>NC_047530.1:107342647-107685147 GCF_012275295.1 Melopsittacus undulatus
CAAAGGGATACTAAAGCTCCTCAACCAGCAATAGCACACCTGAAATGACCACACCAACCCCTCCAAAGGTTTTTAAGTCCAGTTGTATTTGACCTTTAATTAACACACACTTCTAGGCAACATCCTTATTTTGCTGCTCCCTTGAGTGGGTTTCCACTCTACAGGATTTGATGAATTTTGAACCTTGTTTCATCCTTTCTGAGAGTCTTCAAGGCATGAAAAGAACAGCATGTGGATTGCATTTAGATACTTTTTGTTCTTGGTGCCAATTTACCATTGCTTGGCCAGAAGAAATTGTTTAAAGGGCGATAAGGAAAAAAGTCCTAAAGCTTCCAGTCGCCTGACTAGAATTTAAGGCAGAACAGCAGCATCTCCAGGGCTATCCAGGGGTCTCCGGAATTAAATCACTGTTTGTGGATCTCAGTGGACCACATCATGAGCTGTTGCCTTTGCCAGAACCAAGTTAAGATTATAGAAATCCCTTAAATTAGGGCTACCTTTTAACAAGATGAGGCAACAAGTACCGACAATGTATTATCCTCCACTGCTGCCACTAGGAACTGATGATGAGCAGCCCTTAGCTTTGCAAAAACAAGTCCCATATCAAGTTGCTTGGAGATAGCCCTCCACAACTAAGCTAAGGCACCTCTTTAGGGCAACAAAGGGGGAAACAGAGTTGCCAACAAACCCAGTTTGGTGGAAAGGAGAGGACTATTTTGCAGTGGAACCAATCCTGCCACCTTCCCCACCAGCACTAATCCCTTCAACAAAAGCTGGAAGTAATAAAAGCTATTCAGGATGCAGTCTGGAACAAATCTACCACAGTGCTTTTTTCAGACAGTTAAAATATCTGTCAAGCTAAAAGGACACCAAACGCAGAGTGAATCTGCTATGCATGCCTTTTGCTTATAAATACACACAGGCAATGGTCAAACGC
This sequence comes from Melopsittacus undulatus, assembly GCF_012275295.1. Lineage (NCBI taxonomy): Eukaryota > Metazoa > Chordata > Aves > Psittaciformes > Psittaculidae > Melopsittacus > Melopsittacus undulatus. The sequence goes on from NC_047530.1 coordinate 107,343,585, forward strand.
ACATGTGTACATACGAGTGCCCTTCTCTCATGAGAACGAATTGCTCCTTACAGCTACCGAGCCACTTATAGCCTCCACTGCCTTCAAGGGCAGTTGTATTTTCTGGGCAGCCTTGAAAATGACACTAGAACTCCTCAATAGCCTCTGCTTGCATTGGAAAAACCTTGGTCTCCAAAAAGCAATATCTGCAACTGAGGCAAAGAAAAAAAAGCTTTAAGGAATACTTACCCTCGTAATGAAACAGCTCTAAAAAGGTTTGCTTTAAATATGCAGGAATGAGAATGCCAAGGTTCAGTTTCCTGTGGAAGGCACTACAGCCATTTCCTGCCTCATCACATCATAATTAACATGCCAGGACAGCTGGACTTTATCAGAATTGTTTCATCAAAAAGCAACAACCTTTGAAGACTATGGCCTTTTGTTTCCATCAGTAAAGGCATAACCGGGGCAATTTCCATTGCTTATCCTTAATGATCGCAGCTGTAATTTGTATGCAAATTATCAGTGAAATCGGTTTAGATCTGCAAAGCTCAAACCATGGTTCAGGGAACACTTAAAGCCTTCTTCTCTTACAGAGCAGCAACCAGGGGCTCTTGTAAGATCGTGGACTTCCCCAAGCTCTGCCTCACGGAAGCAGGAGAATGTGGCAAGGGGCATTTGAGCATTACACAACATTGCCTGCCCCATGGCATGTTCATGGTGGAACCTCTGGCTACCCCTGAACCCCTTATTTGCATTTCAATCTGTCTTGCAACACAGTGTCTTAAATGAGATGTGGCCTTCTGGACGCAATATAAAGTCAAGAAGAGGAGCACTGATGGGAAGGAACTCTTAGAAGATGCTAGATGCACAAACTTCAGTGGTTTGCAAACGCAACCACACCAAGTCCCACCCCTAACTTTCATACAGCTCCAATCTTGCCAAATCACAACCCTCTTTCAGCAACGCTGCTTTAATCCAACCGAGTTACTGTGATGCAACTTTTCATTGAAAGCAGACTACTTGCAGAGATGTGGTGCCACGCTTACTCTTCTGGTTCCAGCTTCTTCCCATGGAGCTCTCAGACATCAGGAGGAAGGCTGTGCTGCTCCCTGCACCCATCTGCAGCTTGCAAGAAGCCGCAGCAGTTTGTGGGCACCTTGTAAAAGGCAATCGCATGAGGATTTGTTTGTGCAACGCTTTGGTCGGGAGCAATCTGTCTTCTTGATGTTTCCCCCCTTCTGCACTGCAAGAGCTTGCACTCTTCCTGCCACCTGAAACGTTTGTGTGCTCGCATTCTAGAGGCATCTTTCAATTTGAGCAGGGAAAGTGTGACTGACCCCTGTGGAAGCACATGCCCCCATCCCCAGCAGACGGAAATCATCAGTGGCCTTTCACCAGCTCCTGAACCAAGATTGATTAACAGGAGCTTACAATGACACCTCGTAATACAAGACCGTCACTAGTGTTACACAAGACACCACTGCCCAGAGAAGTTGATGCTGCGCCAGTGTTCAAGGGCAGGTTGGATGGGGCTTGCATCAGTGTGGTCTAGTGGAAGGTGTCCATGCCCATGGCAAGGGGCTGGATGAGCTCTAAGGTCCCTTCCAACACCATTTTATAACTCTATGGACTATGACCACTTGGGTACTTCTCCCTGTTGCACAATCATCTTATAAAGCATAGCTGCCTTGAGATCAGGTCCTTTTCATTTTTGTCTCTTCCAAAAGGCATGTGTGCTCACAACGAATCTCCAAAGCATCATCACAGTATCAGAAGCACAATTGTCTTTGCTAACACACCGAAAACATTGCAAGTCCTTTTCTGACCAACAACCAAAAAAGCTCTAAAGTGATAACAGACATAGGGATGTCTCCTAAAGGAATTCCTACCCACGAGTCCTTTCCAGGGGAACACTATCATTGCCTAGGCTGGTGAGTTTTGCTTAGACAACTTCTTTACAAGCAGTGTCCCTTTCCCAAACTCGCCAATTATCTTTGCCACCGCATTCTTTGTCAGAGCAGCCTCCAGCTGCCTAATCTCAGGCCACTTCAAGCTGCCACCTGTGAATCAGACGGGGTTAATCACACTAACAGATGGCAGGGGCCAAACGGGCAGCTAACAACTTATATCATTTTAAATAGCATCTAATGTTTCACAGCTTCAGACCAGGGGCAGTAGTATACAACAGGAACTAACGAGGGGAGCTCAAGCCAGGCTTGTACTTTATCATACTTCAAGCATACAGTATAGCTGCCAGTTACTAATCAGGCTGACGAGGCAAACATACTACCTGGCTACTGTGTTTTGGTCACTAGCTGACATCTCCCATGAAGGATTTCTGTGTTCTGCATGCTATTGACTTTACAAAGCACAAGCGATAGCAAGCTACCAGTCACTGAGGGGATTTTGCAGCAGCACATAGGGGCATAAGGAACCAATATGAATTTTACCTTCCTTTTTTTCTCCTTAGCAACTGTTCTATTAGAGCCTATTAATAGCTTCCCAAATTCTCCAAAGGGACTGAAGTTTAACATTCAGATAGGTTTAAGACTCTTTTAGCCCATTTTCATCACACATAAGTAACACAAAATGTGGGTTTAGTGCTGGATTGCTTTCAATGCCACAAACCTTCAGGTTGTTTGCAGACAAAAGAACCTCATTGTCCTCCAAACTCATTCTCCCAGGGGAGATTTCTGCCGAGATTAAGGATTGAAGGATTTGCCTCATTACAACTTAATTTTTAAAGTTTCCATACCACCTTTTAACAAAGTGAGCCGGATCTTTGGTTCTTCTGTTACATTTCAGCTTAGGTTCAGGGGAAGTTAGTTCATCTGCGAGAGTCTAAACCAGACAAAGACTGAACTTCAGTTCAGGAAGAAAGGAAACCGCAGTAATGCTAGCAAGAAAGGAGACAGAAAGTACAGACCAGTAAAGTTTAGGAGAATATTAGTTTATTTCTTTTTCTTTCCAAGATATGAAACTATGTGAAACAGAAAACGGAGGAGGACAAAGAAACCGCTATTCGACAGCCCATGCAGTGAACAATCAAGAAGCTCTGAAGGCAGGAGTGCGAAAGACGGGACATTATTTTCCACGTGGATCTTGCTAGCGACTTCTGGCAGTTGGCTGTTACTTACTCATCTGGTTGCTGTCATTCACAAAGTCCTCGGACCCATCGTTGTCGTCTTCATCGTCCCCAGAGGAAAGAGCATCTGCACATTAAAAATAATCAAGTCTTTAAACCAGCCTATTTTTGTTTTTTACAGACAAATAAATATGCTACATCTTAAGATTATCTATCAGGAGAACAGATGTTACATTGTGCAGAAGCTACAGAGACAAAGAAAATCCAGCCACAAAATGTGTGTTATTCTTCTAAAATTCTAACAAAACTAGCTAATAATCCTGAAATGCTGCAAAGTTTCCATAGGGATCTTGCTGACTCCAAAAATCTCTTTCTACTTCTAATTCTTATGTTTCTTAAAGACATTCAGTTGAACAGAACTAAGGGTCTCCAGAATTATTTATCCTTAAAGGATGGTAGGACACCCTTTTTCCTCTTCTGACTGGGGGGTGGGAGGGGGGAACCTTGTATTCATTCTACTGGCATTATCATCATCATAACTCTGTATAATTTGATTGTGTCATAGTGGCATAAAACAGAGAGCTATTCAGCACATTTTGATCATAGATTTGTGGAAAGGTTTGGGTTGGAAAGCACCTTAAAGATCATCTAGTTCCAACACCCCCATTATAGATCCTGTGAAATAAAAGGAGTATATACAGAGTCTATCTCATGGTCAGGACAAGGATAAAAATACCTAAATAAACTGCAGAATGCAGCTCAACTTGCTGTGCCCAAGTGGGCTATTTTCCCATTATAGCATAATGTGTCTTTATATCTCATTTTACAGCATCTACATGCAAAAAACCTATGTTTAACTCACTCACCTGTAACATTTACAATGAAGTACAGAGTATCACTGTCTAGGGTCCTAACAGCAGTGCAAGCATAGAGGCCCGAATCTCTGGGTGTAGCATCCTTAATTTGTAAGTACTCCCCAATAATCACTGTCCTATTGTCGGGCCCCAGAGGGACCCCATCCTTAGTCCAACTGATCATGACGGCGTCTCTCAATTGACAGCGCAACTCAAGCGGCTCTCCTGGAAGTGCCGAGTATACATCTGGCTGAGAGATTTGGTATTTGGTTGGCGGCTCTGCGAAGGTGGGAGGAAAGGAGGAAAAGAAGAGAAAGGAAAGGAGAGAATTTCCAACACAAGTCAGTGAAGGCCCTTTTCATCCACAGAAATCATGTTATGTTAAACAAAAAGGTTTCATCCAAATCAGCCCAGCAATCTGCCTTGTAAAACTGAACCACTCACAGGTATGGAACAGGCTTCATTGTCAAGAAGTTAACCACAAACAAAGCTCATTCCCTTTTCATCAGTGCCTCGACATGTGCCTTGTCCCGAGTGCCACACAAAGGCGCAATCCTTGTCACTAGCCACTGTGAGCAACTCTAGGGAGATGAGTGCTGCTGAACCTGGGGCTTTGAGGAATTGGTAGGAGGGAGGAGGAGGTCAAGAAGCAAATTCAGGTTTGTCTCTTAGCATTTGGGTCTGTGATTCAAATTAAAACTTAACCTTTCCCCATCTGATTTATAAGTTTCTTGTTTTCTTTTTCAACCTAAAGAGAGCTGTGTTGGAAGAAAAGAATGTCCAGCCCCCTGCCCCCCCACTAACCTAATAAACATAATTTCCTATACACAGCATATATGATTCCCTTTATTATTCCCTGTAGCCTTCCCAAAGTCTCTACTTTTGCCTTCTACAGCTCTGTTCCCAGTGACAGCAACTTTCTCCTTTAATTCATGCTTCATTTCTTATTTCACATCCTCTCTTGAACAGAATACAGCCGAAATCCAGGAACACAGGCAAAGCTTTCAATGTCACAGTGTACACAGAAGTTCAGAACAAAATGGCTCATCCACCAGTTCCCTTTTGTAACCGAATAACAAGAAGAATGTCAAACCACAGTCTTTTTCCAAAAAAAAACACTATCCTTGGAAAACTACATCTGCCTATAATTACTAGAACTTTATCACCCCTTTTTCCAAGGCTGGCTTTCAGCAGGAGGGAAGGAACCACATCCCCAGACACTCGGGACCATCTCTGCAGCGGGATGCTCCAGATATAGGGATTGCTGTTGTAACTGGTTTCTCCCTACAACCACAGCATCCCCCTCCCACGATCCTCTGGGCCTCGCCAAGGAACAGTAAATAGAGGAAAGAAGCATGAAACCATCTTCTGTTTGCTCCTGAGAAGGGTCACATCGCACAGACAGTGGCTCACCAGCACACGTCCTTCTTCCCATGCAGGCACCACTGTGTGCATATATAAACATACACACCACTTTCTGTTTGTCTGGGAGTCTGAGGGAGTATTAAAGTAGGTGACTCTTCAGTGCAAACCCTTGAGTCTAAGAACACTGAAACCCTGAAAGCTGTGTGCCCTGTTCTTAGGGCATGGCGTTGGTCATCTCTTGTATCACGCTTCCAACAGAGAATTCCAAAACAAGCATCACATCCTGAGCTAGCCTATGGACATGAGTCCTGGAAATGCTGAAGCTGTCAGTAGATCAGTTTTGAGTAGCCCTGTAAGGAGCAGGGAAGTTGGACTCAATCATCCCTATGGGTCCCTTCCAACTTGAGATAGCCGGTGATTCTATAAGTACCAGAAGTGGCCACCTCAATGGGACACTCATGCATTTAAATATTGGATTAAACTGACATGCTTGAATGTGCCAGATTTCTTCTCCCACTCATCCTGGAATTATGTCATTTCAAGGAGTTCAGTGGGAGTTTGACTGAGTGAAAACAGATCCAGGGATGTGCCCTTGTAAAAAAAAGCAGCTTCTCCTTTTTCTCTAGGGAAAACATGCTTTCTTAAACAGATTTGACATATGCATCACACCAAGATGGTGACCAGAAGAAGTACATAAAACCATCTAAACAGGACCAATTATGGAGATCATAAAGATTCTTGGATTTAGGTTTTATAAGAAGGTCTCTAAACTTTCAAGCATGCAAAATTCCATCTGAAAGTCTAGGACAAGCTCCAATACAGCTTTACACTCCTTATAAACTATTTCAGTCTTGCTGACACAGTCACAAAGCCACAGATCTGCAATGCAGGTGCTTGAATGAGTACTACAGTGTGCTGTCAGGAACCTCATTTCCAGGAGCATGGGTTCCTTTCTACATGTATTTTGTACCAGTAATGAGTATAGTTGAGTCTGCTTGAGATTTTACTTTAAATTAAGATTCCTCTGTCAAATTAAAACAAAAAGGAAGAAAGAAGGGAGCTGAAGCCAACCAATTAAATTACTTTGAAGTTCTTAAGACTCTTTGTAACGCTCTACCTGCAAAGCAAATGTCTTTAAAGGAGTTTACCCTGTGCCAACAATGCCCTGAAGTCTGCAAATGTCTTTGTTTAAGCTTTGTAAAACCCCACCATGGGTGAACATAACTCAACACCCCTTTAAGTGCATTAGAGGCTTTTGCCAAAGAGGGCCAGGAATCACAGGATGCTCACATAGGTTGCTGCATCCTCCTGGGCAAATCTGTTGTTCATATACAATTAGAAGGTAATTTTCTACCTCCCATCCTTGATTTCCACCTCTTTCAAAACTCCTATCCCCAAATGTACAATGAGTCTTTCAAACAAATGGAAATCCCAACTCAAGAGCAGTAATTTAGTTCAAAATTGCAAAGAAAAATGTCTTTTTCCACAGAAAATTACTAGTATACTGAAGTTTCCAATAGGTATTAGCATTTGGTAAATATTATCCTCCATTTCTTTCTCTCTGGAGTATTAGGGAAGACACAGCAAAGTGTTGTCATGAAATAATGAAGTCATGTTTGGAAATAGTGAGTTATTTCAGGTAAGCCTTTGTGTTGCCAAAGTAGAATGTAGCAGCACTTAAGACTGTCACTTTTTATAATGTTTGCCTATAAACTCTTTCCAGTGTGGGTTTGAAATGGTGCCCAAAAGCAAACAGAGAACAGGTGGGATTCGGAGGCATGAGTCCGCCCATCAGCTTCAATGCAAAAATCAACCAGTCTAAACTGTTAAAACACTCCCAGCAGCACATAAACAACCTATGTGCAAAGTTAATTCTCATTCCAGGACACTGCACAAGTGTTTTTACACTGGTCAGAAAACAGGGGACAAGTTTTGAATGTGCAGCTGTAGCATCAAGTCTATGGCTTCCCTAAGGCTGACATTAGGATTCTTTTCCTTACATCCACATCTTTTGCGCATAACAGGGAAATAATGCTGCAAGTTTTTCTTGGCTCTCATTTGCATCCACCCTCCAGTGCTCTCAGCAGCAGCATCCCAAGTTTTCCCCTAGTGAAAATAGCTAAATGGGAGAAGGAACAGATAGCTCTGAAGAGCCTACAGCACAAAGCAAGGCTTGATGACCTAGTATCAAACACATGCTCCCCCAGCCTCTCCAAAGCTTTGCCTTGAAACTGCATCCTTCAGTCATCACCACAAGCCTGTAAAGGAGCCCTCCCTGGGAGAGTTCTACAGAGCTGTGGGAAGGCAGCATGAGATTCATAGAGTGCTGGCATGATTGGGGTTGGAAGGGACCTTAAAGCTCATCCAGCTCCAACCCCTGCCACAGGCAGGGACATCTTCCACTGGAGCAGCTGCTCCAAGCCCCTGTGTCCAACCTGGCCTTGAACACTGCCAGGGATGGGGCAGCCACAGCTTCTCTGGGCACCCTGTGCCAGCGCCTCAGCACCCTCACAGGGAACAGCTTCTGCCTAAGAGCTCAGCTCAGTCTCCCCTGTTCTGGCAGGTTCAAGCCATTCCCCATGGCCTGTCCCTACAGGCCCTTGTCCCAAGCCCCTCTCCAGGTTTCCTGCAGCCCCTTTAGGCACTGGAGCTGCTCTCAGGTCTCCCCTTCAGGAGCTTCTCTTGTCCAGGGCTGCAAATCCTATAATTGTGGCATAGTTCCTACTGCAAAGGTGCATTCCCTGATGTGCACAGCACCTGCCTATCACCCCATCAAAAAGCAAACAAGCCACAAAGGCATGTGCAAAATTTCTGATGATGTTCTCAAAACACTGGGGGACAAGGGAGACCACATTGGTTCTGCTATTGTCCTCTCCCAGCTACATCCTTATTTGTAATAGCGATGCACAGTAATGTGTTTAACTTTATAGGTGGAGTTGTTGAACAATACCACCGTGGAAAACCAAGCTGCTCTTAAATAAACAAGATGTGAACGTTTTCTTTGCTGGCTCATACAGTCTCACAGCATGGTTTATGCCATCCAGCCATCAAATGGAGTAAATACTCTTTGTATAAAAGCCATGGCCACAATAGAGGACTGGGGACATTCTGAATGCTCTACTTCAGATTGTTATGAGATACGCAATTATATTCCAAATCTTGTTTCTGTTCAAGATTCAGTCACTGAAACGAGAGATTTATACTTCCTTAGGTTTTAAGTTATTACTATTTGTCTCCATTTATTAAAATGTTAACAAAGAGCTGCTTATCTCAAGGCTCAGGGCATTTAGTTACTTAGTTACAGAGCCAAATAATTAAACAATCAGCTAATAGCTAACCCCAGCAAAGATTCTCACACAACTCTCCGTAACCACAAAAGCCTCAGACCCCATCAAGCCACTTTCTCTTCAAAAGGCTTTAGTAAATAACTAAACACTCACCATAGCGTGCCCAGAAGGGTCAACAGACCTGACCTGTCAGGAATCCAAGAGGTTCATTGCAAAACTGAATGTCCCCCACAGGGAATGCCTGGCTGCCAACCACTACCACTCCTCCTGCTTCTCCTACCCTAGTCTCCTGTTTTTCCTGCCACCGAGGAAAATCGAGAAAGACCACACTGGATGAGCAACACGGAATGGGGATTCTGAAACAGAATAGCCATGGGCACCATGACTTTGGGAGTCAAACACAAGCCTTTATGCTCTCCCTGCAGGTAGCCTCTGCAGGATTGGGAAGCCCAGGTATCATCAGCCAGGCTTGCAACCCTCTCTCCTACCTCCCAGGTACAAACTGGTGGGCTTCTTCCTCAATTAATTTGGCAGGTTAACATTAGGAGTAGCTCAATGTCCACTTCTGATGATGGATAATAAACTCAAAAGAAATGGCTAGTAGTTTAAAAATGCAAGGAGTCATTCTTGGCCACGGTGACCATCACCCATGAGCCAACAGCAAACCAAAGCCACAAAGGCTAAGCATGTCTCCTTATACAAAGGGGGACAAAACATTATTGGCAATTCATCCATCTGCTTCTCCAAAGTCACTGGATTCCTGCTGGCTTATTTGTGCTGTGCTTCCGTCAGCTAGCTGCCAGCTATGCCCAGCTCTGCCTCCGCCAGGCATAATCAGGAAGCCTCTGTTCTGATAAAAACCTTTCCTTTCCAAATCACTACAGTTCCTTCTAGAACTGTAACACACACAAGTTAAAAAAATATATATATATATATATATATATATATATATATATATATATAAATATATAAAAATCCCTCATCACTGAGCATCACTCCAAAGAGCAGGAATTATTCTCCCTCCTCTACCATATAATGATGTGATGAAAAAGATTTAAGCCTTATAATAAACTTCATCAAACACAAAGCGTCAAAGGGATATGCATGATAGTTACAAACACTATTATGTGGCAGATTCTAAGTCTTTACAAGGCTTAAAACAAGCTCCCAAGCTGCTCTATTTGAAAGCAGTGACTCCATAAACCATTAAGCACTAAACTGTATGAAATAAATTGAGATATTTTTTTCCTGGCATCTTTTTTAACCCTGTTATCCTTATTCTATAGAGGCCCAGTCATCTGATGGGTGCAAGAGACAAAACCAGAGGAACAGGAAGAATCCTTCTCTGGAAGCAAACATCTGCAAAACAAAGTGTTGCCACATACATTCCCAAGACTCCAGAACAAAGTATGAAGCTTCCAGCCACACCAACCTGCTAAAGCGTGGACCTCCAACATCATGTCAACTCCTATTGAGTGTTACATATACTAAGATCATTAAAAAGAAGTGAATCTCCTCCAATTGAAACACTTGCCAATGTCATCATGGGTAAGGGAAAATGTTACACTGCACTAACTTGTTTTCGTAAGCTTTAAAGACTTAGAAAAATAAATAATTCTGGTGAGCAGGCAACGAGTTTCACCACTTGCAGGACCCCCTGGCCAAGGAAAAAAGCTCTGCATATGCACCTAAAAGTCATCCCATGTGATTACATCTATCTGCCTTGTGTAATGCTCTTTGGCAGATGAGCAATTACAGAACTGCAACTCCTTGAGGTAACTACCCCCAGGCAGCATTTAGTCCTGGTTACAGACACAAGGAAGAAGTCGGCTGAAGAGAGTGGTGGGAACAAACCTTGGAAGTCCCCTGCTACGTTGGTGTGTTGGCTGGTATGTGGTGAGTTGGGTACCCACCCCATGTCTGCAGTGTGGCTTTAATGGCAAAGGCATCTGGGTTGATGCATCTCACCCGGTAGTTAAAGGAAGACTCCTTCTCAAAGAAGGAGAAATTGTACTTGTCCAGGCTTCATACAGAGATTAAAAATTCCTACAGCTTGCAGCCTGCTTGCTCCTACCTGTCTTTATAGCTGTGATTGTTGAGTTATGGCTGCACAACCACGCAATATGTGTCAAAAATGCCAAGTATCACATGCTCCTGGGCTTGGCCGTGTGCTTTGTGCTTTTGGAAGCTAAGCCAGGGAAGACTCGGAGCATGCCAAGTGCAAAGTAAACAGCAGAGACCAGCAAGGCCACCTCCTGCTGCTGGGAACTGCCCTGCAATTTCTTCCTGTTTGTCCCCATTCTTCACAGCCTGCTCCTTACAGGATGAAGACTTTTTATACAACAGTCACCATAGGATTTATCTCCAGACTTGGGACAGAACAAGAAAGAGGAGAGCATCAGTATGCCTTCTGCTCAAAGACCTGGTAACCAAGGAGGGAGAAAACACCCACAACCTTGAGCAGATACAATAAACCCCCTAAAACTATTGTGCTGCTTTTTATGTCATCATATGATGAGAAGCTACTGGCCACCTTCAGGTTTGAATCTTTAGTTGCAAGCACCATATCCGGACCACTTTTGCTCAAGCCATAAGCTCCCCTAGCTGCCTAAATTAACAGAGCGGTAGTCTCTGTGCTCAGTGTACTGGGGAGTACAATATAAACCTCACACACATGTAATGCAATCTCAAAAATAATTAACTACTCTTCAAACTCATTCCAGAAGAGGCTTCTCATGTAATCTATTATACAATGCAAAGGGGAAATGTATCAGCTTCGCCAGAACCTCGGATGAAAAGCTGGGAAAAAATTAACCTTCTCTCCCTAAAACGCAGAATCCAAGACGAGGATCATTTTCTAATTATTTCTACTTTCAGCCTCACATCAAACCTTCCTGTCTCTGTTCTGCACATAACTAAGTGACAGAGCAATTTAAGCAACTCCCATTGTCCACTGAGCATTAAGTTCTGCTTGGGAAAGGCTCTGTATAAGATACACAGCCTTGGGGGAAAGGTATGAGCGCGTTTAGTCGCAAAGGCCTTTTTCTTGGGTTTAATATTTTCTTGCATCTTTTCCAATCTGTAGCTTTTTTTCAGGTTCTTTATTTGCATTTCAAGAGCAACATAAAAACAGAAGAGAACATAACACAAATCCAAACACAAAAATACAACCTACTTCTTCCAGGTTTGCCGAAGGCCATGCTCGGGACTATTGCAATTCAACATGCAAAAGACATAAATTACAACCATGAGGTTAAAAATTGCCCAATTTCATGTTCAAGTGTTAGTTCTGGATGCAGAGAACATTTATTCAGATTCCCTATAAGCAAGTCAGCAGTTGTTTCTTTTGTACACGGTCCCATTTTTACTTGACTATACAAATCCTCTTAATTTTAGCAGCTCATCTGGAAGTCTCATCTTGCCTATTCCCCTGAAATTTATCTTCCCCTCTCTTCCTAAAGTGGGATCAGAAAAAAAGCCACTGGAAACAATACCCCAAAACAGCCCCTCAGCACTTTTGAAAGCGTTTGCCACAACACGCATAAACCATAGGATACTCTCCAAGTACTTTGGTTTCGAGGCATGCCACGTTCCCCTTTCACAATATTTAGTCAAAAGGTATAGGAGCTAACTCAATTCCAGCCCAACACAGAGAATAATCACCAGTGGTACCTTGGGACAAGGCAGGAGCAGCAGAACAAGCCCTGAAGTTAGAAGCCAGGCTGGCTATCTGCACTTCCAGGTGGGACACAACCATTTACATGGCAAGGGTTATTTTTAACTTGCAGACACCTCCATCAACTCCTTGCTGTAGCAGTGGCTCCTGGGCACTTTGCCATGCTGATGGAAGATGGTTCAAATGCTTTTGAGTTGTTAGAAGGGCTATTACTGAGTAGTGGTGCAGGTTTCTTAAGGAGCCTCCGTGTTAATCTGCGTGTCTGAAATACCCTGGTGAGCAAACAGTATTGGATAAATCTGGGTACTTCAGAGCTGTAATATCTGAACCGGATTATTATTCTTTAATATATTTAATAGAACAAAGCTAAAGAACTGCTCGGAATTCCAGCTGGGGTTTTGAAATGACTTTTAAGAACTGTTGGGTGACATTCAGCATTATAAACCATATTACTTTCCCTGAAACAAATTAAACATTGCAACACAGAGACACTGAGCAGGGCGCTTTATGAACTTGCAAAAGCCAGTCTCACAGCAGCACCTTCTCTGCAAGCAGGTCCTGCCAGCAGCAAACCTACCACACAGCCCATCCTTAGGAGCATCACGAATCTGATGTAGTTTTTCTACACCACAACTTCTTATAAAGCTTAAAAACTCAGCTGAGCATGGTGCTCGGATCATATTCTGTCCCATCCAACCCCATTTTAACCTCCTACAGAGTTGTCCTGCTCAGTGCAGACTGCTGAGGCATGCCCAGCTACCGTAGCCAACTCCAAACCCTGCTCAAACAGCCACAAATCCTCTGGGAGAAAGGCTGAGGTGGTAACTACCACGTCCCAAAACTCCCTTCAAAATAGAAACTCATGAAAAACTAGAAGGAAATACATACATAGATATATATATATATACACACAGTCAAAATATGGGTTTCCTCCTCCCCAACCAGCTTCTCACCCTCCTTTTTCTCCCTTCCAGCACATTGCCCTTTCCAATAAACCCTCACAAATGCAAGGTCGGTACAAGAGAATTCTCCCCTCCTCTCAGTTCTCATGGCTTGTCAACTTAAGGCTCTGTGCGGGGTTGCTCCACATCAGTCTGTGTCCCAGCCCCATGAGCCAGCTCTTTTGCGGGGGAGGAAAAGCAATAATTACACACAACTTGCAACGGCATGTGAGGAAGGGAAGGAAAGTAGGTCAGATCTCAACTGCTCAGTGTCGCTGAGGTTCACCAAATGCTTTCACTTACAGTCATTTTGGAAATACAATTAAAATAATAATAGCATGGCAAGAGAAGGAAGCGGCACAGTAGGATTCAGCTAGCGCTTAGTTTGCCTTTCTGTCCCTCTCCTTGATATGGATAATGACATCTATGTGGTGACAAGCAGCAGAAAGACCTGAACCAGCAGAAAGTGAAGCCTGTGAGACACCTCTATATCAGGTGCTGACTACTCTGATACTCAGAAGTAGGTCCAGAAAAAACCAATCCCCAAAAAGGTGTTGTTGTTTTAAAAGTAAAGGGAAAACATGCTAAGAAAAACAGGCAGACACAATAATTAAGGTGGAAATGGATAACCTGGAGATGTACATAATTGGGATATGAATTATAAACTGAAATATCTCATTTTGCAACCATCCACATCGAGGGGCACAATCGCCAAGGAGTAAATGCAGACACAGTTTCGGTGACGTCCTCTGCTCCGACTGAAACCCAAAAAGCCAAACTTCCAGAAACAGCTCGGCGCTCCCAGCGCACGTTTCGTAATTATAACAGGAGCTGTTGGCTGCTGCACTCTTGCAAATCTGGTCTTTATTTAAGATTTGCCTGTATTCAAAGCAGCTTCTCTTTCAACCAGCTTAAGAGACACTTTAGTGCCTGGTACTGCAAGACAGCACCTCTGATTTTGGGGACACATTGTGCCAAATTCCACCCCCCCCCCTAAAACCATACTACAGACACACAGCGCAATGTGCTGAGCTGAAATTCAAAGGTCTCAATTTCAGACTGGTTCCCAGTTTGCTGTACGAATCATTTTATCCTGGCAGGCTCCATGCTAAAGCACTGCCCAGTTTCCCACAGCCACCACAAACACAAATCAGTGCATCCTGACTGACACTGCAGAAGATGCTCCCTCCTGACCCACTGATGGATGGAGAATCCTCAACCAGGGAACCAAACCCTCAGCCACACTGGTGCAAAACTCCAGACTCCATCATTTCAGACATGCTTTGGGTTCCTGACGTCTTTTTCAGCATGAATTTTGTGCTTCTTAAACCACACTGTAATACATTTTCTCTTCTAGTGAAACCAGGCGCACTATTACAAATAGACAAGATGTAACTTGCCTAAGCAGGTGATGGTTCTTTTAAAAACATGGATTTATATTGCTAAGGAGTTCTGCTTCGAAGAAAGTCTCTGCTTTTGCTAAAGTTTCAACCTTGTGGACTCACAAAATATGTAACACTTTAAAAATATGACACTTCCAATGAGGAATTTCTTAATGATAGAAGGGAAAGTTAAATCCTTTTCTTGCATCCCCATCTGTTCCTGAAGTAAATATTCACTCAAAGAAAATACTAAGCTTTGACTGTATGTATTCAAAGCCAAGTGATATTTCTACTGAAGCTGGGAAGTTGCACATAGAAATATGCTCATTAAGAGCTATGCTATGGTTATTATTAAAACACCACAATAGTCCCTCCTCTCTCAAATACACAGCCCTGAAGAACTGGAAATGTCAGCATTTTCACTGGGAATTCTGCTTCAAAGGTAACTTGAAAACTTGTAACTTGCCTGTAAAATATGTTACTATGGCCTGAAGTTTGGTGCAAGTTCCCTGCCAAGGAAGAGTTATTTTCAAGTTAGAAAACTACACATGCATTGGAGCTGGTCACTGGGTTGGGGTTTTATCTATGCAAGTGGTTTAAAAAGAAAGCAAAAACAGCAGATAAGTCCCAAATGTGCAATTATTTGTGCTACTTTGCAAAATACTTGCCATGCTGACACATTACCAGCTCCCAGTGTCTCACCAGCACAGCCTGTAAATAACAACCCTACCCATGCCCAATTAGTCTGCAGCTCAAGACCATGCCCCTGCTAAAGGGCTGCGGATTTTCAATGCAGAATGGGCACATTAAGACTGATTTAATCTGGCTGTCTGTACAGCTCCCAAGAATCTCAGCTAGCAATTCCTGTACCAGGCCAAATAACTTACTGAACCAGATCCCCGAAAGGGCATCCAACCCTCACCCGAAGCTGTGGGGATGTCACATTCCTCCATAATAGGCTGTGATAATTGCCTTAAATAAACCCAAAACCTAAACTCTGATTTAACTAATCAGTTTGAACTGTTACTCAGAACTTGCAGATATCAAAGCCTCTGTTCTTGTAAAAAAGACCCCAAAACACCAATAATAAGGGAACCCTGGGTGAACTTTTTGCTTTATTTCTCCAACCAAATTGGAAGAACATCCTGATGCTTCACCACCATCCGAGGAAGTTGACCACCATGTGGAGTCCCTCACAGCAGTGTGGCATCAGCATGGAGAGGACCCATGAAGGCAACCCAGAATGGGGAACACACTACTCCACATAGGAGAGGGGACATCCCACCACTGGTATCTGCTGTATCCCGGCCCTGCCCACTGCCTGGGAGCCCTAGAAGAACCTCACAAGACCCCATATCCTGACCCAGGCATGTTGCAGTGGCTAACAAAGGATGTCCAAGTGGACTGAGCTAACCACTGTGACCACAGGTGATGCTAACCTTTAAGCACTGCCCTCAGTTTTACAAAAGCAAAGGTAAATTGCCCATATTATGCAGCAGTTTTACAAAAAACAAAGGTATAGTGCTCATATTATGCAACATTGTTATCAAAATTAAGGTTATATTGCTCCTATATGCAACATTGACACCAAAAGTAACATTATAGATCACACACTATTCGATGTATTTACCAAAATTAAGGTATTGCTTTGGATACTGCACTGAATGTGTTTATGTTTTTGTGTTGTTTTGTGCCAGCAAATAGCTGTGACCAAGTTAAAATCCAAATGACAACTGGTTACTCACTTCATAGCCCACCATAAGCACACACACCACCCCTTAAAGGTCTCTCTCCTTCACTTGCTGCTCCAAGGAACCTCCCAGACACACATTTAAGGCTGTTTTGACCTGCTGTGTTTTTCTCAGGACACAGAATTAGGCTATCCCTCGTGGAAAGCTTAAATTAGTCCTTTGAAATTTGACCTAAATTGAAAGAACTGAAACACATTGCTACTGCGCGCCAAGCGAGGGCTCCGAATGGGTGCTCCAAGGACAGCATCGAGGCATTGCACATGGGGAAGGGGACTAAATTAACTACCCAGCAGAACGATAACACACAGCTTGGGTAAGGCAAGGTCAAGGGAGAGCTTGCTATTTATCAAATATATGTCTAAACTAATTATTCAGTTCACAAAGTAACCCTTCAACCTATGTGTGCGGTCAGAGCCCTTTTGAAATGTTGGCTATCATCAAAGGCCTTCATAGCCCGGGTACACAGAAAGAGAATGGCTCCTTTGTACACACTGGGGTAGGCTTATTTCCAAATATTTAAAAGCAGAAAGGCTTTACACTCCCTAGGATAAAAAACACTGATGTAAACACTTGATGTGAGATATAATTTGATAGTTGACAGCCCTCAAACTAACTCCTACAGGTCCTGTTTCTTCTCACAGTGCTCAATAGCCTCTGATCTTAGCTTAGGGAAGAAAGCACCACAACCAGTAACACTCAGAATCCAGTTTGAGTGGTGAGCAGCCACGATATCAACATTGATGTCATAATTTACAATGGCTCAAGACACCATTTTCAGAGTAAATATTGAGTAAATGACTGCAGTAATATCTAATGGGCACAGATGAGATTCAGAGCTCAATGAACCCAGCATTTTATAAAAGCACCTGAAAGAAGCGTGCCACCAAAGAGATTGGTTGACTGCAGATAACCAAAAGCAAAGAACCTTGACACATGACATCTTGCCCATAACCTGCACATATCCATGCAGTTAATTACCCTATTAGATAAATACTGCTTGTACTAACAGTACATGCTTAACCAGCTACTCTGAAGGCTGTAAATACCACTACAGTTAAGTTTAGCTAAGAGACAAGAGCATATTCTCTATTGCAATCAAAGGAACAAAAGCCACAATCTCAATTCCTCTGAATCTTCCGTACAGCTCTGTGAGTATTGAGTCACTAAAGCAATAAATAATAAATAATAATGAAAAGCACCTCATCAAAAAGAAAAAAGAGACAAAATTTAGGGCATGTCCATGAAGGAAGACTAAAAAACAGATCAACATGTGTCACCAAAGGTCGTGGCCCTGCCGACCTTCTCAGCTGGTATGAAATGTCATAGCTCTCATGACTGCACACTCAGCAGCCCTACTGAAAACCTGCATTACTGGAGCACCTGACCCCCCAGATTAGCTCTTGCCAAAACATTTGGCATTTACTAAATTAAAAAATAAGTCTGCTTGGGTTTTGAAAAGGTTTTTGGAAGGGTTTTTTGTTTGGTTTGGGTTTGGAAAGCTTGTGGGTGGCAGTGATGGAACCCAGAGAAGGTGATTGCGTAAAAACATAGGGTTTAACGAAGTACATAAAGGAGGTTTTATTTCCCCAATCTCAGATATAAATCCCACACAACTCCCCGTATTCTGCAGCATAAAAGCTCTTATTATACCATTAACTTTGAGGCATTTTTTGTGTTGGGTCTTTGGTTTGGTTTTCCCTTTTCTCATTTCTGGTAACGATTCGGGTTCTCACGTCTAAAACTGTTTCATGTCGGTAACATTCCTGCCCAGGGAAGAAGTTTTAAATCCTTTTTAACAATTTACTCTTTGATAAAACCCAGATTCTACCCCCTGGATATTTACTGTGGAAGAAACATGGTTTTAAACTGTGCTTTTTAAAAATAATAGAAGCTATTCTTCCCCTGAAGAGCTGAAAAATCAGTAGGCATCATACAGAAAACATTCCTCTTCTCCCTGTAAAACACTCCACCAATCCTGCAATCCCATTCTTTCTGATTGAACCCTAAAACTAGGGAACCTCACTGCAAACTGCGAGTCTGCAACCAGAATTATTCATGCTTTTGTCATTCCTCTGAGAAGCCAAAAAGGCACCAGATGTGCAATTAACAAACCATACAGTGAGTGGTGAGGAGAGCTGGGCTTTATTTTCCTAATTCTCAAGTTACCTTCGAAAGGAAAATAAAACATCTTTGCTATCAGCAATCTCTATGGCTGACAGATGACAATATTGCTATACTCTGTTAACTTCTTTAAGGAAACACTTGCTAGGGAGGAGGGTTCCTTGTCTCTAAATAGTTCATCCCCTGCCATCAATAAAAATGTACTTGGAACAGATTCTAAATATGTGTTAGCTGGTGACGTCTATTTTTAGAGGCAGTGGATAGAAACAAATAAGTTTTGCATGAAAATGTATTAAATAAAAACAAAGCCGTATCCGTGGACATGAGTAGCAGAATGTGTAAAGGCCAAATTCTTTCCAGCACGCTTGCTGGATCACAAATGCTCTATGGAGTATTATATTAGGTTGACAGTTGAGTTATTAGAAGTGTAATCACTCCTCCAAAGGACAGATGAAACCTTATGAAGGAAGCCTCCCTTTCCCCCTAAGGTGCTCAGAGCAGGAAGGATCCTACACAATCCAGTAAAATCATCCTTAAACGCAATCAGCTCATGACAATAAAAAAGCAGCCCCTCCTTAGCTCCTTGGGGAAGAAAAGGACTTTGCAAAGCTTGAGGAAGAGATATATACCTAGAAGAACATATCAGCAGGTGCCAGCTCAAAGTAGGAGGCATTATCAAAACACCCCTTTCAACGTAAAGGTCTTTCCCAGCAATAAACTGCAGTCCTTGCTATACAAACCTCAACATCTATACTTCCAGAACTTGCAATCCAGACACTGTACCGGTTGGTTTTGGCTATTAACAGCAATAGGGACATGCATTCAAAGCACAAATACTAATAAAGCCGCAACACCACATTGCAGAGTGCCAGGCAAAACTGAACATTCAGGCCCCGTGACTGAAAAGCTCTTGGCATTTATTCCTCTCTGAACTCCTCAGGTTAAGACGATCACAAAGACATGCAGCTATACAGCCATTCCACTCCTTGAGACAGCAACACGTAACACGTATGCAAGTGCAACAGCCTGGTTTCCTTACAGACCCGTTCCTGAAAACTTTCAGCCGTACGCTTTGATTATACAACGTGATGACAGTCCCAAGTGAAATCACTGACACCACTCGCTTGCATAAGATTAAACAAACGAACTCTTGCATGAACACAGTGTGAGCAGGATAAGACAAAAAACATAACTCTTGAGGGCTAATCTGTTACTTGCCTCTAGATTTATCAAGGCACATAAAGACGTTGACTTGTATTGCAGACATCCAGGCACTTAGAATTAACTTATTTTGCAGAATCAAGGACTGTAGAGTGATTTACCTTCGGGTTCCAGCGTGGTGTCTTCAACAACTAAATTAAACGAAGGTCGAGCCAGGGAAAGTCCAGCCATGGTGACCACCACCAGGCACATAAGGCAACCCGAATCCCAGCTGACCATCTTTTTAGAGTAAATTCCTGGTCCATTTCCATATCTCCATGTGGACTTTAATCCCATCTGAACACCTCTAAAGAAGCATGGAGAGAAAGCAGTGCCTTCGGCCAGGGTAATACCTCCTCCCTTGGAACGACGGCTGCTGCTGCTGTGGGGAGAAGAGAGATTTAACACTGTCAGCAAAAACATCTTCAAGCACAAACCCAAAAGGTTCAGAAAGCCCTGAGCAGAGCTGTAGGGAGAGGGAAAGGAGGAGGAGGATGGGAAAAAACAGTTTTCCAGCTTCAAGAATATGTGAAAAGTGAGTGACTTTTCATTTTCTGTTAGCAGCTTCCATCATCACCTGAGGCGTAACCAAGTCCTCCTTGTTTTCACAAAATCACTTCTCAGCACATATTTAGAGAGCTATTTTACTGACAGAAAAATATACAGGTTTTAAAGCAAACCGAGAGGCGCACACATGTGCAGGCACATAACCTGTAATGCTACAAAATTACCACAATTATACAAATTATATTCGTGTTATTGTTTGAAGGTTTATGTAAGTTTGCCTTGGTTTTCATTCCTTCACCAAGGCAGTTCTGCAAGCCAGCTGAAGCTGCAAGAACTCAGTAATTTTCCACAAGGAAAAAGCACAACCAGTTGAAAAACACTTCTTTAGACTTGGATAATCTGGAAAACTGTATTTCACCTTCCAGCTCCAACTGTATTTCACCTTCCTTCCAACTGTATTTGACTTCCAGCTCCCCTATGGATGGACCTTCTTCTGACTCAGTTCAGTGTCCTTCTAAAGCCTGAAAGTCCTGTACAAGTGGAAGGCTCCAGTCTTTGTGGGGATACTGGTTAGCTATGTGTCATTACAGGCAATTAAAACCCTTATAAAGGATGGTACAGGCTGCAGTTTAACCAAAGACCTCCCCAGCATTGTTTTCCATTCATATATGCTAAATTGTGTGCGCACGCATTTCTCTTCTCTCTCAGCAATGGTTATTGATCTATATTTTTTCAGATAAGATAAAAAAATAAGTATTTTATTCACTGTAAAACTAATCTAAATGGATGGAGTTAACTGGTAATCCAAGCACGGGCTGATGGAAAAGGGAAGTGGTACCAAAGTAACCACTTCTCCCTTAATGGGACCCTGTTCCCACCACAGGAAGAAGACAGGTGAGGGTCAGAAGAACATCCTCACAGGGTGATTTAACAGCTCAACCAGAAAATTAGACCTGATTTTCCACTTCAAAAATAAAAGATGGTAAACCTCAGTCAATGGATAACACAACCTGGCCAATGATTCATCTTAGATGTGACCAAACCCAACTGAAGACTCGAGAGCACTTGTCTTGAAGGGGAAAAGTAACAGAAAACCTCTTTTTCCCTCCTGCTTTCACCCTTTCACCATTTGGATGTGGTATGGTACCTCAGCATACAGTACACAGACACACAGCCAAATATCCTCCCTTTATAAGGCCAACCATTAAAAAGTGTTTGCAGATTTTATTAGCCTTTTGCTACCTGCTGTGTACAAACCAAGTTCACAGAGCTAAGGACAGAAATGCTGTCGAGGCATCTTTTATCTGGCTGCTAGATACAGTCACATCTGGAATTAGTAGGAACAGATTTTAGATGACATAAATAAGGCACTTGGGGAAAATAATTAATACACACTATTTCAGGTGAATCCTTGGTACTTCAGGGCAAGCTTTTCCCTCCTCAGCTGGTATCAGCAAAAAGCTCAGTCCCTTTAGAGATTCAAGCATAATGCAAGCATCATAGACCACAAGCTAGCAACTACTATTAAACCTCCAGTGAAAACACCACCAGACCACTGCATAAACATCAGCAAAGAGCTTGCCCAGCTCTTCTTTAAATAAGCACTGAGCAGGTGTAGAACTGAAGAGAGCTCTGTCTCTGGGACTGGACTGCATCTGGGAAGGGATCGGCTCAAGCCCTCCTGGATGCTGCCACCCCAGTCAACCACCAGACCAACAGACCCACAACCACGGCTCTGTAGCTCAGTTTATCCAGCTGTAAAGTGGGTAGGAACCCTAATGAACAGGCTGGATGTAATGCTGATTTAATTGCTATAAATCATCCTGTAAATTCCAATTAAAGGCAATGTATATAAATGAGAAAATCATAGTTTTGCAAAAAGAAAACATACCAGACTGCTAGCCTGTATTCCAGACCCCAACAGCATTAATTCCACCTATATTTCAGCTGGCTTAGATTTTTAAGCTACATTAAACACCACTAAAAGCACGTTTGTGGTTCCTATCCTCACCCTAAATGCTGAAGGTAGCCACAAGGCTACCTGACCATGCATCTTCTCACCTGTAGATACTTGCTTCTGCAGCTGAACATCTGCCAGCAGAACGAAGGGACTCTTCACTCACAGGGCACCACAGAATTCAAACCCGTGGCTTGCAAAGGCACAACAAAGCACACATCAGAGCTCTGGACCCATCCATGAAGCCACACCGCTCTCTACCACCACAACAGCGACCGGGGTTCGAGGGCTGCCCTTTGCCAAAAGAAGCTGAGTCCAACGAAGATGAAATGAAACCAAATTCTTTTCATAGCTTAATCGCCACAGTTGCCGGGGGACGAGTCTCTGGAAAGACCTCCTGTGCTGGATAATTATGTACCTCTATCTCAATGTTTGGAACACAGCCCCAGCATGCTTTTTGGCCTCCACAATTCTGGCTTCCTGACTACAATACCATAATCCCTCCTGGAGTCTCAGACTCAGTGAAAGCCACACGTAGTGTTTATTTTTCCCCTTGAAAGGGAACTCTGTCTCTCTTCTCAGCCTACACTTCGGGGAGGAGTTGTCAGGCTCCAATGATTGATGGCTCTCCTTGCCACTCGCTCATCAAGTCAATTTTCACCTCGTCACATACCTGCCCAAATTTCTTTGCCAAACTGACAAGCATGGGAAAGCAGACTGGTTTGGGAGCCCAACCAAATTCCTCCGAGCTGCACTTCAGCTTAAACGCACTCACACACACAAACAAGTAGTACTTGTTCAGCAGTGGCATTAATTAAATTCAATGCTCAGTGTTCTTTTTAATCTACTTCCATTGTTGTTTATAAGATGTTTATCACTCCCCGGGGAGAGCACAATTTGTAGAGTATGTTAACCGAATCAATACACTGCTCGCTGTACAGCCCTTCAGCATCTCGCGATTAGGCAGGGAACAGCAAACTCTGAATGAAATACGGCTCTTCCCTCCACAAAGAAATCTCCAGCGCCCTAAAAGCCCAGTAGCTTCATCAGAAAAATCCAGGTATGAGCAGCTTTACATACACGTACATATAGCCACACATAAACATACACGCGTCTATAAACATATATACACACGTACGTAACTAACAAGGCTACATCGCAGTTCAATCTCCAAGCAAATCTGAGCATCCCAGCTATTAAACATTAATTCTGGAGGACTAATGGGAACCGGCTGGCAGCTTCAGTACTTTTGCATTGTTCGAACTTCTTTCATTCGCTTTCCAGGACTATCCTGGTTTTCTCAAGTCTTTTGCCACCAAAAGATCGGGGGGGGAGAAAAAGGGGGAAAAAATCTGCATTTTAATTGACATTCCAGAGAGAGAGAGAAGTCCCGAGGCTGCTGATTGCTGTCTATTCAGCCCAAACAGGCTTTTCAGATGAACATGAGTAAAGGCTAGTGGAAGATTTACAGGGATTTGGTACAAAGGAGACAATGAAGTTTTAAATGTTGATAGCGTTTCACACCGAACGCATAATGGGTGCCTGTTCCAACGGGACGTTTTGCATTTAAATATGTATTTCATCGCGGATTTCTCCCCCCGCTTTACCCCGAGCACCCCCTCCCCAGCCCCGCGGCGGGCAGGACCCCCCGCTCCGGCGGCGCCGGGCTGCGGGCGGCCGGTCCAGGCGGTCCCATTCCGAATCGGGGGGATGCTCCCCGGAGGCTGAGCCTCCCTTTCCTCATCCCCGCTGTCACCGCTGGACACCGGTCACAAAGATACCCACACACACAGCCCCACAGAGACCATCAAGTGACAGAACGGGGAGCACGGGGGGAACGGAGTCCCCCGTCGCATCCCAAGCTCCTCACCGGGCACAGAGCGCCCCGGAGCCGGCGTGCACCAGTTGCGGGGTCCCGCACCGGCAGCCCAAGGGCTGCCCCCAGCCACCTTACAGGGTGCCGGTGCCTGCGCCTCCCCCCCCCCCCCAAACCCGCTCGGTGCCATTACCTGCGGCGAGGAAGCTCCAAGGGAAGGGTCCGGTCTCCCGCAGCAGGCGGGCTGAAGCGCGGCGCCGGGCTGCGGTCGGAGCTCCTCCGGGGACGGTCAGAAACCCTTCCGCAGCCGGTCACTCCGCGGGCAGCCCCGGCTGGCAAACCCGCAGCAGCGCAGCGGGGCGCATCCCCCGCGGGACGCGGTAGGAGGGAGGCGAGGCAGGAGCCTGCCCGGCGCCCGGTCCCGTCCCGTCCCTTCGCTCGGCTGCAGCGGCTACCGCCTCAGAGGGGCGAGCCCGCCGTGCCCGGCGCCAGCAGCCTCCTCCCCCGTGCGGGCATCGCTGCTGGTCCCGCTCCGCTCCATCCAGCCGCCCGCAGCTTTGTCAAGCCGACAGCCCCCTCGGGTGGGTGGTGGTTTGGGTTGGTTTGGGGTTTTGATGGGGCTTTTTTTTCTCTCTTCCCCCCCCTTTCTCTTCCCCTTCCCCTCTCTCCCGGCGCACTCCTCCGGCTCCCTTCCTCCCTCCCCTGGTCACTCCCCCCGCTGCAACCCGAGCCGTTTCCTGGACGGCGCTGCTCGGCTCTGCCAATCGCGGCGGACGCGCCGCCGGAGCCCCTTCCCCCGCCGGCCGGTACCGCACAGCCCCACTCCTCTCCGCCGCTACCGCAGCGGGGACCGGCGCTGCTGCCCCCGGCAGGGGCACCGCGGAGGAACAGGGGTAAGGCAGGGGCAGGAAGGGAGCAGAATCCCAGCGGTTTGGGTTGGAAGGGACCTTAAAGCTCATCCAGTTCCAACCCCTGCCATGGGGTTGCCCCGCTCACAGTTTGGAAAGGAAGGATAGGGAGAGTGCTGCTCGGTGCTGCCCGGGCGCAAGGCTGGGCGGCATCGGCATCCTCATGGAAAAGTGGTCCCAGCTCAACAGGTTCCCCCAAAAAGCCTCTTCAAGAGCCCTTTTGGCTCAGAAGCCCTTCCTGGCCTGTGGCCTGTTAGCTGGAGGGGATGAGCGCACAGCACCAGCTCCGTTTAAGGAGCCTTTCAGTGCAAAGCCTGATCTCAACCACCTGGTGAATGTGTCTCACAGAGCACCTTTACTAATAGTGCCCAAACACGGGAAGTTGTCCAGTAGTTGTGCAAATACCATCCGCCTGCACAAACAGATTTAAAACTGCATTAAACCAGCATTTAAAATTCACTCTAGCTTAACCTGATACATGCTTAATAAAACATTTGCTTTAGATACCATTAGCTAAAAGGTTGTTAATACAGAGTCCATGTAATGCTTGCTTTGGAGAGTCAGCTTGACAACAAAATCAATAAGCGGTGGTTGCCTCAAATTAAATCAGTGCTCATCAATTTAAAGCTACTTTATTTAAGCATAGCTCTACTGTACATTGTATATGCTGCGTGCAATATTGATCCAAGGGGATTTTCAAGGACTGTGGCTGCATGGCATAGTGTAACTCCCCATTTACATGCTTCCAGATACCAAAACCAGGTTTTCCCTGGGACATATACTTACCTCCCAGCAAGTACTTTCCCACCATCACCAGCAGTAATTCAGGCTCTATGGGGGACATCAGACAAATTTGTAATTGATTAGAAACACAGGTTTAATTGTTTTTCCTGGTGTTGTTCCTAAAGCAACAGGCATGTGAATGTTCTAATTGAGAAGCTGAGATGTCACAGTCAAGATCCAATTTTCCCAGCTCCGGCATGTCCACTGCCCATTGAAAACATTGTTAACACATTCTCACATAAATTATTGTCCGGCACAGGAAGCTGTGATACCTTTCCCCATTCACCAATATCTTTGCATACTCTGAAAGAGAAGGAAGCATTCCACTAAAAATGACAAGTCCGAACACCTATTCCCAATGTCTGGAAGCACTTGTCAGAATTTATTCTTCTGGGGGATGAAAAGATAGCAGTCTATCAATAGCAGCCTTTTCTCTTAAATGAGCCACATTCTCCTAAAGTGGCCCACAACAGCCCAGCTCCTCCATCTGAGAAAAGCAGAAGCATGTTTGGAATTAAAAGGGGGGAGTAGAGGGGGGGATCAATTCTGTCATCATATTTAGGCTTCAAGAGATCTCAGTGGGCCCAGGGAGCCTTTCATAGCAGTTAGGCTGCTGAATGAGAGCATAATCTCTTTACAGTTTTTTCCTCCTCCTCTCAAAGTGGCTGGGATCTTTTCTGTGAGCCCCCCTGCACGTGAATGGTGTGGCTAATAAGCCTATTAATGAGGTTCCACAGCAGAGTGTGAATAGGTAAATAAGCCCCAATCTGTTGAGGTTCAGGAGCAAGGGCAGTAAAGCCATCATGAACTAAAGGTGACAGTTTGAACTGAAATAGGAACAACAGCTCCAGGTTTCAAGCTAAAGAATAGACAGACAAGGCACACATTCAGGCTCCTTCTACCCCCTACCGAGTCCTATTTTCTTCCCCATTCTTCCTCCTTTATAAAATGTCTTGAGTAGTCACCCATTTTTTCAAAAGCTCTTGAGACGTCCTTTTTCATCCTGGCAATGATACATCAATAGGGAGGAAGGAAAATGAGGACACCAATGCTCCTTTGCACCGCAAGTTTCAAAAGCAGGAACAGTGCTGTGTGTCGTGTCCCCCCCTTCCCTCGCATATGGAAACGGGGGAGGAGAAAGCAAGTTAAATTGAATCTTTCAGCCCTGCCAGCTCTTTGTCAGCGCTGTCAGCTGGACCCTGGTCCCCCCTCCGCACGCAGGCAGGGATACGGTTAATGTTCAACAGGGAAGGCACAGCTGGGCTCAGCCCCATCTCTGCTGAGGAGCAGACAGAGGTGAGGAGATGGATTCATTTCCACTTGGCATCTCCTCTTCCTTGGCAGGGTGAGGTGAAGATGTGCCTGATTCCAGGCAGCTCCCTGGCTGGAGCCACCAAGAGCCCAACTCAGGGGCTTTTAGAGATGAAGGTAGAAGGTTAAGCACAAGATAAAGAGCTTGCATCAACAGAGAGATGAGGTGAGATAGGCAACCAATGCCTTCGAGTAATGTGGAAAAAGTCACCTTAGATAAAAACACAGCATAGAGCTTCTGAGCAATGCTCAGTTCTAATCCTTACAGAGCCTCTGACATTTCTTTTAAGTGCTGGAGAGGTTACTGTAGTGAGGGCTCCACAGAAAACAGCTCCTCAATGTGATCCCAGTGAGGAACAAGCCCAGGTCCTGCCACATTGCAGACAGATGGCAAGGGAGGCCATAGGTACCTGAGGGAAGACAGTTCTTCATTACTGTTCTATTTTCCAGGCACAGGACCTGCTAACATGTCACATTTCTATCTGATGGAAGTAGGAATATAATACAGAATATTAAATAAAGAGAAAGAAAACTCACACATCCAAGTTCAGACATCTATGGAAAGAAATCCTCTAGATCCTAATTCAATCACACACCCCACTGAGGATTCAGCTTCTCCACAGAAGATGCTGGGAAGCAACATTTCTTCCCCATTATCCCTTGTTGTGCTCCAAAATTTTTGCTTGACCATGATGGATGCAATTAAATACTTGTCCAAGATTGATTCTTCCTTTTAAGTTCTTCTAAAGTGCCTAAACCCAAACTCTGGCAGCTAAAATATTTACCTGGTTTCCAAAGTATTTATGGCTGCCTTTCCTGAGAGCTTTGAACTTGTTCTTAGGGTGCCAAAGAAGCAGATCATAGGAACCCACTTCTGAAATCTTTCTCTGCTCCAAGACAGGCAAAGATGCTCTATACATTTGTCAGTGTCTTAGGGGAAAGTCACTTTGTGTTCATATAAACAGGATCCATTTCTAACAGAAGAACTGCTATTGAGAGGCTTCCATCGCTAGTCCTCACCACGGATTACTTCAAGATGCTGCTGAACTGAAAACTGAGATAAGAATTTCTTTATATTAATGCCAGGAGATCCAATAATTATCCATAAAAGTGCAAAGCAGATGGGCTACCAAGTACTTTGCAGCAAGATATATATGGGATGGAGGGGAGTGAAGTTCCTGGTATGAAAAAGGATGGTTTTACTGGGGGATTATCAATAAAATCCTCATTCTGGTTAAGCTGCAGAAAGTGGCAAATTAATTGCTTTGTCTATCAATTTTTGATCTCCCTCTGCATAATGCACAGCAGAAGCTTCTAAGAGACTCTGCTTTGTGCTGTAAGGCCAAAAGAGTAAAAGAGATGATGATTTTCACTGCTGTTGTGTCAGTGTCTTGTAATGGCATTTGAGTATCAACGCTCCCTCCAGATTGTTACGCCTTGTAGCCATGTAACCTTTCTGGTACTCGTCTCATTTTGTGTCTTAAGGAAAACACTAAAAATCCCATCTTTTGCTGTTATTACACTGTTGCAAGATGTATTTAAACAGGAAATGTGGTGTGTTATGAGCAGGGTATTACATTAGGATACTGGACATCTGATGCTTTCTGCCCTTCTACATCAGCTTTCCTACACAGTCCTGGGAAAGGCACTTAATTTGTCTGTGTCCAAGCTCTCCAGCTATGAAATGTGAATCATAGATGCTTCCTGTCTCCCACCCTTTATCCAGTTCATCTATTTAGATGGTAAGCTCCTCATCTCTGACGGTGTTTTTTATGCATGGCTTAGAACAATAGGACACTGATCTCAGCTGGAACCTCCAGGCACTTCCATAATGCAAATATTGAATACTAAATAATCAAAATAAAAGAAAATCCTCAATTTATTATGTATTTTCTCATAAAGAATTTGTCACACGCTGTCCTGGTGGAGCACCTCTGGCTTTTGAGGGATAGTGTCTCTTCTAAAGGAGTGGAAAGCAACATCCATTGGAGATGTTTTAACAGTGAGCTCCCTTAAAGCAGGCCTCAGAGAAACCATGTGAATAAACTCCCTTTCAGCACTGAGCAGGCACAGCAAGACAGAGCCAGACTTATAAAACTGAGAAGACAAAGGCTGCAAAGACAATTTGTCTTTCTGTTACAGAACTTGGATATATTTTGCTTGTTGGCCTGCGCGCTTCTTGTTCCTGCTTCCAGTTGATCAATACCCACTGGTTTGTGTTACTGAAGCCCTGTTGTCCAACTAGACCAACTGGTGGTTGTGGCAGCTTCCCTTCCAATGTTACATAAGATCAGATTCTTCTCTGGTGACACCGCAGGGTTCAGCTCTTACTTTCAGGCACAACCTCAGAGCAGAAGGTGTGAAGTTGGCCTCACACCAGGGTTCATGTTACACCCTGGAAGGGGCAGAAAACTACATGATAGGGATGAACAGTGTAAGCAATCTGTTCATCCAGGGCAGGGTCCTCTGAATCCCATGCCGTGAATCCCAGCAGACCCCTTCTGCTTCCCACATCCTTCACTGCAGTGCCAGGCTGTGTGTTTCTGCTCTGAGTCCCAGCTGCAGACACAAATGGGCACAGTCACCCTCTAGCAGCTCAGAAACATGAAATAAAAGTCTTTTTTGGATGCTTTACTTCCCACAACCCTGGGTAATAAAGCACTAAGTGCCTACAACTATTTCCCCACCTCATTCTTCTCATCCCTCAAACCATCTTTAAGTCAGCATTCCACAAGCAGTTCATATTCTTCCGTCTCTCCCCATCCCTTGCACATCATTCCACTTCTCTATCTCCTACCATAGTTTTCACAGGAATTTGCTTCTTCCTCTGTGTTTCCCATCTCCCTCAGTGAAAGCCATGTCTTTTATCAGTCCCCACTGTAAGATGACCTCCTCCTCCACTTTGCCAGGTGATTAAGGTACCCACAATTTTACTTGAGAAACTGGATTGCCTTGGAGAGAAGCCAGTGACCTGCCCAAGAAAGCCTCCACATAGACAGGGAGGCATCAAGGTTTAACAGCCCTCGCTTGCTAACTCTGTAACCACATTCACAAGCTGCAGTCCAAACAACATGGGATGAGAAGGTAATGGTCAGGCAGGTAAAGCCCAAGCACAAATAGGGATTTGCTTGTTTAAGGAATATGGAGTTCCCTGAGCAAAAGTCGGAGGTTTTACCATAGCGAGGTTTTACCATAGCAAGGTTTCCCAAGTCGCCATGCAGACCCAAACCATCCTCTTTCCCTGCTCACACAGACCCAGAAAACACACTTTTCTCTTTCATTCCTTTGTGTTTTAAAGGGAGGGTTACAGGGGAGCTCACTTTGCATGAAATCTAGACTTGCATTACTGAATATTCATACGGGTATCAATGAATATTCATATATGTATGACTATACAGCGATATTTCAAAGCTCAAAGAGGTCTGCGCTTGATTTAGATGGCCAAGTTGAGGTGCTAAAGATGCTTTCCATCTCTCAAAGGACAGAAAAGGTCGTATCATTGATTGCTGGATGAGAAAAAACCCAGTAACAACCATTTGATGCGGACTGAGCAGAGAAACAGATATTGCTGGAGACTCCCAGGGCTGCTGAATGCAATGGATCAGGAAATGTTTTACATTGTGGATACAAGTAAGGAGGCCAGAAACTTGATTACAGGGGAGACTTAGTTAAATATTCACTGGGATTCATTATGTGAAAACCACTAGAAAGGAACATGTTTCTACAGGAAGGGTAGGGCCGTTTTACTCTTGCTTCTGTTGTAAATTGCTACTGATGTGTGTATACACCAGCTACCGTCCTCTAGTGGGAGGAATACAGCAGGTCTATGTGGATCTGCAGAAAGGATTTGCTTGTTGTTAATGTTAGCTGGAGATAGTGCTCCTTTAATCTGCTGAGGAGAGCCCTGAAGAGCCAGCAGGACTCGGTTATCTGACCACCTCGCATTTGGTAATCGGGTACCATGAGCGCTCAGGGCAAGAGGAATGTTATAAGCAAGGTTTATAAAGCCTTAATGCTGTTGCTCCTTCAGT
Organism: Melopsittacus undulatus; assembly: GCF_012275295.1. Classification (NCBI taxonomy): domain Eukaryota; kingdom Metazoa; phylum Chordata; class Aves; order Psittaciformes; family Psittaculidae; genus Melopsittacus; species Melopsittacus undulatus. Next base: position 107,374,542 of record NC_047530.1, read on the forward strand.
CCGATACAATAGTGAGTGCAAAGCCTGAGAGCAAGCTGCACAGAAGCTTGGAGACTGGGAAAGCCACATGATGCTTTGGGTTGAGCTCTGCCATGGGAAGGTGATGGCTGGGTCTCAGATCACACATCCCAGCCAGCATCACTATGACCAGATGCTGGTGGAACCAGCACACTGCTTATCCCACATGGCAACGTGCTCTTTCCCCTCTGCTGTGAAGTGTTGAGTGAGCACTGAGCACTCAGGGACCTTGCTTGGTGCTGCCTTCTATCTGGCTGTGCACAGGCAGTGCTTCCCAGCCCCGGCCCTTGGCTGGTTGGGAAGACCAGGTCCTAAGAGCATAAACCCAGGCAAGAAAAAAACCCCAAAACATCCCAGTAAAACCCCTAAGATGCTTCCTCTGAGGAAACTGTGTGTGGAGTACCCCCCTGTCCCATACAGTGCTCCTGTCTCCAGGCACAGACAGGCAGTCCTGGCTTCCAGCTTGGGATGCACAGGACCCTGTCCCACAGACATCCCCCATTAGGGACTCAAAAGAAATGGCCTCTTACAAGCCCTCTCCTCAGCTCCCCAGGCTGGATGTGTCCCCAAACCTTGCATATCCTTTGAAAACAGCAGTCATGAAGATCAAGGACAGATGATAAATCTCCCCAGAAAAGCTTTTCAAAGGGGGCTCTGATTTCTGCTGGCATATTCAGCCTCATTACATGCAAATAAGGGCAATTCAACAATGAATCTGAAAGCAACAAGTTTCATTTTCACTACAGAAGACAAGAAAAGCATAGCGAGGAGTCAGGAGATGGAGAAACACTGAACCTCCAGTGACAGCACTAATAGGAGCTTTTCATGTCATGCAATGGGTAACACACCATGCTGGCCAGCAAGGTAGCTCTGCATTAAAAACACAGCCAGCAATTTCTCTCCTGTAAATCTTATTCCCTGAAGCCTTACATTCAGCAACCTACTTTCTGAGGGGAAAAGGCATAAAGGACTCGTCAGTCCCACCCTGCTCAGCATGTAGCAACAGGCTCCCTGTTAAATGCTGCAGAACACAGAAGCTGAACCTTTTCAAACAGAAACTACTGTGATCTCCACTGTGCATCCAAGAGGGAGTGGGAGGGAAAGCAAGAGGTGAAAAAGGGAGCTGAAAGCGAAGGAGCTGCGTTTGCAATTGTGCTCAGTGGGAAAAAGACCATTTACAGATAAGAAATAACACACTGCTTAACCCTGCCTCTGCAAACAAACAGGCAGCAGTAATGACAAGTGATTGCTGTGGGTCAGTGGGTTCCCTGGGATGGGGAGAGGTAGGGAAAAGAAGCCAAGGGAGGGGTGTCAGGCACTCCTATGGAGGTAAAGCCCCACTAAGACTATGATGAAGCCAAGACATGATGTGGAAATACAACGTTTCTATGTGCATACCCTGGCCTGCCTCTGATCTCCAGGTTTCTGCTGGTTTGGGGCTAAGGAGCAGACTGGGAGCATTTTCCAAAGGGATATGGAAAATGGGGTTAACCCCCACCTTCCTCAGGAAATTATTTGTAATAGATCACACAGGAAAATGATGCTGTGATTCCATCTGGTTAGAGATATCCAGTTGTTTTGTCCTCCAGGAAAATGTGTCTGGTCCTTGGATATGTCATATCCAGGGTTTAATACTGAGGCTTCTTTTTCTTGGATGCTGAGATCACCAAAAGGGCCCGGGAGAAAATTCCTGCTAATGCCTTGCATCCAAAAATGTGACAGATCTGTCACCCATTTGGAGCTCTTCTTGTAACAGACAGAATGATGGGAGAAGGAAATTAACTTCACCAGAGGAAAAAGTCTTCCAAAATCCGTGTGACCATGGTTTGGGTTGGAAGAGACCTTTAAAGGTCATCTAGTCCAAACTCCTTGCCATGAGCAGGGATATCTTCAACTAGATCAGGTTGCTTCAAGCCCAGTCCAACCTGACCTTGAACATTTCCAGTGATGGGGCATCTATAACCTCTCTGGAAAACTTCTTCCAGTGTTTCACCACCCTCATCATAAAATATTAAATCCTTATACCTGGTCTGAATCTACCCTCTTTTAGTTTAAAAACATTACCCCAACCTGGCCTTGAACACTGCCAGGGATGGAGCATTTACAACTTCCCTGGGCAACCCATTCCAGTACCTCACCTCCCTTACAGTAAAGAACTTCTTCCTTATATCCAATCTAAACCTCTGCTGTGTAAGTTTCAACCCATTACCCCTTGTCCTATCACTACAGTCCCTAATGAAGAGTCCCTCCCCAGCATCCCTGTAGGCCCCCTTCAGATACTGGAAGGCTGCTCTGAGGTCTCCATGCAGCCTTCTCTTCTCCAGGCTGAACAGCCCCAACTTTCTCAGCCTGTCTCCATACAGGAGCTGCTCCAGCCCCTGATCATCCTCGTGGCCTCCTCTGGACTTGTTCCAACAGTTCCATGTCCTTTTTATGTCGAGGACACCAGAACTGCACACAATGCTCCAGGTGAGGTCTCACGAGAGCAGAGCAGAGGGGCAGGATCACCTCCTTTGACCTACTGGTCACGCTCCTCTTGATGCAGCCCAGGATACAGTTGCTTTCTGGGCTGCTAGCACACACTACCAGGTCATATCCAGATTTTCACCCACTTTTCACCCTGCTGCACAGAGCTCCAGCCCCAGGAGCTGCTGAGCCCCAGCAGTATGATCCTTGCTGTAGAAGAGGCAGCAGCCCCCAGGCAATGCAGACCTCTGCTCCCTCGGGTGGTCTGCTGGGGTGGGAGTCCAGCCACACCAACAGAGCTGTGAGGAGAAGCAGTTCACAGCTGTTTGCATGATACATATCTTGTGAATAAATAAACCTCCTCTCCAGTGCTGCTGCTCTCTAAACATCTATGGAGACGTGCATTCACTCAAAACAGTCAGAAAATAAACAGCACTGCTCAAACGCATCCCTCCTCCAGCCAAAACCCAGCACTGGAAAAGCAGCCTTGAACAGTCAAAAGCCCCCCAAATTTCTCTTCTCCATTTTGTGATGCAGACACAGCCCCAGGTTAGGGCCTCCAAAACCCAATGTACAGTTTTCCACATGTACTACGAGCAGGTAAAGAATAGTTAAATGCAGCACAATTGAAAATTAGCTCTAAATGCCGCAAGCTGCAATTCAGATGGATTACCAGATAACCTCAGCAGTTTCAAGAATGCAGCAAGAACAGCCTTAAATCAACATAAATACTTGCTCAGCCATTTTCATCTCAGGATTAATGTCAGACTCTGTTTTTTTCCCCTTTTGTCCTGTGGCAGTAAAACCATTTTCCAGCTTTTTTTATAAGGAAGGCAATTATGGTTACCAGGAAAGGGGTGAGAATGGGGGTGGATGTGGGACCCTGAGGGTTGGGAGAGCAGGGTCTGGAGAGTGGATATGGAGTTGGGGAGGAAAAGGTTGATGCTGGTGAGCTACAGTGCTCTGAAACACTGGGATTTAATGGAGGTTGGTGGGGAGCCAGATGGATGCCTCCTTTGTTTCTACTGGTTCCATTGTACCTAAAGGCAGCTATGTTGGGTTTTGATGCTTTCTTGAAGCTTGTTTTGAAGCTCTCCTGCACCATGCCCACTGTATTGTATCCCATACCACATTCCCACTCCCACTCAGCAGCACCTCAGGCCAAGGGATAATTCTGGAGATTTCTTGATATGTAGGGAAAAACAAATCCCCATAGAGGCACCTGTGGCCGCTGGGATAAATCTGTGCTTTCTGGTCGCCTGCGAGCCGGCCGGGAACACACCCTGGCTTGCTGCAGTACAGATAAGCTCCCAAGGACTTCAAAGGGATTGCTGAACCAGGCTGCAATGAATTTCTGCAGCAATGTAATGCACAGCATGTGTGTGAGGGGATGGAGAAGAGCCGGGGTGGTTTAGATTAGATAGCGCTATTTGGCTTTCGAGAGGCTCGAGGAAGTGAAGGACACGTAATTGTCCTTTAAAGTGTAATATTTGACTTCGGTTCTCCCACACCACAGCAGGGCTTTGCAGATAAGCAGTGGAAAATGATTTGTGTGTGAGGGCTGGGGTACTGCTTCCATAGAGCTAATCTCCCTGAGATCAGTTTTCCATTCAGAGTATCATCGTGCTAGGGTGAGACGTGGTCATAGACACTTAGTTGTGCCTGCTCCTACCAATCATGGGTTATAGAAGTGGACCCTATTTGCTAGGAAGAACCTCAAGGCTTTTTCTCCCTTTATTCTTACAATATCACATTTAATGATCTATGATCTATAATGATCTATATATCACATCTATGCTTCTGTGATTATATTAACAGCGCCTGGATAGGTAATCACATTTAACACCAATGCATGGATAGGTAATATGCGATGTTCCCACATCCAAAAAGGGTGACACCTGATGCCCCAGTTGATTATCATCTTCTACATGTCAGCACTAGTTAAAACATGGATATTTTACTAACTGCTGGACTAAAAACCTGAAATGGGAAATTCTTTCATCAGAAGAGCAGCAGAAGGAAGAAATAATTGTATGCTAATAACACTTTTGGTTAATTTCTAGTTGGCAATACCATCTAATTTGTCCATGATGTGGGTTTCTGACCATTGCACATGTGCCTCACCTACTGGATGTTGGTCTTTATTCATTGCTTGGTTGCAGCTCTGCTCTATGAAGGAGTATAAATATACAGACTATCATATATCTTCAGGAGCTTATGGTCTGTTCTCCTGTTGAAAAGGTGTTTCTTCTTTCCTCTTGCAGTCAATAAAACCTTTCATTTTAAACATAAGAGTGAGCTGCTTCTTCCGATGGAAGGTACACCCAAATAGCCAACACCTTTATTCACTTTCTCCTTAGATGAATATTCCCCTTTTGATATCAATATTTGTTTTCCTTGTAGAAATGTGCCAAAGCACATGAACAATATGAAAAATCACTGCAAATTTGTCAGCAGAAACATTTGCTCTAGAGTAAGTACAAGCCTGAGGAGCAGAGTTAGGGCTAGGACACCAAAGATTAACTGTTTGTTCTGTTAAATACTTTACTGGCCAAACAGCACGAAGCATTTTAAAATGCAGTACGTGTCTCAGACCAATACAGAAACATCTGCCCAGCAAAAATGACCTTCATGTATTCTCAACTGCATGCTTTGAGATTCCTTGTGTAAATCTCACTGCCTTGCCTGTCTAACGAGTATTCTTCTCAACACAGTACATGGTACCCTGCAAGCTACAACCTTAAAATACCACCCTGCACATCTCTGCTGCTGAAAGCTATCAAGGCAGAAGAACATAAGAACTTTCCCAGCTCACAACCCAATAGAGCTCAGGTCTGTGCATCATTGCCAGTGAAGGGAACGTCTGTAAGGGAAAACCTTTCTGTCTATTTTCAGTAAACACAGGCAGATAAATGTATGCAGTTTTCCCCCAAACACTCTTCACCAAAGTGTTCTTTTTCCTTCAAAAATGAAATTCTTGTCAGTAAGTCTAGTTTTCCCCCCAGCGTGTGCCATTATTGCAATGGAAACATGATTTTTCTCCGTTAGTTTCAATAGATACTGGGCAAGAAGCTAAAAAGAAATACTACAGATTTGTGAAGCTGAATTATACACAATAAAGAGTAATTTAGCATTGGCAAAAGGAGGATGGATTTCACAAAAGGATGACTTAGGCATAATGACAAATCAAAGAATCATTTTCCAGTATTTGATCCCTGGGTATTACCTGCTTTCCACAAGAGCTTCACAAGAAGTGAATAGGTAAATCAGTTCTCCTCTATCCTTGCTCTGCTCACAGTAAAACAAGTTAAAATAACAAGCAGCATTTACTAGAATGCTTTCCTAAACCACAGGAGAGGGAGCCTGACTGAGGCAGTTGCAGGGACACTGTGAGGGGTCATCAAGCCAGCTGACTGAATATATTTACATGTAAAAATCATGGGAAATACTGGAATCTCTGCATTGTTTTCCCCAAAAAGCACTTTCTTGCTTGCCCACTAATTCCAGAGTAGTACGAGAAGACTCATTATTCACATACAACACAATTAAGTTTGGCACTCCTTGTAGACACTCATTCACCACTATCATTAGCATCAGAGAAGAATTAGTAGACCTTAAATATACACGTCTTTCCCTTTTTCTTCAGGGTTCTTGTATAAAACTGCCAAAATAAGTACAAGGGTCAACCTAGATCATCTTTACCATACTAATTTAGTAGATCTATAATGGGCTGGAAGGGTATGTATGGTACTCTTGGGTTGCAGAGGTTGATTCTATGGGACTATATCAAACAAAGTTGCTCTTTTTACTTGCCTTTTTCTTCCTTCTCACCAAAAAACCTGCTACTAACTGCTCAGCACAGCTGTGGGTAACAGCCCTGTTAGCTCCTGCCAGCTGAGGTGTTTCCAGTGGTGTAGCAAACATTTTCCATGCCCATACTCGTCTCAGCTCATCTGGAGGGGATCATGGATTCAGGGGCCATCAGGGCAGGTAGCAGTGGTTTGGATGTCACTGCATTGCAGCTACAGCTCCCCTGCAAGGGAGCAGTAGGAGAAAGAACGATTCTGTTCCAGCCAGGGAGGTCTGTGCCCTGCCAAATACAGGGGCTTTTGTAAAACTCCCCTCTATGCAGCATTATACTAAGGGGAAGAGTAGAAAAATATACTTAATAGCTCAAAGTCACTACCACCGCTTTATTTTGCATTCCTTAAATATCTAAGCACAGGGATTGTTTTTGCAGGAAAATGAGTAAAAAGAGGGCTGCTGTACTGTGCAGTTCATTACTTGGCCTGGGGTATTTCCTGGTGAATTATCCCTTAGTGCTGGTATTCCAGCAGGCAGGCAGTAACCCAGTCCCCAGGACAAGAGAAGAGATCAGAAAGCCCTACAAAGGTGTTCTGATTCCTTTTAGGCCAAGCACATTTCTTGTCATTGGAGGAATAAATATAAAGGTAAAACTACATCACAGAAGAAAATTTAGGAAATGTCATTTGTTCTCATTTTTTCCCCCATTTCTTTGTGCAGAGCAGGTTAAGAGTCAAAACAGGAGGGTAAGCAATGCTTTAATACACCGTTCAAAACCTTTTATTCCACCCAAGTGGAGACTTGCAGGGTCTGGTCTTAAGTCTTACATCGCCTGGGTCATAGACTTGCTCTCAGTACCTCCAGCATCAAGACCATAACTTCTGGTTGAACCAGATGGTTTAGGGGAAAAAAAAACCCAACCCCATCTTAATTTAAGTTTTCAAAGAGAGAATTCATCATGTCCCTAGGCAAATTGTTGTAGATATTAAATTCTCCAGTGGCCAAGAATGCACACCTTATTACTGGTCTGAATTCTTCAGCTTCAGCTTTCAGCCGCAGAACCTCATTATAACTTTGCTTCATTAAAGAGCCCTTTCCCCACACCAGTACCCTTGCAGTGGTGGTTTGTCCACACAGAGAAGCAGGGGGTGATGCACATGCTGCCAGAGAGAGTTCACATGGAATAGCTGCTAAACTCAGTGTAAATTTTATGACAGAGGAATTTCTTGAGTAACCTAAATTAAGGTTGGTTATCCAACCTCTTGTGTAGATGAATTTAACACCTGAAAGAACATAAAGCATGATCAGCACGGTAGGAGCATGTTTCTAGCATGAACCCCCAGTGGTGTATGACCAGCAACAGGGACAGCACATCCCAGGTCTGCTGGTGGCTTCAGGCAGGAAAGAGCCTTTGGGGCCACACGTCAGTCCTGCTCCTCCATCTCCCTCTGGTTCCCACACTCCAGCCATGGCACCATCCCAGGGCCAGATGCAGCCCTGAGGGCTTGTTCCCAGCAACAAGTGCTCCTCGTACCATCCTTCCTCTTAGAAGCTATCCTCATGCACCATGATACTTTCTACCTCCCTCTGCAAAGCCTGTGCTCAAACACTATAGCACTACTGTAAGAACATTAATTCTTCAGTTAAATACTCCAGCAGGTTAGAGGAGAGGGGTGATTGGCAACAAATGGGTGATGGAAGCAGACACACAACAGTGCCCACAGCCCCAGCAACTCCTCTTGGGGTGAAGTCGTGACTCAGCAGTTACTGGCTCCTGGTGATGTGTTCCGATCATCACAGGTCATGCAGAAGGGAATGGGCATCTCTCTGAGAAGCCTCCTAACCTATCTCCCATGTTACAGCAGACATCAAGCATCATTAAACTGCAATATACAAGCAGCATACACAAGGCTGCGGCTCCTGGGGTTGCCACAACCCCCACGTGCAAAAGGCCATATCCATGCTATCAAATGAGCAGGAAAATGTTATACAAGTATGTTGTTTCTGTGACTGCCTACACTTGACAGTGTTTATCGTGTTTGGCACAGCAAATCTGAAAATAAACAACGCAGTACCTGTTATTTTCCATTCGACTTTAGAAGGCTAAAGCAAGGAAAGGCGAAGGGGGAGGCGAAGCGCCCTTCCAATAGGTGTGTCTTAGTGTCTCTGGCATGTTGGAGCTTGATAGTTCTCTCTGCTGCGTGGGCAGTGTACATGCAAAGAAGCTTGCTTGTAACTCCAAGCAATAGCACAGAATGAAGTTAACTCACTGCATGTCTTATGGCACACTGAGGCAGGTAAAATGATGACCAGCACAACAATAGTACTGCAGTCTCACTCCTCTTTCAGGTTGTGACGCTCAAATAACCTGCAGCTGCTGTGATTCATTGATGTTTGATAGCTGTTCACCTGGTGAGGGAGGACAGAAGTATGGCAAGGTCTCTGGTTTTTGTGCATGGGAACATGCAATAAGCTTGGAGGCAATGATTTCTGCTATGGTCAACAGTGGTTGCATTTGCAGCTGCTGCAGAGCAAGTTACATCCATGAAGAGCACGATGGTGCAATTGGCATCCTCAGAGGGAAGTTCTGCTCCAAAGCAGGGGAAAGCTCCTCTGTGCAGATACCACATTTTCAAAGGAAGAAAGCTATACTGGTATGGTGATGACCTACCTATCTATCATGTACAGCAAGCTTATGTTTTAATCAAATCAACAAGGTCCTGGAAGGCTCTTGATGATAAGCATCCAATTACCTATGATTCTAAAGAAACCAACAATTCTGTGTGAAAAGCAATTTATTTTCACACTGAAATCTTCATTATTAAGATGTGTTTTGACCCTGAGACAGCTCCAGCTTCAAGCATTCTGCATTTTCTGATCATGAATGAGCCTGTTTCTTGTGTGTCAAAGGGTTTGAAGGGGCTTACAGGATATTTTAGCCCCCCTCAGAAGACTGGGAAATGCAGAGCTTAACTTACGTAAGTCATCTCACCATTCACTCCTGCCTTCACCTGTTTCCAGACTGCCTTCAGGGTTTTTAAGACATAGCCTCTGAAGTCAACAGTTGGATATAGTTCTCATTTCTATACTAAAAGAGCACTCAATATGGGAAATACGAATTCTTTAGGGATTCTTTACATTCTTACTATATTTTCTATAGCAAAATACTTGAAGCAAAAATCAAACCCTTGACTGTTTCAAGCCTGGTGACTCACTGTTACTACCTTTCAGCAGGATGCTCAGTAACCAGCAGGCTACAAGGGCACAAGGCACCAGGATGGCATGGTGAACAACCAACAGTCTCATCCCAGGTTTTGAGGGGCTTCCAAAAGAGAGGCAGAGGGAAATTCTTCGTGAGGCTGAAAGGGGAACTGAAACAGAAGAGCTTCCAGAATCTTGGTCATTGGGCTGAATGTATTATATAGTTTCATTAATATTCCTGGCATGGGAAATGAAAGCATGTTGATTAATTTTGCTGATAGCATAACATTGGAAAGGGCCATTTAAACAGATGAAGAAGGGCACGTCCATTTTGGGAGAATAGACCAGGATAAAAAAGCAGGCTGAATTCATTGTACCAATGAATAAGAGTTCTGCTGCTCAAGATTAACAATCGCAACTTATGCCAAGCTTAGCAGCTGGCAATGACAAGACAATGTAGAAGTTAGCTGGAAGTTAGAAAGTTTCCAGCTATTGACAAAGACCCTGAAATATCTTTATAGGTGGTAGTGAGGGAGAATTCCTCCCTAACCTCAGGCTGCAGCTAGATACACAGAGAATGGTTGCCTGTGACAGCTGGTGATGGGGTTCAGTATCTCTGGTAGAGGCAGACACTTTGAATTGCAGCTGCTTGCCCCTGTTCCACAAATCAGTGGATGCTTTAGCTAATTAAAACCTTTGTATGATGACCATCTCCACTGATGTATTCTACATTCTTTTCTTTAGGGTCACCTCTATAGCTATGATGCACATCATAGCTCATTATCATACATCTTTATGCAAAATATTTATTCAAAAGTGTTCAAAGCGGATCTTGCTCCAGACTGGAGCATCTTCTTGCCTGAGAGCAAAGATCTTCCTCAAACTCAGAAGCCAACAGAGCAGACTTTGCCCTACAAACAAATTATTGCAGAGATGCTAGCCCTAGTGTATATGAAACATCATTACACTGAACACATACTTCAGAGGCAAAAGGCAAGGTACATCAGATCACTAGCTTCTGAAGTTTCTGCACTGTAGCTAGATGAAAGGAAAACCACCCATAACAAGATGGTGTGAGCAAACCAAAGGAGGAACACTAAGAGTAAAGTTGGAGTGCAAGTAAAGACAGGAATATGTTTCACTACACGCTCACTTCTAAGCGAGTTGTTACACTCAGTACACTAAGGCTCTATTTCTCCTCTAAGTAGTAAGATGTTTCCAGCAAAACCTGGGTTAGAAATAGAGATATTTGCAATGCCTTTATTACCATTATAGCTCATCCAAGATGATGTGTCTGGTTTGAAAGTCGCAAAAAAACATATTCTTGTTAAAAATGCTGCCAAAAGCTAAATGAAAACAGCCCGCTGCTGAATCCTGTGTTTGCAGCATTACCAGAGCGTTTTGTCAAGGGTGTTTATATAGACTGAGTTTCATTTAACAAGGCAAAAGCCGGAGCTCTCACATACTCCATTATTTCTCTGCAGGTCCTTCTCACCAGGGTTAAGTCTTTACACTACTTCCAAGCAAAGCAGCCAAGAAAAAGAAGAAACAAATGCTACTACTACTGAGCACAGAGGCCTCCTTTGCAAGAAATGTGATTTACGGAATGAAGTTCCTGGCATGTCTGCCGCGGGCTGTCACAACGTGTGCCTGAAATCCAAGGCTGAAACATGATCCCCGTTCCTTCCAAGATGCGTTGTGGCTTCTAGCAAGTTCTTCTGGAAGCGCAAGCAACCCTTTTCTTGGGAGCCGGGCTCTTTCTGTGTGTTGCTGTGGCTTAATGGGTCTTTGTCTATCTGAGTGCTATTTGTGGGTGAGGATGCTCCTGACCTCCTCCAAAGCTGGCATGAGTGAGCTCTGCTTTGTTGAAAGCTCTGGAAACCTTTTCATGTTGTTTGGAGAATTGGTGCCCTTGGAGATACATGGAGCAAAGCTCATTCTGGTACCCAAGATGAGGGTCCGTGTTCATACTGTCTTTAGCTCTCCATTGACCACATTTGTGCATCAGACATCTCATTGCTGAGAGCTGAACCACAATGGAGGTCTTCTCCCATCATCTCACAAGATAGCAAAGCAGGCAATAGCAGCTTGAAGGCTTTGCTGTCCTGAACTGTTGATGTAAAAGACATGTTCACCTTTTTGCACTTCTTCAGGTGTTCCCTTTCCTCTGCACAGATGCCTTTTCTATATTATGCTTTCCCTGAGCTGCATTTCAAACCCAAAATATATTTTACCTCTGATGAAAATTCCTCCTCATTTTCCTGCCGGTGAGATGGCACCATTTGTGTACCACCACGGTCTACCTCACCTTGCAGTAACAGAGACCTCATCTCCCTAAGACCCCTTTTTGCCAGCCTTTCCCAGGCTGCAAGGTGACCCAGGGTCTTTCGCACAGGTCTTACATCACCATAGGCTGATGCCATGGGAGATACCCCTGAGGATCAGTAGGTGAGGAACTGCCAGAGAGTGGAGGTCACAAACCTTCCAACACACACGTGTCTCCCATGGTTTTGGATAAATCCAGTTACACAAAGGAGAAGCATTGCCAGCATACATTATCTGCGTCATGAACACGTATATCCTAAGAGCAGCAGCTAAGAAAGTGACAAGATCTTCTGCAGAACAAAGAGAGACGCAACCGAGTCAAACAAAGTCAGCCTGACTGTTTGCCTCCGTGTTTGCTTCAGCTGGTTCTGGCGCTGACCGTGTTGGAGCCAGGGAGTTTTGAGATTCATGTGTTTCTTCATTCTCATCTTTCAGTTTTACAGTAGACTTTTTTTTCCCCACAAAAGTCTCCGAGGCCGTGTGGGATGTGGTCCAGCTCCCATTAAGGTCAATGGGAGTGCTGCCACTGGCTTCCCTGTGGGTCTCAGCCCTCTCCCATTGTATTACATTTCCAACTGCAATTGGAGACAGCTTATTTCAATTTTTTCCTCTCCTAGTGCCCACAATGGGCAAAGTATTTTCCAAACAGCAAAGAAGGTCCCACTGAATGTCCCTAAATTCTCTCGAGATACTGGAAAAATCCTTCTAATTAAATACATTCAACATGCAAGATCTCAACTGTTCGCTAATGGTTTTTTTTTAGGGCTTCTCTCCCATGTAGTTTTGCTTCACTGTAAAATAGCAGGGATTAAATCCTGATTCTGCTGAAGTTTGTGGGAGTTTTTCCAATTAGTTTTCATTGGGGCCATATTGTCTTCCTTCGTCTCCATCTTTAACACTATCGGACCACTACTGAAAACATTCCTCAGAGGAAGCAGTGATGGCACAAGGGTCAGTTTGTCAAACACTTGCTTGGCAGGTTATTTTAATCAAAATGCACCAAAATGCTCCCCTAAACATATAAACCCCTCCAAGAAAGCCAGGACATAAAAAGAATGGAAACACATAGAAACTGTGTTAGTTTATCTTCAGAAAAACAGAAGCTTTATGCAAAACTTCATTGTGCTCCAAGAGTAGTGAACACAGACTAACAGCTGACAATAGAAATGGCAGGGCAGCAGCTCCCTGCTCTTACACAGAGGCTAAAAGCTTCAAACCATCTTACTATTAATCAAATTATTGGGAAGCCTGCACTATACTTCAGAAACACAACAGTGCTGAGAACCACTTGGATGTGAGACCATTAAACATAATTCTGTTTACAGAAAACTTCATCCTCATAGTAAAAGTCTGGTTTGGATGACCTGGTTCATCTTCAGGGAAAAGAATATAGTAAAGCTGCTCCCAGACATCAAACCAATAAACAGTAAAACATTGGCTACACAGTCTTAAAGTAAACTACTACTAGCAGGTACTATCTCTGAGCCTTTATGTAAAGGCTTTGGAGACAGTTTAAAGACATCATGGACATCCCAAAGTGGGGGTTTCCTGAAGGAATGATGAACTTACAGTGATGAAAAAAACATCTCTATGCACAAAGAGCTGAGTCTCTTCTGCAGAACGAATGGATTAGGGGCATACATTTGGGATTCAATCTAGTTAGCTAGAAAAATCCAAGTGATAGCTGCCAGCCACCAGAAAAAACAACTGTCAGTGACTAAGAGCCCTGGTTTGCTGCATGAGCTACAGTGAGCCCTGACATCTTGTTTTCATTCTTTAAGTAAAACTAACCCAGTTGCATTTTGTGTTCACAATCCAGACTTGGATTCAGCAGTCACTCCATAGACGTTCTTCGCTACCCAACTCATTCCATAATTTAGGGATAAAGATGGATTTGTTATTGTGCTTATACTACAGTCCATAGTTTAATTACATCACCCAGCAGTGTCATTTTGCCACCAATATACTTATCATCATCTGGAGTTTTTATTGATTATCCCTATTGTTCGGCATATTGGGACACAGCCTTCAGCAGCCTGGGAGACCTTTTACCAAGAGGTTGCCTATACATGGAAAATCCTGCATCACACCAGTGCTTTTGCTGACACATTAGTGTCATAGAGCCAGGCCAGAATCCTAGAACGGTTTGGGTTGGAAGGGACTTTAAAGCTCATCCAGCTCCAACCCCTGCCACCTTCCACTGGAGCAGCTGCTCCAAGCCCCTGTGTCCAACCTGGCCTTGAACACTGCCAGGGATGGGGCAGCCACAGCTTCTCTGGGCACCCTGTGCCAGCGCCTCAGCACCCTCATAGTGTAAAAGGCTCACTTCAGAGGAGGGAAGCAATGAGAAAATAGAACAGAAAGGGGTTAGAAAACAGAGTATTTCAGTTGGAAGTGACCTACAATAATCATTTAGTCCAACTGCCAAAAAGTAAAAACCCTAAGCAGGAAAGACGCTTTGGTGGAGAAGCAGAATCCTAATCAAGACACTCTCCCAAGGTGGGATGGATGTGTTTCTGCTGTCCTGGGCTTGTCCATGTGCTAGTGCAGTCAGCATTAACACTTTGGGGATTTATTTCCTTCCCTTCATTTAGAAATGGATCTTGTATGTCAGCCTTTTGCTTTTGGTCCAGTATCTTCTCTACACTGATCTCATCGACATCTCTACTGTTGTGCTGCTCTATCAGCCTTGATGAGTTAATGCTACCTTCTTTATTTGCAATGGCGAAAACTCTAAAACAGAGTTGTGGTTACCGGTAGCTTCCCAGCTGCTAGAGCAGCCTCTCAAAGTCATGCACTCTGCACTAGCATCAAGCTTACTTATGCTCACACTGTATTTACCAAGGTGAAGTAAGCTTCACACATTCTTTGTTTACCAGAAATATCCATGTTTGTGCGGCATGAACTCAAAGGAGGAACTCTGAAATCACTTCCTTCTGCTGCTGGAAAGAGGCAGAGCCAGGATACCTCTTGCCACATCAGTCTTGGGTGAGCCTGTACAGACTTGGTGTAGAGCATCCCTTCAGCCTGTCTGACACATCTTGGAGGAAGCCTTGGCAGAGCTCCATCAGAGCCAGCAATAACGGTGCATGGTAAAGGCCACTGCTGCATACTGATTTCTGGTCTTAGCTGTCTGCCATTTACATCAGCTTTTTGGATGGTTAACTAATTGCTGTGGCAGAGAAATGTTTGTGCATACCTCAAGATACATAAATAATTCCATTAAGTAAGAGATACATGAGCAATCCCTAGAGCTTGCACAGCAATATCTAAAGTGGTGAATATCTGATTATGATATTGATCCATAGCATCTTCTGTCCTAGCCAGAACTGAAAAGCCATGTTAAGCTCTCATCAGAGTTTAGGATCTACTAGTCTCCTAGCAGAGATTTGGAAGGTGTATTAGACTTCCTCCCTCTTTTATCCACCTTCTCTCTCCTCTCCATTTGGGTGGGTGGGTAATGAAGAAACTAGGACCATACCTTCTGTGCAGATACCCTAGTGGGAAGCTCATTGTGTTCCTTTGCCCCCACAGTGACACTCAAAGCCCTCTTGGCTGAGTTACAGTAGCAGCAAAGCTTGAAATAGCTGCCCTGGTTTGGGGTCTGCTGGTTTTACAGCTATGGGGAGATGTCTCCTTGGTTGATTTCCTGGGACATTAGCGAGAGTTTACATTTCTAGGATAAGCAATGTTAATCTGCTCTGGTTTTAGGCAGAACCCATAAGCCAGTGGTGGCTTCTCAGCAGCCCCAGTGAAATGTCACTTCCTACCACAGCTTGGACCAAACCTGGAAATACAGCATCCTTGTGTGAAGATCTTGCAGCTTAATAGAGAAAACAAGTCAGAGGTCTTTTAAGCAGCACCATACTGCAAGTTGATGCACTGAGAAACATCAGCAAGGATGGCAAACCATCAGCCAAATTAGACAGGCATCACCAGGGAATCCAAGAGGGATAAATACCCTTTGTCTTTTCCCTTTAATATTTTTAAGCATGTATAGTACTACTTTGAACATATAGAGGGGTTTTCTCTGTACCTTTCAGGACAAGCTGGACAAATACCATTATCCATGACCTAAAAGGCAAACCCAGAGCCCCAGTTCAGCAGAGCTTTTATTATACTTTTTTATTGAACACATGTGTAAGCCCCATTAAAGCTAATAAAACTCAAAGATATACTCACGTTATTTGTTCAATGGGGATCAGCTCAGGGATATACTTAAAGTACCTCTGGGGTTCAAGGAACTGAGTTAAAGTCACTGTTCCTGGTCTGCCTTCTATTCTCATTACTTATGTACTCATTAAGAAAGTTCTTCACTTTCTCTCCATCACCTTTCACTATAAGGGTTCTCCACAGCAGCTGTAGACAAGATTCCTCTCTTTTTGAGGGCATATAATCCTTAGCATAGGCAATATTAACAGGCTGAGCCGTACAAAACAAATATGGATTTTGCTAGTATTTTTTCCATACCTAAGGAAACCTATCCTATTATTCTTTTCTAATATCACAAATATTTGGCCACATATGCAGCCAAAAGCGGTAATATACTTTGTAATTTTATTAAAAGTTAGAATTGTTCATGAACATGCTGAATGGATTTTAGTAGTTTCCCATTATGGAGCCTGGGCTGGCATTGCTTTAGTCATTTAACTGCAGAAGAAATGTCAAGCATGCACTCATCCCTCTACCTGCAGTTCAAATCAAACAAACCAGGCTAGACATCTAATAACAAGCTTTGTTCACTCTTGAATGGCAGCTAGGGAAATATGCCTCATTTTATATATTATTATACACATGATCTGAAAAGGACACTGCAAAAGCAACAAGCACTGTTCTTTCTTTTCTGAGTGACCCGTTTCAAGCTACTTATTTAACCAAGAATATATATATAGGGCTTGCAGTAAGAATGTCTTCATAATGAAGTTTTCCCTGCCGTCAATTATGATTCATACAGCTAGATTTTTCTTAATAACAGGAACTGGAGACATATGGAAACCAACATTATCAAAGCTTGAAAGGAAATTAGAGCTAATTGTATAGGGCTAATTTATGAAGGCAATATGACATGCCTTGTTTGCAGCTCTAGTGCCAAAATAAAGAACAAGCACAATTTATAGTTTGCTTCCTACATAAAAATTAACATTTAAACTCTATTTTTTTCCCTGCAGCTCTGTTTAAGAGATGTTCTGAAGATGGAAGAACACTGTGAGATCTGCTGCTGCTCCATGGTCAGGGTGGTTTGCTATTTCTCCTTTTAGAAACCAAAACCCCCTTTTCGACTGGCATCAGACAACTTTGCAGTGTTCCACAGTGAAGATGGGAGGAAGATGCATTCCCCTCCACATGTACCTCTCTGCTCCATTGGAAATCAACATGAAGCTGTCCTAGCATGGCTGGAGATGCCTCCATAACTGGACCCTCAAAATCAGCGACCCAGTGCCTTAGATGAGCACATACATTGGGTTCTTTTTGTTCCTAAATTCCTATGCCTCAACTCTAAATATTTACCCTAGCAAATATTACCCAGCCTATGGACTGCAACTACAAACAGCATCACACCTCCGTCTGCATAGATGTGCTGAAGGCCCTTCCGAAGGCTCCCATGTCTCCAAAGCACCAGACCTACTTTCTTCCAAAACAGCTTCTTATCATAGTAACACAAAAGGTCACAGTAACAGTCTGCAGCCTCTCTCAGCAAAGGGAATAAATGTGCAAACAAAGCCATTAGCAGTTTCCAAAATAAACTGCTCTACCCAGTCGCCAGGACTGCGGTGCACCCCATATGCCCTGCATGGAAATGCTTGCTTACATGGCAGCAGAGCAGCTGTGAAGAGCTGGGAGCCAGAAGCCCCTCAATTTGACCACAGAAATACCACCTTCATCAAGTTATTGTGATACTATAAGCTTTAAAAGCATTAAAGATCAGCACGGGAGAACAAGAGAAGGGTTTTCACCCATCAACCCCGCTCTTTATGGCTCTCTCTGGTTAACAGTCACATCAAACAGGTGTCACCTTAAGAAAAACACCCAAAAAAAAAGCTGTCCCGAAGGAGTGTGTTATTCCTGAAAGGACTCACACACAGATTACCGGGAGCCATCTGTGCCACAAAGATTTCAGCAGAGACACAGCAGCCAGAAAAGGAGAAAACCCAACAGCAGTGAGAGCAAACATTCCCTTTCAGATACGGCAAAAGGGCTTGCGTCCGCTCCAAGAAGGATTTGTCCTGATTGATATTGCCCTTATCAAGCTGGCAGGGACCATTCACCCCTCTTGCACTTCCTCAGTGTCCCCTCTGGCACCCCTCTTGAGCCTCAGCTCCCTCCCTCTTCCCAGTGCTGCCTCATTTGCCTGCCCTCTCTACTGGAGTTTGTTTTCCTGCTGCTATGGTTCTCCCGTTGCTGGTATAAACAGGAGCTGAACTCTCCTGCATGACTCAGGATCTGTTTGCTTTGGTGGGAGCTCCCAGTCCCATCTGTGAGACCTGAACCAGGTCCTCCAAACACCAATAATCCAAACCGGGGCTTGCCCTCACCTTAGATGTCTGCTGTGGGTTTAGTGGCATCAGATCAGAGATGCACAAATGCATCACCAGCATCTCTCTCCAGTCTCCCACTTAACCTCTTACCTTCAGATCAGAGAGCAGAAAACACACCTTCAGGCTTGAAAAGCTCCTGCCAACCTCTGATAGTACTATAAGTAAATAAAGCTCCGTTTGGAACAAGCATTCAAACAGCTGAGTGGGTATTGCATAATCGATAGTGACAGGTATTAATGGGGCAAACACATTTACAGAGGCAGCAATTAGACCCAGGTTGGAAACGTTAACTGTCTGATGAGACTTAACACCCAGCTAATTAGCTTTAAAAACTCATTTCCACGTGCCACCACCTTTGTTTACTCACAGAAGGGGAGCTGGTGTCTGGCAATTGCCATGGCCATCAATCCAGGAGTAGCAGCTAATCCTATTTTATTACCATCATTAACCAAATATGCACCGTCCACAGGGCAGCTGCCTGCTCTTCCTCTCCCTTCCTGCACTCCAGACTCCACATGTCCATACACCAGATACTGCTTCTCAGCCTACCCAGGGTACTACCTCCAAGTACTCCTTTTCTCTGCTTTATCCATCCCAAAGAGGAGGTATTTGGGTTGCACAGACAACACATCTCCTCTCACCTGGAGCTCCAGGAGGGGTTTCCCCACAGCTGGATTTAGTTCTGGAAACTAAGCTCCCTTTCCTGAGGCTGGATGTGGCCAATCCTCCCCAAACCAGGTCCTCTATAGCCAGCAGCTATGGAGCTGCTCAGCCATCCTCACTACTGCTCTTACGCTTTGCCCTCTCCCAAACTCTTTGTGTCCCCAGAGAAGATACCATTAAACTCTCAGTAAAAGGGTCTAAGACCAAAAAAGTAGGTATTAAAAAGAACTTACAAGGTTTAAAATACAAAGGATGAATATAACCAAGAGAGTGTGTAAAGTGACTGCAGTCAGGAGGGTCCGTAGAGATTTGCAGCACCTGTGAGGTGCAAATGTGCAAAGATCTATGCCAGGAAGCAAAACTGGGGAGAGTAATCCATGAGCATTCAAACTTCAGCTCATTTCAGGGAGAGGTGGGGAGGATAAATGAAAACCATTGTTAGAGCCTTGCATGGAACAGTTTACAGGTTTCATTTATTGAACTGTAGCTGGTCCTTGGACTCCTTTTTCCAAGAGGCATTGATCTTTCCATTAAAACAAGGTGGCAAAGCCCAGCTTTAAAGACTGTTCTTCAGTACTCGAGTTATTTTACCTGCATGGCAAGGAGCAGGCAGGCTTAATTCCAGGCTGCAGAGAGAAACAAAGAATGAACTCACACCTGAGCCCCATGCCAAAGTAAGTAAACAAATGCACTGTGAGTTATGGGACCTTCATTCTCTCAGCTGCGTTTGCTTGTTTGCTTGCCCAGCTCCTTCTCTTCATGGCAACGGGCCATTTTAGAGGGCCTTTATCTGCTACTATTTACATTAAGATTTCTGGTTTACAAAGTATGTCACAGAGAGTACAAACCAACCTCTTCAAGCCCAGGTGCCTAGTGTTGGCTTTCCCAATGGAGGCTCACCCTCTTAAAGCAGAGCTCTTCAATGTCTCAGAGTACAAACTTCATCAGACCATTTTTCCCTCTGATGTTAACAGTTCCCTTTCTTCCATTACGGATGCCCCAGGCCAGACATCCAGGTTTTGATGTGTTCAGTCTGCCTGGAGTGCTGCTAAGCCACTCCTGGAATTTCTGAGTGTATTGATCCCCGCTGGGTCAGCGCTGGCTCTGCTATGCTAGGAATCCTGCGGTCGTGTCGCTGCCTGATAACAGGGAATATCACCAGATAAAAGGAGAAGAGGAATGCCTCATGGGACAGAAAAAGGGAATGGAGCAGAAAATACCAGAAAATAACCTTACCAATATCATATGCCGACTAAAAACACTTTCTCTCTGCATTCTTCACCCAGCATCAAATGACAGAACCAATAATGTTATCATGTGCCAGCCTGCACAAGCCAAGCCTTGCTAATCTTTCCTCATTCATTCCTTCTGCACTGTGCCACAGTACGCCGTCCCAAGGAGCTGAATTGCTCTTTTGTTATTTCAGGTACAGTTACTAGCCCTGGTACAAGCCCATTCCTCCTCCTTAGAGTCCCCATTGTCAGTGGTTGTTTACTGTGGGCACATTTGTGCTCTGCAGCATCGGGACATCTGGGACTAGCAGCACTAAGCATTGCCCAACCGCCCGGCATCCTCAGCAAGGCACTGAAACAAAGCTCCTCAGTATCTCTTTGTGTACCAGCATCTCAGATCAGAAGGAACAAGATAAATGAGGTTGCTGAAGCAGTGGCTTATCTCTTCTTTCGTTTCCTTTGTGTTATCTTAATCCTAGATAGGAAAGCAGCCTTCCAATACCTAAAGGGGTCCTACAAGAAACCTGGAGAGGGGCTTGGGACAAGGGCCTGTAGGGACAGGCCAAGGGGAATGGCTTGAACCTGCCAGAACAGGGGAGACTGAGCTGAGCTCTTAGGCAGAAGCTGTTCCCTGTGAGGGTGCTGAGGCGCTGGCACAGGGTGCCCAGAGAAGCTGTGGCTGCCCCATCCCTGGCAGTGCTCAAGGCCAGGTTGGACACAGGGGCTTGGAGCAGCTGCTGCAGTGGAAGGTGTCCCTGCCTGTGGCAGGGGTTGGAGCTGGATGAGCTTTAAGGTCCTTTTCAACACAAACCAGTCTGGGATTCTACAAAAGGGAACAGCCTCAGTGCAGGAAATCCAGCTGACTGCAGCCTGCGCTATCCAAATCACATCATATAAGGTGATGCTAAGGCACCATATAGACATCTAACAGCCACAGATCAGCCTTGTGTTCTGTTTGCTATATATATTCTGATGCGATGTAATGTAATTCTGTCATCCCAGCGAAAACCCTAATTCAAAACAATCAGAGGGTGGGAGGGTTTCAAAGCAAAATAGGCTGGTGGGAAGAGTCAGACACTCAGAATTGACCTCATTGCTTGTTGAACCCCAGTTTCATCAGGAGGGTGATGGAAAGACTTGGTGCAGCATTTGTTGTCCACTGCTTAGAGAGGAGGAGACTAAGGAGCAAAGGAGAACTGCAGCATATGGGGTTGTCAAGGAATGGGAGAAAGTAAAATTGAATGAATAGAGCTACTGTGTCTTTTGGTTGCTTGAGACAACCTTATGGAAACCTTATGGTCACAGCCCTCAGGAGTATACAAACAAAACTCATCATGGCAGTGCAGGAGAAAGAAAGTATTAGGCAGAAAGAAAGAAACCAAGAGATTTTAAAGTCAAACATCTGGGTCATTTCATCCATAAGGCAGATCCTAACCTTAACTGAACTGCATTTATACAGCTTGTACCAGTTTGTAATTAGGTTGAAAAGCGCAGAACAGTGACTGAGTCAGACCCATCCTGCTTCCCACAGGGCCAGCAGCAGATGCTGGTACCTCACAGCTCCTACCACCTTCCTGGCTGCTTTCTCAGTGGCTTGTTTCCTCTGAGTCACTGCATTGCATAAGGAGTGATGAATCCAACCTCCACTCATTTACTTAGTTCCTTTTAAAAAGCAATATCTATTTCTGGCCTTCACGATGTCCTCTGGCAATGGGTCCCACACTTAATTTTGTTGAGGACAAAAATGGTTTTTCCTTTACTTGTCTAACCTGATGCTTGATCTTTCCACTTCTGATGCCCAGTTTGTTTTGCTGTAAGAAACAGTCAAAAAGTGTGCTCTAGGTGCATCTACCACATAGGCTTGACCAGTTTTCCTTCTCTTTTCAGATAAGCAAAAGGATTGTTCAGTAAAGAGCTTTGGAGAGAGCCCATTTCCTCAAGGAGGAGGCAGTAAGGAAGAAGGTAGAAAAGACACTTTTAAGACTAACTTAAGGGAAAGAGCAAGGCTGTGGGAATTGAAAAGGTGTGAGGCATGGCCTAGGGTTGGGTGATTGATGTGAGGTCTTAAAGCAAAGCCCAGAATGTGATGAGTTTCATTTTCATAAGAAACACTGCAGTCATTATGTGGTGGCCAGGAGGCTGTACAGCACTAAATATTGCTGATGGTTAAGGGCTTCTTTTCAAGAGCCTGGATCTTAAAATATCATGTGTAGGCACCAGCGAGCAGTTATTTGTGGGAAGTGGTTACCAATGGACAGAGAACCCAGCTGCCATAAACATTGCAACTTTATTTTCTTCCTTTGTACCGCTATTCCCCAAATGTGCCAAATAAAACACATTCTTCTAAACAGACCCGCTATTATTTAATGGCTTCACCATGCTGGGTTAGAAATTGCAGTGTCATGAAAACATCCTTTAAATAAATAATAAAACCTGATATTCCTAAGAACAAGGTCTTTCATGTGGAAGGAGCCTGCACAGCCTCACAAAACCCCCACCACTTCCACCACTGGGACAGGTAATAGCATTCAACAATATCGCTTGAGTAAATGTGCAGTAAATACCATATGGCATTTAACAAGCAGTGGAAATGCAAGTGGAAAGAAAACCTCAACTAATAATCCAATTATCCTTAGTAGGAGGTGGACCAAGAGGCTGGAATGAGCATCCCTGTATGGGAACAGCAGTGGGATGTGAGAGACCAGGGTCCTGTTGCAGCAGCTCCTGGGGGAGATGGGTACCTCCAGCACTCCATTGCTCCTAGTAAACTGATGGACATTAGTTTGCTATCTGGTTTAACATTATGAATACCCAAATCCTGGAGGGTTTGTGAGGGGTGTTCCACCTAGCTACTTCCTACATGATATCTGACATTATCTTGGTGCTCCATATAGTTTGAATGTAACAAAGAGCACAAAGTAGTTAATCTCTGGGAGCTTATTACAAAGATACAAATTCCACTCAATTTCCATGCTGTTTGTCCATCTGCAAAAAGAGCTTTTCCCAAAAACAACACTGGTAGCCCATGAAAATACACGATTTGCCTTCTGCATTATTGTCTGCAAAGCACCGAGGCTGCATTTTGCAGTCAACTTTCTACCTCATAGATTTTGCAATCTAAATTACAGCAAAGCAAAGTAATGAATGCAAAAGGATGGAAAGAAGAAAACGAATCTCAAGACATAGAAAGAAATATGTGCTTATGACAAATATACATGTGCTGCAAGTCGCAGAGTGAAAGGCAAGATGGAGAGGAAAATCAGCAGCTCACCAAAATGGATGGACGATAAGAGATTTACAGAGCTTTTCCAGGGGAGGAAAAAGGTTTTGCCTAACAAGGGTTCAAATGAGTCAGGAAACAGAAGAAGCAAATTCAATGCCCAGTTATAAAATGGTCTTAATTTTTAGCCTGGACACAGCATTAATCATGATCCAGACTGAGAAAGGAGGCCGAGACCACAGCCTGAGAGCAAAATGCGACTCCCATCCAATGACTTCATTGAAGTGACGTCTTCCTGGCATCAGCTGGTTTCTCTGGAGAAGTCTCCAGCCACCATCCACAGTTAGTGTGTTTGGACTTTGGGATCACACCCAGACAACGTTCAGTTCCAGCTGGAATCCAGTCAGATCACTGAGCTCATACTCCCCAGGAGAGGTGAGCAGACATCCAAAACCTGATGGAGCATCAGTTGCTTCTGTGCAGAGACCCAGATTTTTCTTAATAACATAATATAGTACTTCTGAGAATCATCCACTTCAAAATCCAATCATCTTGTTCCATTCCACTTCATTCTATGATGAAGTCCATCTCTCTGTGAATGAAGCTGTTTAAATATGACATTGTCAAGCAGAAAACACACATTTTAATGATTACTCAGTTAGTGTCCCAACAAAAATATACCTTCGCTTTTCATACTCATTCCATACACTTAGGAAAGAAATGAAAAATGACATTTCTCTTTTCCATTTTACTTCCCTTATTTTCTCCTTTCAGGTGCAGAGTGACATTTCCAGCAAGGAAGCAGACCTCGGGACCATTTTCCCCATCATTAAGCAGAGAACAGAGGCTGCAGGTTTTTAACATTACAGGTTTTTTGCACCAGTGAAAACAAGAACAACAAGGCTGCACCTTAAAACCTCTCATGCCCTACTCCAAATCCTGCTGCAGTAGGAATGCCAGTGACACTATTCTGCTGGGCTGTGTTCCCCTGGAAGCGATGCCCAAGGCACAGCCTCAAGTCATGGATGCTGCATATGCTGCATTTGAAATTTTCCTGAAGTTTGGACTTAGAAATGAAATACGATTGAAAGAATTCCCTCTAAATTAAGTCCCATTTTGGGAAGTGAGTGGATTTGGGGTTTTGGAGAAGAATAATAGTTCCATATGGAGTAGCACATCAGAGGGCTCCTCTTAGGAAAGCAGTCTGGGACAAATGGGAAAGCTGCAGTGAGCACTTACAGATACCAAATGAATGACCAGGAGATAAGGGGTAAAAGAATCTGCTTACCCAGGGCATATGCAGAGGACCCAATGTCTTTTAATTCCCTGTTCCTAACTAGTGGTGGGAAAAACTGAAGACATTTAGACTTTCAATTACCTAACTGTTCCTTTGGATTAGGCAGGCAACATGCATAGTGACAGCATCAGTACTGCAGCAGATGAGATCCCAGCCTACGTCTGATTATGGGTTCAAATCTGTGGGTGCAAAATTAAAGGCTGGATTCCAACCAGTTTTTCAAAGTCGCTTTTCAAGTGGTGAAACAAGAACTGGAGCCCATTCCCTGGCTGCCTGGGGTTTATCTGGGCTGTAAGCTTGCCCAGCATCATTGGCAGGTAAAGAGGCCCTCAAGCCTGGTATTCAGGGCTAGAGAGAGTTAAGGGTACTTTTCCATGTAAAGTGCTTTTGGGAAAGGAATGCCTTGAATTTTGATGATATTGGCCTGGTTCTCAGCTACAGGGCGGTAATGCAAAGCAGTGCTACTGCATTCCACTCGCAATGCTGAGGAGCAAGTATTAGCCACAAATGAGCAGTAAAGACGAGTGATTAAACAGCAGGGCTGCCTTCCACGTCGCTGAGATGAAGAATGATGCAGCAAATAATAGGATGGTTGCAACAGTCAGACAGAAGCTGAAATGCTTAAGAAAAGAAAACAAAGATCTCTCCTAGTTCCATGTCTGGCAGACTCAGACAAAAGCTGTTCCCTTCACATTAGATGACCTCTGCGGGATCACCTCCATAGCAGATGCTTTCAGCGGTGTACTCCTATCAACCAGCTTCCCAAAGCTGGACTCTGACAATACCCACACATCTTAGTGCTGATTTTGAGCTCCTTGCAATTAGGAGCAGAAAGCGGGATGGTTTAGGACAATATTCTGGGAAAGCTGGGCACGGCTGAGAGCTGGCACAGGAGACACAGCTTCTGGGCAGAAAGCTGCACGGAGCCTCGCTCAGTGGTGAGCAGAGCTCAGTGTTTCCATTCAGAGATCCAGGCCTGAACGCAATGCTCAAAACCTCTCTCGCCATGCACAGAGCCACATGCCTGTTTTCCTAGGGGGAAATAACAGCAGAGGCACTGGGATGACAATAGTCCCTCCATCTCAGCAGCTTGGATGCTGTCTCATGGGTAGGGCTGGAGCAGGAGAAAGGCAGAAGCTCTCTCTAATCAACTCCAAGACTACATTCCAGGTTTTAAAGCAGAGGTAAGACCCAGAGGAAAGTCTGTCTCAGCCTCATATAATTTCCTCATGACTTTCAGCAGCTCTGTTGCCCTTCTTGGCTGGCACTCACACCAGACAAGTGCTGTCAGCTTGTTCACCATGCTGGCATGGCAGGGAGAACCAAAACAGATAAAACTATTAATGATGCCAGAAGGAGAGAGATGTCTCTCATCTCTCTGCCAGCATCCAGCCATGTGGCTCCAGTTCCATGATGGCTTCTCCCACCAGAAGTCTTTAGATTAAGGCTTTGCTAGATGCAGCACTGGAGGAAATCCAGCTCTGCTTCATCCTTGTAACCCAGCCTCACTACGCGGGAGCCTGGCTTCTGCACTGTTTACTATCCCGAGGAGAATAGGGGCACATGGCAGAAGTTCCTGCAGCCATATCAGGGATCTACTCCATTTGTTGACATCCACTTCTTTACCAAGGACTGTCTGAGATGCTGCTGGGAATCTCAGGGTAGTGTTTCACTCCCCATACTGGTGACAGAACAACACAAACTTAGTACCATAGACCCACAACATATGCATTAAGTCTGAGGAACAAAGGACTGCACCATTCACTGTCTTCCTCTGGAGACATTTGCCTGTTCAGCCCATAAATGCTTTTCAACCCTCTGACACCATTGATGGACACCTTCATTCATTCTGACACCATAGGAGATGCTGGAAAAGCCAGATATCTGAAACAGAAGTTGAGCTGAGATGCTCCAGCCCCCAGATCTGCCAGGTTTATGTGCTGTGGCACCCGGTCAGCACAACTAATTCTAGAATCAAAACCTGTAGTCTGAAATGTTTTCACTTTATATGAATTTAGAGGAACTGGTAGTAACACAGAAGCTGAAGTCCACCATTTGCCCCAAGAGCAGTATCTGTAGCAATCATTTCTGGTCTGTGTAAAGCAGCATGATGCTGTTAAAGTCCATGGAGTGACATGAGCTCACTCAGCTTTTATATCTCCAAGTGATGTACACCAGGAGGATAGATTTTTCCCTTTTCTCTTTGTCCTATTAACACTACCACCTGAGTCCTTTCTAAAGCTTGACTCTGATATCTCTTCACTCCTCAGTAGCTTGAGACAGCCCCTGGAAAGCCTCACCCCTAAATCCTGTATTTTGATAATATTCCTTTATACCAATGCTCCTTCAGTTTTCCAGGTAGACGCCTATCCTGGGCTGCCAGCAGGCAGGTTGGGAACACATCAACAGGGCTGAAGAGGAGAAGGTGATGACAGAGGCTGTATGGAGAGAACCACGTCTGGACAGGAGAGGAATCAGGAGGAGGAGCGGTCCCTTTGAGTCATTGCTTCCACCTGGCAAGACTGAGCTATCCCCAAACCAGGCTCCAAAGTCATTGCTGCAGTCATAGAATCATAGAATCATGGAATGGTTTGTGTTGGAAGGGACCTTAAAGCTCATCCAGTTCCAGCCCCCTGCCATAGGCAGGGACACCTTCCACTAGAGCAGGTTGCTCCCACCTGGCCTTGAACACTTTAGGGATGGAGCATTCGCAGCTTCCCTGGGTAGCCTGTTCCAGTGCCTCAGCACCCTCACAGGGAAACTTCTTCCTAATATCTAATTTAAATCTTCCCTGTTTAATTTTGAACCCATCACCCCTTGTCCTATCACTACAGTCCCTGATGAAGAGTCCCTCTCTGCCATCTTTATACCCTTCTTTGGGTACTGGAAGGCATTATCTCCAATAGCCTTTTCAACACAACCAACACAGCTTCTCCTCTGTGTCCACCACAACCTCTCCTCCTTTTGTAGCCAAGCTGTTTGCCACATTCCTAGCTGGATCTGCACGATGCCCACCCGATCGCATTCACCTTGCTCATAGCCCTGAGACACTGAAGGGAAACACATGTCCTGGTGTCCAGGTTGGGGTGGCTTTGAGCAGGGATCATGAGCAGTGCAGGAATGGGTGCTGATTTCACTGGGCATTTCCTTGAGAGCAATTATGGCTTTGGTGGCATTTCTAATTTCAAATGTGAATTTTAAGTACACTCAGGGGGATGTTTCTTCTTTCTCCCTGTTTTCTTCCTAATTACTCCAGATGAACCAAAGAGCCAAACTTCAAAATCAACTCCAGTTTCCAAACAACCTTTCACACTTGCTGCTAATACCATTAGTACTTTATGTTATTCCCATAGATACATTACCAAGCAAACACACACAGTCCTTGCCCTGAAGACATGACGGTACAGACTTGAGATGTGACAAGGAACAAGTCCTAACAGCACAGGGGTTGGAATGAATGAGGTAATGAGGCTGCAGTTGCCCATGGCAGGCACGTGCACAGCTCGATGGATTTCTGCTGAGAGATTAAACCATTATTTCATGTTTATTTAATTATTAAACTCAGAAGAATTTCTATCAGCCCTCATGGGACTTGGAACCACAGTTTCGACCCGGGTCTGTTGCTTGTGTCTAAATTAGAAATGAAAACCAGATGGTGGGTTATTAGATGGCTGCAGCAGAAGCTGACAATCTGTTCTGTCCCCATGCAGGCAGGGGAGCTCTGGGAAGTGAAGGTTACAATATGTGGTACCCGTTCCGAGCTGTGTGTCGCAGGTGTTGAGCCAGTGTCTCTGCACATCAATGAAGCAGCCAGACTGATGTCCTCCAGCCAGGCTTTGACTCTGGCAGGCTTGGTCTGAAGGTTACTGGGGAACGAAGAGGAAGATCAAAGGATGCAGTTGATACACAGCTCTAAGCTTCACCAAAGGTAAACCCCTACATAGCAAACAGAATCAGAACCTGCTTTGTCTGTAGAAAATGCGCATTGGAATCTTAAAGGTTGATAAAACCAATATATTAAAATATTATCAATTTCTCTTTTGCTGTAGTTGTGTTATCAACAGAACCAAAGAAAATGCCAGTGATAAAAGAGAGAATCCGAATGAAGAAACCAGTGTTTCATGTAGTAAGAGATAAATCAGGTCAACACACAGGGAAGAGCAGTAGTAGATGATGCTTTTGAGAGGAAATGGATACAGCTCAGGTATCCTCATGCACTGAAGGACAAGGAAAGACTGAGCTACAAGAGGGGTTTTAAAGGTTGTGCAGGATCTCCTTAAACAGCTTAGGTAAAAAATGCAGTGCCAAAATAACTTGTGAAATCATCCAGCTCACAGAAAATCAATGGTGTATTATTCTGTTAAATACACGTTTTACACACAATTCACCTTGTCAGCGTGCATGCCTTGGAATCCCTTTCAGCCCAATGATCGTTTTGCCATCTCCTCATCCCACGTTCTTGTGCTGAGCATTTGACAAGTACTTCAGTTGTACCATAAATCCCTACCCAGCTCTACATGGACAGCAATCATGTGGGAAACCTTTATCCTCTCTAGCTTGTAGCTGACCCATCAACACGAGGCAGGTGGAGGATTCTGCAGTCTGGGGCTATGCTGCTGCTGGATGTCACAGCCCAACGCATCAAGTTAAATGTTCACAGGTGGTTTCCCTTAGCAAATAAAGGATGCAATAAACTTAATACTTGAGGAGATCTCATGCAATGTTTTCTAGAGCTGTTTGTAGGGGAAGGCAGGACAGTCTATTCCCTGTTGCCCTCACCAGGGAAAGCTTGCGCCATGGATACTGCACAGTAGCAAAAGCACATCCCTATCTGCTACAGCATGGAATGAAAAGAGATTTCCAGCATTTGGGAATCATGGCCTTCAGCAGACACTCCCTGCACTCTCAGCCTGTTGAATACCTGCCAAATAAAAGAAACCTGTCATTTCTGTAGCAGCATGCATCTTTTGTTTGCCGCAGTTATTTTTCAGGGGGAACATTAAATCTGCCTTAGCATAAAAAATTAACATCTGGAGATTCTCAGTTTGAAAGCAGCAGGTAATGTGTTTGGCAAGGGACAAATCTATGACAAAGAATTTAATAAGAGAGAGAGACAGGATAGCTCATGGGACCAGTACTTTAAACTTCGAACAGGGGTGTGAAATGGTGCTTACCGATAGTAAATGGAGGGGTATTGCTAAATGTTAGTAACCCCTGTATCACACCACAGACTTCCTTTATACACATATACATTAAAATGTCCATGACTTTCCTATTCGTGTTTCCTGTCTGGAAACATTCTGGGAAACAAGAGTATTAATGAAAAATTCATAAATCTAAAGACTTACATGGAAATATTGGAGGCAATTGTAAATGTGAATTCCTGATTTGCAGCCATTCACTTTTTCTCAGGAAATCTGCTTCTAAGAGTTGCATTTGTGACCAGCATTGGATGTTCACACAAATACGTGTGCTACACTCATAATGATCTGCTGTCCTTTATGCCCTGACCCCCTTCACTCTGATATATTTCCTGGCAGGCCATGGGACCCTCTAGGAACAGGGAGCTTGAAACTGTAAGATAGCAATAAGAAATGAATAGCCAGCCAATGTGGGTGCTTTTTTACTTAGTAATGTATTCTTGCAGTTCCTATAGAACTTACAACCTATTTCATTCACTTGTGGACAACATGGGAAGCAAATGCAAACCTAAATTTCTCTGGGCAACCAACTACCTTGGCCTTTATAGCCACAGATTGCCTGGGACAGCCCAAGGAGAATACAGATCATAGAATTACAGAATCCCAGACTGGTTTGTGTTGGAAGGGACCTTAAAGCTCATCCAGTTCCAACCCCTGCCATGGGCAGGGACCCCTTCCACTGGAGCAGCTGCTCCAAGCCCCTGTGTCCAACCTGGCCTTGAACACTGCCAGGGATGGGGCAGCCACAGCTTCTCTGGGCACCCTGTGCCAGCGCCTCAGAACCCTCACAGGGAACAGCTTCTGCCTAAGAGCTCATCTGAACCTACCCTCTTTCAGCTTAAAGATCAGGCTTTTTAATCAAAACTGGAAGGAACTCCTTATTAACCACTGTGCAATAGAAGAACTTTAACCAGCCACTCATTTTGCAACTACTTTCAAATGCTAAACTAGAACAAAGCTTGTGTATTTAGGAGTCTTGAAGGCACCCGGTAGCTTGGGACATGCAATAACGATTGCTTAAGTGCTACGGACCACATTCATCCTGGCAGCCACTGCCAGAAGTCAAGAGATTTACTTGGTCAGTGCATTTGGCTCCAGGTGCTGCAGTCATTGCCATGTGCTGGAAGGTGTCAAATCAACTCACACTCATCAGCTCCCCATGTGTTCTTCCAACAAGACACTGGTTCAGTGTGCACTTTGCAAAGAAGCTACTTGTATTCAGAGGACATCACAGCAGACTCATGCACTTGCTGCATGAAGGGCTGGTCAAATTAAAGTAATCACAGTCAAGATTCCTCCCAGCTTGCCAAAGGAAAAGACAAAACTTCCCTATTTCTCTCTCCTCTTTAACTGGTTTAAGTTAAAGGAACAAATTAAATTGGGCTACAAAAGTGCTCCCAAGTCTTGAAGACCATCAGGCAAGGGAAGGAACATGTTCTGTCAACTGAAAAAACCAAATTAGGTGAAATACTAAAACCACAAGATTTGTTTACTACAGGAAGCACTGACGTTTCCAGACTTGAGAGCAGTTTCTCCACAGCCCTGATTAAAATTACTCATCAAAACATTACACAGAATTAACTTCATTTCATACAGTGAACAATTATAGAGCTTGGGTGGAGTGGAAAATATCCAGCATATTATTAGTTAGTGTTTAGCAGAGGCATGTGGCAGAATTTCTCCTTTTTTCCTGTCTTAGAGCTGTTTGCCAATGTAGACTTTTACCAAGAAAAGCAAAGGTGAGTGGAGATGAACAGGAGCTGGGAAAGCTCAAGCTTTAAAACAGGAACCCAGGAACGAACAGAAGTGAAGCAAAGAGTTTTCCAAGGAAAAGCTTAGTTCTTTCTCTTCCTATAAAGCAGTTGCAGGCTCAAACTAACTGGAGTAAACAGGTTGTATGTGGCATGATAGAAAGTTTGTCACAGGAAAACCAGCTTTTCACCAGCTATCCTGGATGTTACAGAGCTGAGACAAGGTTAAATGAGCCCTTCTGTCCTCAGTTCCTGCCTGCCCAACTGCGTACGTGCATATGACAAACACATTTGGAAGGAAAAGCATGTCTTTCAGTTTTGATTAAGCTGATTAATGTGTTCTCCTTTTGCACCTTTTCTGTGCTTAGCAAAGTTACAGCATTAGATTCCTTATGATTATAGAATCACAGAATGATTTGGGTTGGAAAGGACCTTAAGATCATCCAGTTCCAACCACCCTGCCATCGGCTTTGAGCATTTCAGTGCTTAAAGATTGATAACTTAGGAAAGAGAGACACACAGAAAACAGATCCACTGCAAACTCAGTCATGCCTGGGACCTAAGTTCTGATGCAGCTTGTTTTAGTAACACAGCTTGGACTAGGGCAGCATTTTTCAAGCAACACTAATCCACAGTGGATTAACGTTTCACCTAGAGCCTAATGGCGTATTGTCATAAATCCATCACTAAATTACAGCAATTATAAAGAAGAAATGCACTTCAAGAAAAAGAACTTACCGCAGGGGGAAAAGGGGGGAATATTTACCAGGGCACACAGCTGAAAAAACCTCATGCTGACAAAGCATGTTAAAGATTTCATGTAGAACTCTTATCATAGCCAGCTTGTGTTTGCACAGCCTTTCAGTCGAATGGCTTTTACTAAAGGATATTTGAACAAGAAAAGAACCCTTGAGTCAGGCAGACACCATGGATGAAAGACTCACAATCTCCACAAAGCTCCTACACGCAAGCTTAAAACAAAAGCATGAAACTCCTCCAGCTTTATAGCCAACTCTACTGCTTTCATAGGGCTGGCTTTCAAACACTGAGTGAAAAAATGTTGTCATAACAATAAAGCGTGAATAGGCAAATCCATGTATTCCCAGTTGTTGTCCCAAGCAAACAAGAAAAACATTTCACACTTCACAATTAATACAATGTCCCTTTGTCCCAACACATGAAAGCGCTATTTAAAACAAATAAATGAAGAGATAGTTACAATTTTTTTTTATGGAAGTCTGGAATATTTAAAAATATTCAATGTATTTTCACATTTTCTTTTGCAATTGCATTTTTTCCACCAGTTCTGACCACACAATACCATCAGAAAGGGCCAGAATAGATACAGAAAGGCAATACATTGCGTGGTTCCATTGCCTGTCATCAACTGTGAATGTATGAAGGTAATTAAAAGCCCTGTTGGTAAGCTCTGGGACCTCTGCCCTGGAGTGGTGACCACTGCCAGGGCATTGACTATATGATTTAAAGTCCAGAATTTGTCCCAAGGTATCTGTCTGTAAATAGTTATTGTTGTATGATGTTATAGACATACTGGTTCCAATAATAACAGCTTCAGCCTCTTCCTGATGGGTATTCCTGGTGTATCTACCACCACATCACCACCCTAAACACCACTTTAGAAAGTAATTTAGGACTCCAGGTGAGTATTTGGAACATCAAGACCCACATGGTGACTGGCATCCCTGAAACACTTCCAATGCCTCAGGCTCTGGCCACCCAAAGTGCCATTTTCTGTGCCACTGAAAGCTGGATGAGGGAGGTGGGAGGTGCAATGGCTGAGGCAATTCGGGACTGACAAAGCACAATGGCTCTGCTGCAATCTCGCTTCTTGGCTGAGCATGGAGATGGGCTCATCCCATGGGAGGTGGTGGGAGCTTTCCCTGGGCACAGCGCAGGGGCTCAGATCAAGAAGCAGATCACTTTGAGGGAGTGCAGGTTAGTGATGGTGATGGTGGCCAATAGCTTGGGAAGACGTAGCTGATTTGTCCCAGCAGCACAAAGACCTGCTAGACTGCTACTGGACAAAACTGCAGATCCCAGTGCCAGCAAGGAGAAACAGAGCTTGACTGGTTTCACAAGTCTTGGGGTTTTCTTCTTTCTATATACATTTATACACAAGCTTTAGTGCTCAGTTAACAAATACACAGTGTTCTTTCGCAATTACTTACACTGAAGCTAACCAAACATTAGAAGGTGAATTAAAAGAAAGGGATTCTGCACTTTTCTTCTACCTCTCCCCTTCTTTTGTGTCTTTGCAAAGTCTATAGCTTTATACATAGACATAATATAGCTTAACTGAGTCACAACTCTTCTCTTAACTGTGCCCACTTTGCTGATTTTTGCCTTTTTAAGAATTCAGATTTATTTCCTAGGCTCACTCGGAGCTATAAGATAAAGGTGAACATCATTCTCACTATCTGTCCTTATTTTTACTCTCTACGTACTCTCTTTACGTATTCTGCTGTCCAAACTAGACAAAAGTTATTATTGCCAAGCTACACAAGCAGACAAACATCAATATTGATAAAGTTTTTGTCTGCCTCTACCAGTTTTCTGTCCATTTTACTTATTCAACACATCCATTTTCTTCCTGGTATATTACTCTGACTTTACAATTTGTAAATATCATATTAAGCCACCAAAGAACCTGGACTTCTCCCCAGATTCCTCAATAACGAACATATAACATAACATAGAATCATAGGATAGTGGGTTGGAAAGGACCTTAAGATCATCCAGTTCCAACCCCCCTGCCATTGGCAGGGACACCTCACACTAAACCATGACACCCAAGGCTCTGTCCAACCTGGCCTAACACTGCTCCACGAAGCAGTGGGGCTTATGCTACAAGCACGATACACCTCCAGAAGCCAACAGGAGTTGCAGCCTTGCTAGAGCTTTTGGGGCCATAAGACATTATTATTATTCAACACACATTTCCCCCATCATTCCAAGCACTGTTCCACTTTCCCATGGTATTCAGCTTTCCATAGCTGGCTTGGGAGACTGAGATTTACATGGGGAAAAACATAAACTGAGTCCAGCTCTGAGTCCAGAGCTTGAGGTCTGAGCCAGAAGACTTCTTAAACTCTTATAAAGTGAGCTGGTGCCTAGGAAAGCATAGGCACAGTGAGGTGTTGGGGTTCAGTGCTGGCATTGCTGTAGCTGGGATGGTCTGACACTTGCTGCCCCGACTCTATGAGGCCTGAGGGCTTTCCTATTTCTCCTACTTCAGACAGAAAGGGAATGTATCCCCAGTTCTCTCCTCCTGCCCCTCAATGAGCTGTTTATAAGGTTATAGTGGCTCCCTCCAGACCGAGTACCAGAGCCTCCTGCCCAGGCTGAAGCCAGCGGCAAGGATGGGTTAGCAGCAGACATGCCTCTATGTGTTAATTAAGCAAAACCCCATCTATGGCAGCTCCCTATGATGTGGAGCAGTGGCCAGCAGAGCCCCAACACACAGCAGCCCCAGCCCCCATCCAGCAGCAGTGAAAGCCCAGGGCTCAATGAAGACACTGGGAGTTCTTAAGACATCTTTTGAAAGAGATTAAACAGACCCCACATTGGATTAGAAAGATGATGCCTGACACATTTAGTTTCCGTTACCCTTTGTGTACCCGCTCAGTGCACAGACCTGTACCAAACAGTGCATTCTAATGCAGATTTCCCTGAATCCTTCTGGGATTTCACAGAATCCATAAGACCCTCACAGCAGGAAGCTCTATTATCACGCTATCGGCACACATCACCCAGTAAGCTGTGCCTAAAGGCCATCTAGAGGATGCTGAGTTATAAGAAAGTGGAGGGGTCAGGGGTTTGTGGTGAGAAAAAGAGGAACTTTAATCTCAGGATGCCAGCGAGTGGGGGTGTGCAAAGGCCCTTCAGCATTCCTCAGTTTTCCCTATTCCTCCATCTACTGAAGTGTGTTGTGGAGTAAATGAGAGAAATTCCCAGGCTGGGGTGTCTGAATAGGAGAAATTATTTGTTGCCAGAGGAGCCACTTCAGCTAAAAATGATAAAGAATAGATAAGACTGAGCAGAAGGACCCAGTCAAACAGCGCAGCGAGGCTCCTTTCAGTGCAAGGATTCTAATACACTTCTTTCCTCCACTGCGGGGAAGAGAAGGCTCCAGTAACATTTCCAAGAGAAATATGTACTTAATAGCTCTCCTACACTTCCTTGAAGGAAACTGCTCAAAACGCTGAACCCGCTCTTTATAAAAGGGGTATGGGCTCCTGCAAATCATTTATCTCACGTATGCTACGGAGAAGGAGCAGTTTCTGCCCTCAGCTCATGACCACAGTTATTTTGAGGGAGGTCTGCTATTTGAGCCGTGCCGTTTCTTATTTTTACTGGCACCGAAGCAGCCAAAGGTTGTGTGTGGAAGGGAAAAGCTTTTCTGCCTCCATTAGGAATGCCAGCGCTCAGGCTCGGCCAGGGAGAGGAGAGACGACCCGCGATGCAGGTTCCAGCCAGATTAGGACGCAGGCTTAGCCCAAGGAGCTGATCAAACCCCATCTTCTTCATTAAATAAGTGAACAAACCAAAACCAAAGAAGCAACCAGCTGGCTAAATCCAAGTTTACCCTCGGCCCTTTCAAACCTCCTTCCCCAAGCCCTCGTTCAGAAGAAGCACAAGCCCTATGGCAGATGCTCAATAGCTCCGCTGCTCTGCGTGCCAATGCAAACAAGCACAGGGGAGCTTTCTAAGCCCTCCCTATGAGTTTCACGTAATGCAAACAGAAACAGGTCCTTCTGCACACCTAAAATGTTGAAAAAACCCCTTGCTTTTCAGACTCTTTCCTGCCCTTGATTCAATTTCACACTGCAAGAGAAGCTGGCAGGCAGAAATGTTAGTTTAGCTGTCATAGCCTGAAAGAAAGAAGGAGAAAGGCTCATTTTCTCCACTCAAGATGCAGAGAGACTTTGCCATAGACAAAGCTTTAAAAACAAAAGAGTGGAGAATGCTTTATCCATTTATTCACATTTATTCAGTGTCATTAATTGGCTTGAATAAAGAGAAGCTCATTTTTAGAATAAACCCTTCAAAGCCTAAGCAAAGTCTGACAGCAGAAACAAAATCAGATCTCAGTAGCTGTGTAAAGGACTCTCAGAGCATCTTCCTTTCAGTTCATTGATCCTATTCCTTTTGTACACTTTCATATGCCCTTCATACAAATAGAAAACTACCTGGCTTTAGAGGCTCTCAGTCTACTGAAACTGCAAATAAAAATTAACCAAAGTTAGGTGTTAAATGTAAAAATAGATAAATATCAATAGTTAAATATCAATAGTTAAAAAGAGAAATAAGAATAGTTCCACTTAAAACTCTTAGATAAGCTGGAGTTTGCATGCTATGGAACAAAACATGCTGTTTCTCACCCCTTTTAATAGGATGTTAAAGAAAAATAGAAAGCTGGGAAGTAGAGAACACAAGGTATTTCTTCAGAGCCAAGGAGTGGGCAGAGGACAGGACACATGTAGTACTACATCTACAACCTCATGGCCTAGACCACTGCTGGATGGAGATTTAGCCACTGCAGTTATACTGACTTACAATATCATTGTCAAGTGTATGAAGTTCCCTTGATACCAAAGCATCCTGCATTCATTTTATAATTGTTGGTAACTTAGGTCCTGTTTAAAGGTTTTTGCTTTGATCTGCGCTGTTTTTCTGGGTGACTGATCTTCATGAATAACTCTTCAGTAACGTTGCCCTCAAAATGTGGGGTTTGCTGTTTAAACTATAGTACGTTGCAAATTAACCCAGTGGAATTCACCAGGGGCTTATGGGAGGTGTCAAAAAGGGAGCTATTGTGCCTCGGTTGATTTATGGCCATCTTTAAGACTCCACCTTGGCTGTACTTTGCTCAGGGAAACCTGCGACTTTCAGCTGTAGCCGTGAATCAAAGGATGTTAGAGGAAACCAAGAAGCAAGGGTTGAAATGTAACCTCATTTGGTACATTTTTCTCCCTGCAAAATCAAATAATGTAACGTGCAGATGTGGAGGCTCATTTTACTTGTAATGGATCTGCAGGTGTAGCAACACCATCTGGGACTGATAGTGAGTAGATAACTTTTGAGGGTAATAAGACTTGCACAGGAAAGATACTGACAAAGGATACAAGTATTGGCATTTCATCCCCTTGAAATACTTGGTCGGATGGACAAATTAATGATCAAATAATAACAGTTGAGCCCTAACTCACTTTTTTCCATCAATATCCACTAGAACTTTCACAAAAGAAATCAAATGAGTTGCATATACTGACAGGACAAGGGGAATGTCCATTCAAATGATGCTGCGAGGGCTGGAGCAGCTCTGCTCTGGAGCCAGGCTGAGAGAGCTGGGCTGGGGCAGCCTGGACAAGAGAAGGCTCCTGAAGGGGAGACCTGAGAGCAGCTCCAGTGCCTAAAGGGGCTGCAGGAAAGCTGGAGAGGGGCTTGGGACAAGGGCCTGTAGAGACAGGCCAAGGGGAATGGCTTGAACCTGCCAGAAGAGGGGAGACTGAGCTGAGCTCTTAGGCAGAAGCTGTTCCCTGTGAGGGTGCTGAGGCGCTGGCACAGGGTGCCCAGAGAAGCTGTGGCTGCCCCATCCCTGGCAGTGCTCAAGGCCAGGTTGGACACAGGGGCTTGGAGCAGCTGCTCCATTGGAAGGTGTCCCTGCCCGTGGCAGGGGTTGGAAAAGGGTGAGCTTTAAGGTCCCTTCCAACACAAACCAGCCTGGGATTCAATGAAAGTAATCATCCACCTGTAACTTGCCCAAAAGACCATTTGGCAGACCAAAAGCAGAGGTGGGGAGAGCACTCAGCAGGTGGATCCTACCCCCCTGTGAAAGTCAACAACACCACATTTTCCTTCCTATATGTACTTGAATTATGGAAACTCTCTTCTATAAGCAGTTTCACACTGACAAAGTGGACATGGGGAAGTTCTTGTTCCCAGTGACGCTGGTGGTATGCTGGCAGACCACGCTCCAAGGCGTTGTGGAGCTGTGCCAGGAGAAAGCAGGAGAGGTAAAATGAACAATGTCTGCCTGGGAGAAAGGCCAAGATTTATTTCTGACCCTGGCCAAAAGGCAGGAAGGACACTTGCTGTTACCCAAGTGGGCAGTCCTGAGGATCAATCAGTTCTGAGAGGTCCTCAGTTTCACAGAGGACCTCTGCCTTGGGAGTGTACCAAAATAAGGAGACCACAATGGTAACACAAACACCAACTCCAGTTTACTCGCTCAGTGATGCATGCAAGTACTGGTCCATTCATAAGGTTTACTACTTTCTCTTAAAAAATATACACCGACATCCATGCAACTCCTTTTTGTTCCTTTAAATCCAAGCAACACAGCTGGGAGAACCAAGGGTGTCTTCATGGACCAAGTCCTGAAGACTCTTTTCAGCTGTAGTAGTTATTTTTCTTCACTGTAGTAGTGCTGTGTTTGGTATTCTCAGACCAAAGCCAAAACACAGCTCTGTACCATCTACTAGGAAGAAAAATAGTTGTTACAGCTGAAACCAGGTAGACACTGGATGATCTTTAGGTCCTTTCCAACCCTAACTTATTCTATGGTTCTATAATTCCATAATCAATGGTTTGGGGAATAATCTTATTAATTTTCTTTAAATATAATAGAATCGCAGAATGGTTTGGGTTGGAAAGGACCTTAAGATCATCCAGTTCCAACCTCCCTGCCATGGGCAGGGTCACCTCACACTAAACCATGGCACCGAAGGCTCTGTCCAACCTGGCCTTGAACACTGCCAGGGGTGGAGCATTCACAACCTCCCTGGGCAACCCATTCCAGTGCCTCACCACCCTAACAGTAAAGAATTTCTTCCTTATATCCAATCTAAACCTCTGCTGTTTCAGTTTCAACCTGTTACCCCTTGTCCTGTCACTACAGTCCCTAATGAATAGTCCCTCCCCAGCATCCCTGTAGGCCCCCTTCAGATACTAGAAGGCTGCTCTGAGGTCTCCACGCAGCCTTCTCTTCTCCAGGCTGAACAGCCCCAACTTTCTCAGCCTGTCTCCATACAGGAGGTGCTCCAGCCCCTGATCATCCTCGTGGCCTCCTCTGGGCTTGTTCCAACAGTTCCATAATATAACGGGTTGAAACTTAAACAGCAGAGGTTTAGATTGGATATAAGGAAGAAATTCTTTACTGTGAGGGTGCTGAGGCACTGGAATGGGTTGCCCAGGGAAGTTGTGAATGCTCCATCCCTGGCAGTGTTCAAGGCCAGGCTGGATGAAGCCTTGGGTGATATGGTTTAGTGTGAGGTGTCCCTGCCCATGGCAGGGAGGTTGGAACTGGATGATCTTAAGGTCCTTTCCAACCCTAACTATTCTATGATTCTATAATTCTATAATTCTATAATATAATATATATAATATAATATAATTCCATAGAATACACCTATAAAAGCTCAAAATGGATAAAAGTGTTGCACACTCCCTATGTTAGACTGGGAGGTTAGCTTACCGCCACACTATAAGGCACCATAGACGAAAGCAATACAAAGACAACTTTGGTCCAAATGGACTCTCGAGCTCACCGACGATGTCATCTGCCCATTCCTGTTTTAGGGCTTTTCTTTTTTTCCCCTTTCTTTAAATAAATTGCCCTGTGGGAAAAGCTGGCTGCAAGTCAACACCACAGAAACCTAATTTTAACTCCAGTGAATACAACTATTTACAAGGCCCCCGTTCTGCAGAGGAAAAACCCTGCCATCGCTGGCAGTTTCGATGGGATATGAACTTGTATTTCTAATACATTCAAATGGATTGGCTTAAAAAAAAGACTGTGTTTTAACTCATGCATCCTTAGTGCTCAAACTGCTCTTGGCAGCTCCCAGTCAGAAGCACTGTCATCCAGAATAAGAGAATGACAGACATTAATATGGAAACATTCAAGCTTTTTAACTGAGCCGGAACAATAATTATGGCATCCAATTTTATTCTGATGAGCATTGAGCCCATTCTCCACTAACAGACAAGATTCAACAGACAAAGATATAAAGAAGTGTTTAGGGAAAGCCAAATAGAGGGTTTTTTTGACCCTGGTGCCTTGCACAGCATCAGAACCCTCATTTGAAACTAAAAATACCATTGCAAAGGTATTGGGGGATCCATGGTATGACACAACAGTGAATCAAGTCTTTACTACAGGAAACACTAATGCTCTGAAAACACTGTGCTAACACATCAAGGAAACAGCCGTCCAAAGGGGAATTTCACGTTGCACAACCTACACCACACTTTCCCTAAATATAAATAAATTATATGAACATATGCTCTGTTCGCTGCTCCCAGATGCTGGAAGTGCAAAGACCAGTAATGAAAACCAACACTAGCAGGGAAAATCTGTCGTTAAACACAACACTCGGGGAGGGTGAAGGGGGAACAGCTTTTAATGAAACAGGTCAGGACAGTTTGAAAGAAGCTGACAACAACAGGGAATGCTGGAGCTGATGTCTCTGAGTCTTAGTCTTGGCTAAAAAGAAGAGCCATACCCCCTTGCAGACAATGAAACTGTGTGTTATTACACCTACAAAAGCATGCAGGACTTTTTCGGTGACAATAAACAGATGGTTGTCTTATGCTCAGAAGCAAATGGGAACTGAGTATTTAGTGTAGACATTAGATACTCATGATATGTGAAAGTACAGATGCTTGGCCAGCTAGGACGTTATCCCAGCAAAAATACAGCCTTCTTCTGCAGGGTCTTAGAATCACAGAATCCTTGAATGGTTTAGATTGGAAGGGACCTTAAAGCTCATCCAGCTCCAACCCCTGACACAGGCAGGGACCCCTTCCACTGGAGCAGCTGCTCCAAGCCCCTGTGTCCAACCTGGCCTTGAGCACTGCCAGGGATGGGGCAGCCACAGCTTCTCTGGGCACCCTGTGCCAGCGCCTCAGCACCCTCACAGGGAACAGCTTCTGCCTAAGAGCTCAGCTCAGTCTCCCCTGTTCTGGCAGGTTCAAGCCATTCCCCTTGTCCATTCCTACAGGACCTTGTAAAAAGTGTCTCTCCATCCTTCTTGTTGGCCTCTTTAGGTACCAGAGCCCCTTTAGGTACCGGAATGTACTGCACATCACACTATCCTCAGGAGAAAGAAGAAGAGGGAGAAGGGTTGGGGTGGGGGGGGGGGAGTCTGATATGGAAAAGTAGCAAGGGAAACATATTCAGGAAACCAGAATGATGATTTCAGTCTGAATTTTATCACCCTTTTTATGGAGACGATCTCCATCTACACTTGCCCGTTCACACAGTCCAGTGAGGTGATGCCTCTGCTTCCCACCTGCTTGTCTGCTGTCGAGCTCTGACTGACAGCTAGTGGCTTTTTTTAGCTAGTGCCAAGAGGAAAAAAGAGTTTTCCATTAGCCTGAATTGGGCATTTGCAAACATCCTGCTATGTTTGTGGTCCTAGTGACTGAAAGTCACCTTACAAACCACAGGGATAAATCTGCACAGTAAACCAAATGGAATTTTCCCTCTGCTGGTACATATGCTAATGCGTGTGTGCATCCATATGAATGCATCGGAAATCACTGTCCAAATCTGAGTTATACTTCCAAGCTGTAGCACATGTTAATATGTCAGGATTTGGAAACCAGCTCCAGCACTACTCTTGTCTAGACTGGGCTACCATAACTCCCTGACAAATGGCACTTTGTGCAGCTGCTGGAACACCCTTCAGGAACACACCATCTCCTCATGCCTGCCTCCATCCATGAGAAAACTTCTGTCCCTCTCAATTTCCTTCATTTTTAAGCTTTTAATGTCTCATCAGACACTTGAAACTGCCACACTAACATACGTGTGCAG
Organism: Melopsittacus undulatus; assembly: GCF_012275295.1. Taxonomy (NCBI): domain Eukaryota; kingdom Metazoa; phylum Chordata; class Aves; order Psittaciformes; family Psittaculidae; genus Melopsittacus; species Melopsittacus undulatus. The sequence goes on from NC_047530.1 coordinate 107,417,099, forward strand.
TCACCAGAAACCCTAATACCCACTATCTCCAACCTGAAGCACATAAACACGTCATTTCCCTGAAGGACACTATTCACGTGTTGAAGAACATGAGTATTTGCAGGATCAGGGCCAGAAGGTGCACCTTGTGCATGGGCTTAGACACACACACACACCAGATCTTTCTGTCACTCAGAAAAGCTGTAGTGGAGGCAGCAGTGGTGTTACACAGCAACACAGGGGGGAAGGAAGAAGGAACAGGGTCAAGACTGAGTCTTACTTGGGCTAACCTAAATGTCTGGGAGCCCCAGCCATGTGGTGATGCAAATTATCACTCTTGCATCCATCCAACTACCACTTTGCCAGTTCCCTGGAGAGTCAGTGGCTCCAGCAAAGCATCCTGGAAAGGGTTTGGATGCAGGACATGACCAGAAGCTGGGCTTCATGTCTGGAAGTCTCTTTGGAAAGGTTTCAAGTCACTGCCAGTTTCCTTCCCAGACTGTCCTATTTAGGCAAGCTCTAGGGAGTTTGAATCATTTTCTCATTGCTTACCAATTCAAAGGCATTCTTTACCTTGATATGCAGCTCCAGTGAAGTCTTCTCTGAATTCCTAGTTTCCTTTGAAGACTTATCTCTATAATCAGCCTAGGAAGTTTCCTGTCTGCTGTATGAGATGGCAAATGTTTTAAGTCACTGTTTCTGGCTGAGATCGACATTGCAGCAGAGCTGGAAGGGAAAACCTTTACAGCCCCCAGCAAGATTCCCATGCAGTAGAAATGCAGCCAGACTTAGTGTTGTATAAGAAAAACCTTACCAGTGACAAACAAAACAGAGCTTCATCTTCCACTAAGTGTGTAAAACAGGCACAAAAGAAATCCAGGCCGAAAAGGGGGTGATGAGGAAGAAACAACATAGAGGCCGTCTCTTGAAATGTGGAGAATTGGGAGGATTATTGCCTTTTGGTGAAAAAATCAGCTTTAATTGTCTGTAAGACTGCACTCAACAGCCCTACAGCAACCTGACAGGTAGCTTTTCACCAAAAGAAATCCTAGTTCTTGACTGGTTTTGCATCTAATCTGATTTTTTTCCTTAATAATTATTTATAACTGGCAAATAGCTTCACTTGCAGAAGGTGGAGAGAAGTATTTTTAGGGCAAGGGCATCTATTGCTTTGTAAAATCACTGTTAAATCACTGTACCCTTAAAGTAGTAATAAGGTGCATCTTCATTTGGGATAGAAGGGCATAAGCCCAGCAAGCTGTCAAAGGCAGTTGTGCATCTCTCTTTCTGCAGCTGAAAAGCACCGTGCTCCAGGAGATGGAATGTTCTGCAGATGGAGGTGCATGGAAAATAAAGGAGAGCTTTAACACCTGCCTGTCTGTGCCAGGTTCTTTTCCCTGTTCCCCTGGCCTGTGTTTGGACACTTCCATTCTCCTCCGTGTGCCTGGATCTCTTGGCAAGATTCCTGAGGTAGGCAGTTAGCTGTTTTCTAGGCAGGAGGATGGTAATTGGGGGATATCCCGCTTTTGATGTGCAAGGCAATTAAATCCTCCATGAATAGAGTGGAAAATGAACCATTCGGTGTCAGATGAAAGCAGAGATGTGTAGTGCCATTTCCACGCACCAGTGTGAAATACAGAGGGGCACAAGGGCAAAGCAGAGCTCTTTATGCCGCAGCCAGAGCCGCTTGCAGATGCAACGGCACAACAGCCCATTCAGAAGGGAGACTATACAATAGGTCATGAGAAAAACCTGTTGCTCCTGATTAAGTTTGCAAATACTGTATCTGTAGGGATTCAGAGACGTGGCTGTGCCAGATGAAAAGTCCCAAATGGAATGAGGGTGAGAGGCGATTCTGCATCGCTATCAGGTCTGATTAAACCAGTATTCACCCAGCAGATCTCCCTTACTCCCTTGTACATATTATTCAATCACCATTTTTGACAGGGTTTTGCTTACTTTTAAGGTAGTTCTAACAGTTAATAATATACTCTGAAACAATGTGTTCAATTAATTAAAACAACACGTTCACTCTAATATGCACTTTTTGCATCCAATCTTATAGACATTTTCAAGACGAAAACAAACTGCCCATGGGATTCATTCCACCTTTAAAAGAGCCAATATAAAGGATTAGGGGGATGTTAATAAATCCTGATATTTTCTAGAATGCCACAGAGGTTTAAAAAAGAGAGTTTAAAAGAGGCAACTTCCTCATTAAACAGCAAGGAAATTGGGGTGGGGGAACCAACATAGGGTTGTTAACCAGTTCCTACAATCTGGTCTTTTAGTTGCTTCTCAAGCCATGTACTGTATGACATGGCAGGACACATGAGGCTGTATGTAGGAAGTCAAAAGTATGAAAGTCAGCTTTATGGTACCTACAAAGACAAAATGGCCAAATTCAGGCTTAGGGTGAACACAGTCTTAGGAAGAAGAAATACAACTGGGGAGGAGACCTGGTTTGGGCTTTTCTCATTTAAGTTCAATGAAAAAATGGAAGGAAAAGTATTTTAAGTGTCTGATTAAGGAGGCAAATGCCATTAATTTCTGGCCACTGTATGCGTTCACAAATCCCACTCCCAACTATCAAGACTGCATGAATGTATCTCAGTATAAGATCAGATTCAAATTCACTTATACATAGTTCCAGGCACCCAGATATAGAGAGTTAACTGAATTTGCACATGTAGTAGGATGCCATGAAACACAGGATGTTGTAGCTGTCCTTTCTAAAACACTCCTCCCTCTCTAGCAAAGACTGTTTTCACCCAACACCTTGCACAGTGTCTAGTTAACTTCTGACTTGGTTGTTGAAACTGCTTCCATTTTCAATGGTTGGAGTTCAAAAAGCATCTGAATCTGTTACATCAGACAAACAGGCTGCAACTATCACCTCATTACAGCACGTGGTCAACGTAGGCAGGAGCAGAAGGTCAATTACAAATGAAATACCTCTGGAATCAGCTTTATAACACCGTAACTGTTAAGAAACACATTATGGTAGGTTTGGGGTGATGACTTTGGGACACGATAGCTATGAAGGGTAATGGAAGCAGAGCCATGAGGTGGGATGTGCAAGGTACACCTAGGAGATACCACAGCAGTTTCTGCTCCTGCTGAAGAGGGCTTCTCATTGAGGGGCTGATGTGGGTCTGAGAGATCTGCCCCTGGCTGGAGTGGCAGCGAGGGGAGAGCCAAGTGTGCCAAACACAAGAGTGGCTGTAAGTCAACATGAAGCAAAACTGCTAAGATAGATAGAGGTGATTTACTTTGAAAAAGACAAGTATTTGTTAAATTTGTTAAAATTAGGATTTCAGAGTTTGGGCTTTTAAATGTGCATTAGCACTCTTATATGAGCAAGTGTTTACTTTCCTGTCTAACTCATTTTCTTCCTTATAGAAGATCCCCAGAGGCTTATCTAGACCCAAGTGGGCTTCTACTTTAACTCTCAACATACTATTTTAAAGCAGAGTTTTAAGAAGACACTCCTGCTCTCCATTGCTTAAACATGCAGGGCCATGAACAAATGCAAGCCTATAACTGCATGAAAAAAGAGTGCTTCAGAAAGACAACTTTAATGCTATTTTCTTACATATGAATGAGGATAAAATCCCTCGTTGCGTTTTGCTGGAAGAAATCACAATGCTTTAAAAACTTCTTGGGAAAAGGACCATTTTCTTTGAAGTGTTGCTTTTCCAATGCAGCCTAGGCTTTTCCAATTGAAAGCAGTCAAGTACTACTTTTCCAATAGAGTTGCAAAGCAAACTCTTTGCTGGATTGACTGTACTGAATGGAATGACTGTCATTGAGGAGAAATAGAACCTACATTAAAATCAGTGCAATCTCACTACTTTATTCATATGCTCTTGCATGCCAGAAATGTAACTGTCCAAAATGTCATGTATGTACCATGGTATTGAAGTAAAACATATTCTTCATGAGACAATTAGAAATAGGAGAATATTATAAGCACTGCAAACCATTATCTGGTAAATTACTCTCTTCCTTTCCTATTTTCATTCCCTTAAATCATTCAGGAGTGGGTCAGTATTGAATAAACAGAAGATGCAGGTGGCACAACCAACTTGCAAGACTGCACAAGATATTATCCATCAATGTGTTTAAAACCAGCAGAAAAGAGCATCATTATGACCTCATTTTCTACATCCAAAGTGACAAGCTTGTTGGCCTATGCCCTACAACCTACCTACGTTTTTCCTCTCAAGTCTTGCCAAGGAGGCATTCATACATTCCCCAAGCACATCTCTGGTTGTTAGGTTTCAGGCACTGGTTAAAGAAAGTTAGAAATCCAGCCTGAAAGAAATGAAACGTGTCACAGACATCCAGCCATGGGATTCCATTGCAGAAGTTGTTTGGGAATGCTACAGTTTGATGCTATGTTTCCTTCATTTAATGTTAAGTTACCTCAAGAATGTTCATCATCTCCCAGCAGTAAATCCCCTATGCACCAAGCCATACAGCCTAGAACATTTTGTTCCCACTGTTTGGGAACTCCAGGGGATGAGATGGTCTGTCCTTAGAAAGGTAAATGAGAGAGAACAGTTCAAATCACTACTGTGGTGCCTCATAATCCATCATAACCACAGGCCTCAAGTGGGGATCACTAGCAAGGATTTGTCAAGGCTGTAATTTGCTGGTTTACCTGAATAGAGGTATTATAGTTACTGACTCCAAGTATCACCAGAGGGCTACAACCCAGCCTGCAACCCACAAAGTGCTGCACAGACCTTTAGTAAAGGATAATCCCTGCCCTTTCAGGAGGTGAATCACCTCCTGGTACAGCTACCAGCTGGTGCAAGCAAGGAGGCTTCTGTGGTCCTCAACTGCTGCTCATGGTCAACGCTGTCTGAAGTGGGATAGAACAAGAGGAAATGGCCACAAGGGGAGGTTTATATTGAATATTAGGAAGAATTTCTTCTCTGAAAGGGTTGACAAGCACTGGAACAGGCTGCCCTGGCAAGTGGTGGAGTCACCATCCCTGGAGATGCTTAAAACATGTGTAGATGTGCCACTGAGGGACATGGTTTAGTGGTGACTTGGCAGTGCTGGGTTAACAGTTGGACCAGATGATCTTAAAGGCCTTTTCCAGCCTAAATGATTCCATGATTCTATGATTCCATCTCACATGACTTCAGTGCATGATCAGCTATTACCCATCAGCTGAGGCACTACAGCTCATTCCGTGCATGCTTTTAGCCCTCAGCAAAGGCAAAATAATGAGAATGAGCAAAACACCCTCTCACAGCAGATTGCATTAAGATGAATTGCACCACTTCTGTGAAGGGTCAGGAGCACACACAAGGCTTGGTCCCAAATTTGTGCTGACACAGGGAAATATGATTGTGGACTGGAGCCCTAGTTCTCATGTGAGGCAGCGTGTATAGTCTGTGAACATGGACTTCTCTCACACACATCTGTCACACATCAGAGGGGTGGCAAACAGACATACAAGGATAGCAAAGGCTCTAAGTAGTGAACTTCATATAAGGTTAACAAGAAAACAAGTCTGGACTCAGCCACATGGACTCAGGCTGCCAAGCAACTTGAGTTCCCAGAGTAAAAACACTTGTGCAAGCAATGGGAGCAAGAACTGAGTCTGATTTCAGAGCTTACCAGGAGGGAAATAAAGAGGAGAAAAGGAAAGTAAAGTTTCTTTCGACCTCACAAGGGAAAAGAGGCAAGAAGCAATGATGTGCCATTGCCAGGCACAATGAACACCTAATGAAAGTGCTCAGGGAGTCCTGTGATCTCAACCAGAAGAGGCTGTAGAGAGGTACCACTCTTTTCACATAGATCCTACAGGGAGATCATGAAGATGGAAAGCAAAACAGTCTGTGCTTAGCTTGGAAGACAAGCATTTTGCCAAATAGGGGTGGGATCATTTGTAGCACACAGGAATAACCTTCCCTCAGCAGAAGACATTTTTAAGAGGAACTGTTCTAAGCTTAGGGAAATGCCCTCACATGGCAGTGGAAGGAGTGAATGACAATAGCCACTAGTGGAGAACAAGTGCTTGAGATGGAGTCTTTCTGGGATGAAGACAGATAGAGCACAAATATCATATTCCAATAGGAAAAGCCATTTTAAACTGAGAGGAAAGGAGATTCAGCTTACAGAGGTCTGGTGAAGGACTGTGAGAGCCTTCATAGAATGAAACACAGAATGAATCCCAGACTGGTTTGTGCTGTAAGGGACCTTAAAGCTCATCCAGTTCCAACCCCTGCCATGGGCAGGGACCCCTTCCACTGGAGCAGCTGCTCCAAGCCCCTGTGTCCAACCTGGCCTTGAACACTGCCAGGGATGGGGCAGCCACAGCTTCTCTGGGCACCCTGTGCCAGCGCCTCAGCACCCTCACAGGGAACAGCTTCTGCCTAAGAGCTCAGCTCAGTCTCCCCTGTTCTGGCAGGTTCAAGCCATTCCCCTTGGCCTGTCCCTACAGGCCCTTGTCCCAAGCCCCTCTCCAGCTTTCCTGCAGCCCCTTTAGGCACTGGAGCTGCTCTCAGGTCTCCCCTTCAGGAGCCTTCTCTTGTCCAGGCTGCCCCAGCCCAGCTCTCTCAGCCTGGCTCCAGAGCAGAGCTGCTCCAGCCCTCGCAGCATCTTTTGAATGGTAAAAGCAGCACTGAAAATGTAGGTAACTCTCTTGAGGAGAACATCAATGGCAGAACATGAACAGACACAAGAGCCCTTTACGTGCCTGCTCTGAAGATGAGTAACAGTCAACTCACTGGCGCACTTGGAACAAGAAGCAAGCCTGTTCCTAATGAACAACACTAAATAACAGTTACATGGCAGAGCTAACACACTGCAGACTTGTGCTGGGGGGGGAAGGAAAGAAGGAGGAAGCACCAGTGAGGAAAGGCAGGCTGGTCTCAAGCAGTCAGAGCACCATGAACTAAACACATGGGATGCAGCCAAAGTAAACAGGAGGTAGGTCTCGGAGGCTGCAGAAATAGAGGAGGAAGACACAGTTGTGCAGAGCCAAGGTCTGGCCACCTTTTTGCAGTAGCTGCACATCTCCAGGCAGCCCCACAGAGCTTCACACTGAGCGAATGGAACAGTAAAAGCATTCATGTTCTGGAACTGGCCAAAACTCACCGAGTGCCATGGGAGGGAAGGTGAGAGAGCAGCTGTACATACAAGCCCAGGTTTTATTTGAAGGAGTTTTACAGCAATCTCAGTAGCTGCAGGAGCTGACATCACGATGCAGACACCGCTCAGATCTGCACAGAGCCAGAGGATTTATCTGCTGGTCAGGGGTGCAGGATGCAGATGTTCAAAGGGTACCACAACTGACAGGAGGATGAGTCTGTGCAGCTTTAAACAATCCAGCCCGAGGCAAAACCTGGTTTGGGATCGAGCCTATTCATCCACTAGCAACTCCAGGCGATGGCATAGGGTAACAAGCCAAACAGCAGCAAAACATGAGTCACAGGAGACAGGTACTAACTCAGGAAAAGCCCTGTCCAGGCAAAACAGGAGATAACATGAGTGGCAGGAGGGAAAAACTCATCCCAGATGGCACAAAAGGAAGAAGTTAGAAGGTACAGGGCCAGATGTGGCTCTGTGGACGAGAGCCATAGGCAGGATCACAGCAGCAGCCTCACACAGTGAATGTGGCTACGTGATGGGGCACAACCAGACAGGCCAAGTGGGACCAGCTCAGCAGCCACTGCTCCAGGCAGGGAAAGAACAAAAACCAAGTCACAATGTGCTTCCAGAAAGTCACTTTACAGCTCAGTTAAAGCAAATGCATCTCCTCTTTAGCTTATGAGCTGGTGGAAATTAAAATGGTGTTGTTATGCAGTATGGACGATGCTTAAATCTGCATAAATGTGATATATTATATAGAACATATGTAAGAAGAATATGAGGGGTGAGAACAGCACAGCACATATTGTCTACACTCCACCCATAGCACAGGGACACCAAACAGTTCTGTAAATACATTCAATGGCACCTAATGCATTAAAAAGGCCTCAAACTTGTGTGTCGTGGTTGTGCCTCACCTATAGAGAAGAGGCATAAACCCCACCAGTTTCCAGCTCTTCAGCAGAACAGCTACAACATGGCTCAACTGGCTTGTGTTCATTCCTTCCGACCTCACAGGGAGAATAAATACCTTGCACATCAAGAGCAGTGCAGGTATTACCTTGAGCAGAGCCTATATAACTACTATAAATAGATGCTATGGAAAATCCCTGTGCTTTCAGCCATTGCAGCTTTGGGCCAAATTCCAGAGGCTGTCACAACTGACAATGTGCACGTCTGTTAAGCAGAAACGCAGGCCACATCTAGCTGATTGGGGACTTTATGGTGTGTGTTTTAGTAATGAATTTTATGCTGGCCGTGCCAAATCAGCAAGTTTATTTGGGCACATTCAGGCAAATTGTACATGGACTTGGAGCAGAAAGAGAATTCCTCAACTTTCCAGCGCTGTGGAATAAAGGGGATGTGTTCTCTGAGTCAAGGAGCACATTTGGCACACTGAGCAAGGGTCTTGAGGGCTTTGAGGAGGGTCTGCACCAGGGTGATTAGAGACTCATGTATTTTGGAATGGATGGGGAGGGGGGAGAAAATATTTTCCCACTGTTCCATTTCCCTTATAGTCTGGGGGAGATAAAGAAGGGATAAATAACAGAAAATCAGTTTTGCTCACAAGAAAATGCATTTGGAAGCCCAGTGCTGTGTTGTACCCATTAAGCAAACAGAAGGAGAGTTTCTGGTATACTGAGCCCTGGTTTGGCTCCTGGGACAGGGCTGATGACAAAGCCACCACCTCCTATCACTCCTGCCCATGATGGCACTCATCTTCCTGTGGGCCTACAGCTATTGTTGTAGGAGAGAAGCCCTCAAACACATCTAAAAGACAACACTGTTAGTGAGATGGCATCAGGATCTGCATATTGGCATTCAAACCTGACCAGCAACTCAGCCCCTGTTGGCTGCTTCCAATCTTGTCACCCCTTTCCCAAGATGTCTTTGTCTCCTGGACACCTTATTGTGCAGCCTGACATTAAGCAGACCAGGGTAGCTCATTGCTCATCTTACCTGTATAAGAAACAGGAAAATCCAGTAGTGCCTGGGCAGGTAGGATCAGCAGAGCAGGTATATGCAGTTATAGCTTTGCTTTACTCCCTCTTGCAGCTCTAAGCACTTAGCCAAGAGAGAAAACACAAGTATTACAAGGCTGGGAGAGGAGTCAGCGTTTCCAAGTGAAAACTTGTTTCATAGGAACAGCATAAGCAGGAAGAAAACCTCATCTCATACAATTTGTCACTCTCCTTTGATTAAGTCTTAGCTTTCCACGTTTCCACCCCCTGTGCTTCCCCATCCCTCTTCCCCCGCTCCATCCCATCCCCTCTCACAACCCCCAGCCTGTGCTTCAAACAACAATGCGGCAGCTGAAAGGCCATTATGCAGATTCATGAATACATAATTCAAAATGGAGCTACCCCAACAGTTGCTCTTAAACTGTTTTCACCCCATTGTCGGCGACAGCAGACGGGAGAAATATGACACACGCAGGTTTTCCCACAGCCTTTCGCCCCTTCTCCACGCTAATCCCATTGAGAGCATTGATACCCGGAGCACAATGCGGGGATCCCTGCCGCGGCTTGGGGGCTGCCTGCAGCTCAGCCACCCCGTGCCAAGGGGATCCCCGCTTGGTTCCGGGGGGTTGGATGGACCCCTTTGCAGTGATCCAAGTCTGGATGGAGAGGATGGAGCTGCTGGTTGAATGTGGGAAACATCCACATGTCGCTGAGGCATCCCAGTAAGCAAAATGAGCTCACTGTAAACGAGATTGATGCACATCCCAGGGCTCACACTGCTTTGTTTCTACCTGTTGGCCTCCTCCTTTCCCAGTTGTGTCTGCCTATATGGATTAAGCACATGCTTGTTCTTATTACGTTTTCCTCACTGTTTGCTCACAGATTTAGGTACAGACAGTGTCTTACCTGCAGCTGTTACAGCAACTCAGTAGATTTTGAGTTGAAAGATTAGATTTTATATTTCTTACATTTGCTTACAGTAACATTATAAAAGCTTCTCACTGGGGCTCAGGGAAGTGATGCTGCTGCTGGTTCGAAAAGAGTTTCGTGATCTAACACAGCATTTAGATTCATATTCCTCAGTTGTTCCTTTGATTCCACAGCTAAATCACAATGCAGTAGGAAGAAGGTTGGATGCAAGGCCAGGTTGGACACAGGGGCTTGGAGCAGCTGCTCCAGTGGAAGGTGTCCCTGCCTGTGGCAGGGGTTGGAACTGGATGAGCTTTAAGCTCCATTCCAACCCAAACCAGTCTGGAATTCTATGATATGATTCTATAATTCCTGCCTTTTTACACTGATTTTAGAGAATACAATGAAACAAGGATTTATCTTTGTTATCCCCCCAGTCAGGTCTTCTGATGGGAGCAGTGGTGCCCATACAGCTCCAAACCAAAAGCAGCTCTTTCACTCTAAAGGGTAAATTAGTGCATTTTGTCTTCCAATAACATGCAAGCCAGGTAGACTGACCCATAGCACACTGCCACTTGCAATCTGGCTCTGCCCAATATGCCACCCTGTTAGCTTGCTCACAAGGCCAAATGCAAACCTTGGTATCTGTAAAAAACCCCTTTAATTTAGCCCCTAAACCACTAATTCTGATCCGTGCCAGGTCAATTCAGTCTTCCCAGTACTTTGCAGGGGTTTCCCAGCAGCCCCATTCCCCTCTGAAGAGCAGAGAGTGCTCATCCCAAAGGTAATCTTGGCATTTAAATTAAACCCCAGTCCCTGTGTGCCTTTTTGCCTATTTCCAGACCACTGTAGGCAAAGCGAGTACAGCAGCTCCTTGGTGCCCTGTAAGGATCCCATACAAGAGAATGGGATAAGCAACTCTTTAGCGAGTAGATTAATAGATAGTGAAAAGCCTGTCTGTGAAATTCAGCACAAGCATTTCTAATGATCTAAGGACAAGTGAACGATGGGCTGATCTTTATTAAGTTTCACACAAAGGTGAATTAGTGCCTTTCGCTATGGCAACGGCAATGAAAGGATATAGAATGGCTCCGAAAGGTCCTGTCTGGCTGGGGAAATGGGGTGACATTCTGCAAGCCTATTCAACAAGGAAAGGGTTTCATTACGTGCACTTCCCGTAGGTTGATGGGTGCCATCATATGTGTCCCCTCTCCCAGCCCACTGCCAGCGGTGGGACAAGGAGAGGGAAGGGAAAAGAGACCTCATCCAGACCCCTAAAATAGTGGGGCTTGAAAGAGAACCATCCTGCTAAGGGGAAGGACATGGTTAATTACTGAAACTGTTGGGGAAACAAAACAAGGAAAGGAAAACACAAGGTCAAAGCCAGCTTGAGGCTTCCCCTAGCTCAGGCAAAGATCTGTCTCTAGATAGATCTGCTCTATCAGGTAGGCCAGTGAACTGCAAACGAGCTACGAGGTACCTGGTGTGGAGACTGGTTGCAATTGAACAGGAGCTACATGTTTTGCCAGCAATGAAGCCACACACAGCACTTGTGTCTTAAGGGTTCTATGGCTGGTTTCTCTGTAGATACATTATACAATGTCTTTCCCTTCCATCAATTGCATCTTTTATGTCATCTCACTACCCAGAGGTTTGGTTAATAATACAAAACAGACCCAGAAGAAAAGGCATCTTCATTTATACTCCAAAGGGAACAAACAGGGACTAAACCACAGAAGATGGAACATTTAGGCTGGTGAATGTTATGTTGCTGGGGTGAGCTCCTACACCGTGTTTTTGTCTTCACTGGAAAACCTGGCACCTTTGTTGCAAAACACAATCTTTCTCCACTTTTAATTCAAGAATGCCATCAACTTGCCATAAAAACAGGATTCTTCTGCCTAATATTGTTTTACAGAAGCAAGAATGGTGCCTTCAAATGATTAAGTGACTGCATTAAGCTCCCCTTGTCAGGCTTTGCTCCATGCATTAGTGCTGCACCCAGCTGACCGCAGTGCAGTGACCCACAGCATCGCAGCAGCTCTGGCTCTGAGGAACTTTCACTGCTGAAAACAGCAACAAACCACTTCATCAAAGCCAAAACCAGCACTGAGGAACAACTAAAGGAGGGGCAAGAAACTGTCAGGAGTGTTTGAGGTCACAAACTGAGGGCCCTAATCAATAACAGTAACTGGTAATGCACCCCCAAGGAAATGTCCTGCACCTTTCATCTCATTTCTCCTGGAGTCCATAGAAGCAGAGGGGAAAGGCATTGCCTTTTGGTTAGTTTTTATTTACTGAAGTGCACTGCACATTGACTGCCTTAGCTCCAGCTTCACTGCTGTCATACCTCACTTGAAACCCTTCCAGAGAGTTTGATAAATGAGTTGTGAGGCAGTCCAGCATCCCTTGTTCTTTCTACAGCTCTACCAATAGGATATGCTCTTAAAGTGTAGATCCTCCAAATACCAGGGGGAAAAACCCTTTCAGGGTAGCAGCTGCACACTGCATATGTGCTATGTTTATGGAAAGGGTAAACATGAACACCAGACACATTTGGTTTTCATTCACTTTGACTGACCCAAGGAGTCATCCCCAGAGACAGTGCTCAGGTCAACCCATCCATTTTCAGCCGAGTGAGGATGAATTTCACTGCATGTCCTCTATTAAAGCAGCCAGAAAGTTGTGTGGGGAAGGATTTCTGAGCTAACATCCAAGAAAGACACCAACACAAAGCTGGTGTCTTTGTGGACTGGTGTCCCCAGCGACACCAGCACACACCATGGCACAAATGAACAGTCCCTATAAAACCTGTAGACACAAGTAGCTCTGGAGGCAAGAATCAGAGGCTCAGATGTAACACATTGAACAGTCTCTTTGTAAAGAGCTTTGCTAGAGCCAACAGATGAAATCATGGGCTCAGACACCACTCAACACGGCTATCACAATCTGATCCAGGATTACAGCTTCTGGGAAAACGTTCCCATTTCTTCCCTCCACCCATTTTTTTAGGTATGTTGAAGGGATTTTGTCATAGAAGAGGAAATTTTCATTGTATCTTAGGTCTTTATGACAACACAGACCTGGAAGATTCTGCAGCAGGTACCAAAATGTGCTCCTATTAATTCTAACTAAAATCTTGCAATGTTTTATATCCTTTATAATGAACAGCAATGCTGGAACACACTGGGGTGTCCTGGGTCTCATGAGTCCGCTTCATCACAACATTCCTCATGGCTTAGCCTTAAGCATTGGTTTATGCGGTTTATATTTATGTTAAGCCCAAGCCATGCAATGCAATTTTGCCCTTTAAGAAGTGTCCTTCATCAATGGACCACACTAACCTGCAGTGGCTGGTGTTAGTATTGTGTAGTGTTTCAATGTGCAGTGCCTTGTATTTGGTTTAGTTCTGGTTTTTACTTCACTAACACAGAGAATGACAATTCTGACTGATCATCAATGCACTGACTGTCATTACATAGGATGTACACAGAGGATGTCTCTTGTCATGCAGCTAAAGAACTCACTTTTGACTTCCTTACCACTGCCCCAACTTCAGAACACTAACATCCCAGCATTTTGGTTTTGATGCATTTGGGTTCCTTTCCTTTTTTTGATGGTCTTTCTGTTAACAATGGTGACAATTTCAGTGCTACTTTAAAAGATGCTTGAGGGTGCTGAGGCACTGGCACAGGGTGCCCAGAGAAGCTGTGGCTGCCCCATCCCTGGCAGTGTTCAAGGCCAGGTTGGACAACAGGGGCTTGGAGCAACCTCTCTATTGGAAAGGGGTTGGAACTGGACAAGCTTTCAGCTCCCTTATAACACAAACCAGTCTATGGTACCCAATAAAGTCTCTTACATGTATTTGAAGTTTGAAAGTCCTAAGTTCACTTTCTACAAAGACAGAGCTGAAGCACAGGAGGGCAGCCGTCATGTACACCAATTTATCTTCATTCCCCAAACTCAAACCAACTCTCAGTAATATCCCACCGAGGAGGTGATATTGATGAAACTCAGCCAAATACAAGAGCAAAATCCCTTTTTTCAATTAGATGTTTTTAATATCTCCAAAACAGAGTTTCAGCATGCGACAACATCTTGAATTAATTGAGCTACGGGCAATCCTCCTTCTTTTTGTGTACTATGAAATGTAGGAAACACAGATGCTGTCTGTTTAAACTGTCAAACAAGTTTCCTGATGGTAGCTATCATGTCTGCTATAGACTTGTTGGTTTAACAAATGTTGTGAATGCAAAGTTGGAACATATGTGTGAAGTATTCCAAGCTATAAACATCAGAATCATTAGAAGTTTAGTGAAGGTTTGTACCATCATTATGAGAAGAGCTATAACTGCCCTGGCCATTTTGCTGAGGGGTTTTTAGGAAGGCTTTTCTGTTTCCAATATGACCACATTTACCATGAAAAGCCTTGTCCAAACCAGGAGACCCTTACTTACAACTGTAAGCAACCTAACAACTAGTTGGCACATAAAAGATAGGCTGAGAGAGCTGGGCTGGGGCAGCCTGGACAAGAGAAGGCTCCTGAAGGGGAGACCTGAGAGCAGCTCCAGTGCCTAAAGGGGCTGCAGGAAAGCTGGAGAGGGGCTTGGGACAAGGGCCTGTAGGGACAGGCCAAGGGGAATGGCTTGAACCTGCCAGAACAGGGGAGACTGAGCTGAGCTCTTAGGCAGAAGCTGTTCCCTGTGAGGGTGCTGAGGCGCTGGCACAGGGTGCCCAGAGAAGCTGTGGCTGCCCCATCCAGCCCTTCCAACACAAACCATTCTAGGATTCTATGATGATTCTATGACAAAAAGCCTTCAATTTTTCTTGGTTCAAGTTAACAACAAATAAATGCTGCAGGTAATTTATGGCCTTTCTTCTCAGTACAATCCTTGAAAAACAGGATTAACTCAACAAGAACAATGAGAAACCTCAGATACTGCATCTAGCAGCCAGAGACCATCTTCCACACACTTTTCTAATTGTAAGGGTGAAAGTACAACGAAAATGAGATCTTTATGGCCTGGACGCACCAAAGCTACTGCTGCAGGTGTGCAGAGGGAAAGGGACATGGCCATGTGTGAAAGCTTTCAGGAAAGGGATGAAGTCACAAGATGTGTGGTTATTCTACTGAGCTGCTGAAGTCAGAGGTGATAATTAAGACAAACCATCAAGCTATAAATTCATGTTACACCCTAACGTCAACATTTTAAGAAGGACAAGTGTTCACAGCTTATGCTATAGTACATAGAATCACAGAATCCCAGACTGGCTTGGGTTGGAAAGGACCTTAAAGCTCATCCAGTTCCAACCCCATGCCATGGGCAGAGACACCTTCCACTAGACATGCTTATTTCTTGATCCAGATGCTTTTTATCTCCAGTAAACCCAAAATGTACAGACATTTGTTGTATTTGTAGTACCAGCAGATGGTTCAGGAGGTTGCAATCCTGATTTCACTTACCATAAAACACACTAACAAACAATGGCATGGCAAAGCTTGAAAAGGATCCCAGATGCTGGCTGGAACAGGAGCTGGGAAAACTCCTTGCTGGAGCAGAATCAAGCTTTCTATTAAATACTCAAGCATTACAACACAACACTAGCTATTGAAGGACTTCTAATGAGGACAGAGGGCTGGATTTAAATCCACCATATCAATTCTGCTCTGTGCAGAGTATGAAAACATGGTTATACTCCATGGACCCCATTCAGAAGAGAGCTGAGGCTCACTAAGGCCAGATACTAGTACATTTGGTTTCCCAGACCATACTTTGGAGCAAAGACTCCAAAGACCTCAACAACTATGCAAGGGGTTGAATCAATTCTGCACTCAGTGCCTGGATTTTAGAGCAGCTTTCCTGCCCCAAAGACAGTAAGAGTGACTCAGAATGATGGGATTCTGTGATTATCAAAGCACCTCCAAACACCAGCAAATTGAAAACTAAGGTGCCCATGGGGAGAGTCATGACATTGTGAAGCTGTAGCTGCAAGGCACTTTGGATCAATGTACAATGTGTTGTTTCATTGCACTTAATGAAACAATTACAGCCCCCCTGCTGATTGCCTTTGTTTTCCACCATGAATCGATAGATTATCAACTGTAAATGTCAATGCCTTGTTCTTTCCTAGGAGGTCACTCTGCAAGGTAATAATGGAGAACACACATGGCTCAACTAAATATGCTTTTGAATTACTGGCTGTGGATAAATGTCTCAATTTCTACCGAACTGAAAGATGCTCATGTGTGCAAAAGCAAAACTGAGGGCACAACAAAAGACCTCAAAGAAAATGTAAATGGAAAATCAGCTTTTAAAAAGCATCAAAAACCTTCAAGCATAGAAATTGTATTCCTCTTTGTAAATGGGAGGTCTGTTTTGACAACCTCACTCCTTTGGATTGAGTGGGGTTTTGTTAAGAGAGTTCTGCCTTGTCAGGAACATCAATTTTTAATTCTAGCAAGTATCATTTTCCTATTTCAGTGTTCTGCTTTTCCCATTTATTAATAATTATTATTATTTTAAAATAGAAAGCAATAAAAGAAAATATAGATTTAATATATTAAAAATCAGGGACTTTTTACAAGGGCCTGTAGGGACAGGCCAAGGGGAATGGCTTGAACCTGCCAGAACAGGGGAGACTGAGATGAGCTCTTAGGCAGAAGCTGTTCCCTGTGAGGGTGCTGAGGCGCTGGCACAGGGTGCCCAGAGAAGCTGTGGCTGCCCCATCCCTGGCAGTGCTCAAGGCCAGGCTGGACACAGGGGCTTGGAGCAGCTGCTCCAATGGAAGGGGTCCCTGCCCGTGGCAGGGATTGGAAATGGATGAGCTTTAAGGTCCCTTCCAGCACAAACCAGTCTGGGATTCTGTGATGAGGGTTTTGTCAGGCTGCTGCCATGTTCATTCTCGCTGAGCAGGCAGTGTCTCACATATCTCCTTATTACTACTTGGTAAGAATGTGCTAATTTATTCCTGGCTGAAATGTGCTGTCAGCCTCCAACTGAAAGAAGGAAGTGTCAGGAATACTGCTGTCTCATAATGCTATGGAACGTCCCCATTTCACATAAGAATGACAATGCCTCTTCACGAAGTATTTTTAGGAGAACAAGCTATAAGAGGTATCACAAGGTACAAAAGCTCTTAAAATGCTAGCATAGCAAGAAGAGTATAAAAATGCAGTGTAGAGTATTACAGTATTGCTATTGTAGATTGTTCTATACAATAACCAGGAGATCAAACGTGCTGATTTGAAAGGCTGGCAAAGGAGAGGTCCCCTCTCCTTGATGGCCAGTGTGAGCCTCAAGGCATCCCAGTCCCTTAAGAGGCACAATAACTGAACCCCAGCTCCTCGAAGCCTTCCACCTTGCAAGCAGTTACTCATTCCCTTTACTGAAGCCAGCAAAGAAGGGAGTATTTACAAGACATCTGGGATTTTATGGACTGCATAAATTTCAGGGATGAGGAAATCTCAACTTGAGGACACATGCAGCAGCTGTCACAGCAAAGCCTCCTCCAGGTTTCTGGGAACAGCACTAATGCATTGCTATGAAATAACAATTTAAAACTGGGAACTGTGGTTTTTCCAGCTTATATCTTTGACTGCTTTCATCTTGAGCAATAGAGATGAATGTAGTCACAAAACAAATGGCTTGCAATGCCCTTGGAAATAAAGAAAAGCATTGGAGTCTCTTGACCCCTACATTCACTATTAGAAACCTTGGTTTTGACCTCATTTATTCCCTGCATAGGTAAGAAAGAAATACAGGTATCAAAATAGGTGAAAAAGTGAAAGAAGGAGAAAGCAGAAAAATAATGCACTTTTGATTAACTTTTTTAAGCTTTCACAATCAATGCTCTAGAAACCTGACTAAGACATCTACTGAGAACAGAGATTTATGGAGCAGGGGACGGGGATGGGACACAAAGGTGGTATGAAGTGAGTATTGGGGGTTTGAAATAAAGTCTTGCATTTGACTTAAAAATCATCTGGTTTCTGAAAAGAGGCCTCAGCAAGACCAGAGACAAGCTGTTAGTAACTGAAAGTGCAACTGCAGGGTTAGTAGTCAGTGAGCACAATACACACCTCTTGAATCAGAAGATGTAAGCGCACTTCATTCATGCTTGGAGATAGAATTTTTCCTGGGATGCACTGATTTAGCTGTTGCAATCCCATAGAGAGAGCAGCTGTCAAAATGCATGCAACAAACAGTGTTTTAGACATTATTGATGCTCCTACTGCACTGAGCTTGACTGGAACCACATGGGAAGCATTCTGTGACAGGTAGCTCTTCCAGGTGGATCCCACCTTAAGTGTCCTATGGATCTGAACTTCAGTAGTAGACTAGGTAGGATATGTAATAAATGTAGTGTTATAAAAGCTAGACTATTTGTCATGAAATAGCTTTGAATCCTGATTTTTAACATATTCGTGCTTCATTCTACTGATGAAGCACAGAAGTTTCTCAACCTCAATTGACCACATTTGGGTTTTTTTCTGATACACCACAATTAAGAGCACAGTAAAAAGTTAAACTCAGGACAAGACGTTAATAAAAGAGAACCCGAAAATTTAGCTACTCAAACTTAACGAGTAGGGTTAGTGCGATGATGAACTTTGCAAGCTGGAACATGCCCTCTGCTGGCTGCAGGTCGGGAGCATTTAAGGAGAGGAAAAACTATGCTAGTATAGTAAAGGTTGGCTTTTCACCCCATTTTGGGGTAGATAAACAGAAAATCGGGGTCTGTGTTTAACAGTTACGATCGTGACAATTGTTATTTTGGAAAAGCAATATTTATTTACAGGGATGCTGGTGAGGGACTCTTCATTAGGGACTGTAGTGATAGGACAAGGGGTAATGGGTTTAAACTTAAACAGCAGAGGTTTAGATTGGATATAAGGAAGAAGTTCTTTACTGTGAGGGTGCTGAGGCACTGGAATGGGTTGCCCAGGGAGGTTGTGAATGCTCCATCCCTGGCAGTGTTCAAGGCCAGGCTGGACAGAGCCTTGGGTGATATGGTTTAGTGTGAGGTGTCCCTGCCCATGGCAGGGGGGTTGGAACTGGATGATGTTAAGGTCCTTTCCAACCCTAACTATTCTATGATTCAATACAAGCCACTGAAATCATGATTACTTTCATTACAGAGCTGTTGGCAGCTGGGCATCACATAAAAAAAGTGGACCAAGGGGAAGAACACCTAAGAAAACTCAACTGAATATCTTAATAAAATGACTATTTTGAAAGGTAATAGGGATCACTTAATTTAGGGAAGAGAAACAGCAGATTGACTTGGCAACAGTCTTCTAAAGCCTGTAGAGCTGCTGCAAAGAGGAACCTCAATGATCACTCTTCATATTCAGGTAGGACAAAATGAGCCAGGTTCACGTGCAACCAAAAATATGAAACTTAGAAACCAGGCTTTAAAGATTTCACTAACAAGGACACCAATCCCTGTAGAAAAATCACTCTAAGGAGCATATTGAACCACCTTTGCTAGAGATGCAAACAGCAAGGTTAACCCATCTGAGGGATGGTGGGCATAAACTTACTCCAGCCTCGAGAAGATAGGGGAGAAGCAGCAAACAGTATTCGGGAGTCCCATCCAGCCTACACTCTGCTGCTCCTGTGTAGACATCGAGTGAGAATTCCAACAGATTCCATAGCATCATAGAATCCCAGACTGGTTTGGGTTGAAGGGACCTTAAAGCTCACCCAGCTCCAACCCCTGCCATGGGCAGGGACACCTTCCACTGGAGCAGCTGCTCCAAGCCCCTGTGTCTAACCTGGCCTTGAACACTGCCAGGCATGGGGCAGCCACAGCTTCTCTGGGCACCCTGTGCCAGTGCCTCACAGGGAACTTCCTAATATCCGTTCTAAATCTCCCCTCTTGTCAGCAATTCATACAATTTCATTCTCAAGCTTTTTGCTTGTACACTGACATTAAAATATTATTTCTTTTTAATACTCTACAACGCTCCATTGATCCTTCTTGGACAATGACAATCAGATGTCACCGACAAAGGGAAATGAATGAAATCTGACACACTTATTTTAAAGCCTGCAGCAGACTAAACTGTAAATAAACCCTGCTTTTTGTGCAGCACAAAGGTTGCAGACTGACTGTCCCTGCAGAGCTTTCTTCTCGCTGCTTAACAGACTTTCCAACACTTTCTTTTGTCCTGATAGCAATCTCTCAGCAGGACTTTTGGCAGACACATGTATTATGTGTCAAAACCCAAGTGGAAATAACTGATGGGAAGCACAAAAATCTGATGGGAATACTTATAATAAGGAAATGAATAAACATCAAAATATTAACACATAACCATGAAGAGATGCAGCCAGAAAGCTTCTGAGCTGTTACTTGTCTAAGATGATCAGTAAGAGCCACTGTTTTGAGTTAATATTGTTTCATATTAATATAGATAGCATTAACATATGCTATACTTCGGCTTATACACTAATTCAATCTATTTACATTCCAACTTATTTTAATACTGCTCAAAACTAAAGCTTTCAAGATGAGCTTTAAATGTGCCTTAAAATGCACATGGCAGATTAATTTATAAATCCTATTTTATGCATTTATATTGTTCTGTTTAGCAAGTGCTTGTATACTTGGTGACTTATTAACCATGTTTTCCAAAAACACTTCTATAAAATGAGCTTATTATAACCCTCCTATCTGTTATACTCATTTTGTTAGCAGCTATGGCTTATGTACATGGTTAACACCATGTATAAATTGTGTTACTTATACAATGTTTTCTACAGTGCATTTTTATTTCCCCAGTGAGACATCTGTCTCATAACTAAAGCAAATCACATGGCTCCTTACCTGTTAATGCAGCCACCTTTGGTTCCTCTCCATCATGCTGGGTTATCACCAGTCCTTCCTCAGTGTTTCCTCTGCAGCACTTTGCTCAGCCGATGCTCCAGCATGATCGAGGAACACAGCTCTCCACCCTGGCCTCCCAAGGAAAGCCACAGCATCAGGGCTTGGAAATGCTCCATCACTTCGACTAGCTTAGGAAAACAAATCATTTGGCAAGTGGAAACATAATCTGTCTTTATGCTCAGTAGGTGAGATCATATGCAAGAGGTTCTGAAGGTGCAGTTTTCTAAATACACAGGGTACAATATGTGGCTATGATGCTGCTGGAAACACTGATGATGTCCCTGAAACATGGTGATGATTCCTGCCCTAAATATTGTCTACACCCTTCCAAATGCAGACTTCTTCTGTAGCAGGACTGGGACAGAATGAGCAAAAAGAACCATTAAGTAGGGGGGGATGCTGGAGATGGAGAGGTTGAGGAGGAGAGCACATAATATGTGTTGAAGGACTATATGGGACTAACAGAATGAGAGGGAATTCAGAACAACCACCTGACAGAGACAGGAGAGACTTTTCAAAAGGGACTTTTGACAAGGGCCTGTAGGGACAGGCCAAGGGGAATGGCTTGAACCTGCCAGAACAGGGGAGACTGAGCTGAGCTCTTAGGCAGAAGCTCTTCCCTGTGAGGGTGCTGAGGCGCTGGCACAGGGTGCCCAGAGAAGCTGTGGCTGCCCCATCCCTGGCAGTGTTCAAGGCCAGGTTGGATGGAGCTTGGTCCCTTCCAACCCAAACCATTCCAGGATCATATAATATTAAGAGAGCTTCAAAAAGATTGATGGATGTAGACTCCAAAGGATCAATGAGACAGAGACTCACCAAAAATTTGAGCTGTGGTGGCACTGGGCTTCAATAAAAATCTCATTCAGGAAGCCAGAATTAGCTGGAATCCTGCCCCATTCATTGAAAACGAATTGGTGTTTTTATCTTTGTACCCATAATCCAGATTTCTGTGGTGTTTTTCTGGCTCCTTATTTCGGTGGAAGGGTTATTTCCAACCAACAAGAAATGGTACAGCTTAACTAAAATAAGCAGCTACTCCTATCTAGTCTCCATTTGCAGAAAGCTGCAAAGTAATACAGAAGCCACACTCAGAGCTATTACTTAGAATAATTCACAGAGACTAGAAATAACTTTATTTTCTATACTTGCAAGTCAAACAGGGCTGCCGAAAAGCAATTACAAACTCAACATGCGGGTTCTTTTGCATTTACTGAAACGTGTTGATGCTGGAAATGAGAAAGCTCCCCATTTATTTCCAGTCGAAACAAAGAAAGGTATTTTTAGCCCTGGTCACAGCTCTGCATTTTCTTACCACTGTTTCATGCTCATTTATCAACAGATGATAGAACAAGGCAATCGTACTTTAGGGATTAACTCTCACAAACTAAGTGCACAAAAAAACCCTCTTATAAAATAGTTTTGTACTAAATTAAATATCTCTAAATTCAGTAATTCTCAATGACAATATCTTATTAAATAAGTCTGTAATAGTGGTGAATTTTTAGCTCCACTGAAGTCAGTGGCAAAGTTTACAGAACTTCATCCTTGGACTCTATTCCACTTCTAAAGCAGAGGTATCGGTCCTGAAAAAGTACTGCTCTGATTTCCTTCTGAAATAACACTAAAGAAGTGAGTCAGATCTCACCTTAATACATCAGATGAACTCAAATGAATTTTTACATATATATATATACACAGATATATACTTGAGTTCAGGAAGAGTCCCAAGCCCAGCCTGACGTGGTGCTGCAGTTCCAGTGGAGGTCAGAAAGCGAAAGCACCATTTCAGAATTCACAGGAAATGGTCATTTACCTTTAGTGGTCACACTAACAACAGCCTTATGCTGTAATCACCTTTCAATCTTATGTCAGTTTTCGTTAACTGCAGTCATTAAAAGCTCCCCAAGAGAAACAGCATCAGACAGCAGTCTAACACATATCTAGAAGGCATGTCAGTAGCAAATAGTGGGCACAAGAAGATGGAGCTCTTCAAGAACTCTCAGTGGTGACATTAAGTCTGCTCCCATGCTATTTAACAGAAACTTTAACTTCTCCAGGAGCACAGTGAGGCCATCATGAAATGGTAATCTTCATAACTGATAAGCTTTAGGATTTTGAAAGTCTGTGCCCATGAACTGATTTTATATCATACAAAAAGGTGTTCTCATTTATTTTGGTTTTAGACTATATGGGCATCACCTCTTTTCAACATATTGTGTAGACAGAAAACATTATACTAGTTGACATTTCACTGAATGGCAAGCGCATCTTCTCCACAGAACTGAACTCTTTATACTAATGTTCATAGTAGTATTTAATGGTTCCCCCGTGGCAACAGGTTTAGATAAGACATGGACAAGCTACATGGTACAGTATATAGAAACTTCTTGGTACCAGGCAAAAGATTAACACATACCAGCTATAATGCTGACAGAATGAAACAATTTTGTTGCAGGCTGGGAGTAGATCAATACACTACATCCCAATTAATAAAACAAAATGACTTTTGGAAATCACTGTTGAAGCTGTACTCTGTTATCAATGCTATCAGAATGATCAAAAAGATATGGAAAAAAAGTTAAATCTGCAATGCACTTGAAGTGCCTGTTCCATATACAAATCAATGATGAATAATATTGGCCATGTGTTTAAAATTAAATCAAACCCATAATGATAGATGTAACCTTCAGAGGGTAAAGTGGAATTTGGTTCCTTTCTGGTGTAAACCATCTGCATGTGTATTCTTGAACAGGGATCTTTTTTTCTAGAGTTAACAGGAAACTTCAAGTTGATTCAAGGTAAATACTAGCTTCTGTTATCCATGAAGATAAGAAACACAAATGCATTGGGATTGTTACAATGTTGTTATACATTACTGAATTATACAAGTGTTATTTCCCCAAATGCCTATAACTTGTATGACTTGATAGGCGCGCAGACTACTAATGACAACATTCAGGTATCAGTTAATAAAGTGCTTTCATAGAGCATCACAACTTCCTGTGTTTCCAACAGAAGTATTTAATACAATGGTATTAAGATGTTAACATGCAAGATGTTAACCTGTGAGCTGCTGCACCATAAACAAAACAGTAAAAAATGCAGGAATCTGATATTTAAAGTCTTCCCACCCAATACAGAAAACAATTGCAACAAACCCCAGCAGTGGTACCTCTTGTCTGGTGTCTTTAGCACAGTTCTGAAATGTGCACTGAAGAGCTGCAGGATAAACCTCCCATGCTCTATTTCACATTAGTGGAAATTTTGATACTACAATACCCACTCTCTTTAGACAAAGGATAAGGCTTATACCAAAAACCCACTGTGCCTCTTGGCTGCATATCTTTGGTATATTTATAGTGCAACTATTCTGTTTCATCTCTAAAGGGAAAAGTTTTCCAAAGCACTGCATCCCCTGCCACTAAGAATCCACTGTGAACTCCTACATTCACTAGGACCTCAGACACTAACCTACTGCTTCAAACAAATGAAGAATGTGCAGTGAAAATCATTTCTTCCTGTTTTTAAATATACTATTGAAATAAAGACCAAACCATGCCAGATTTCACGTTAGGAAGTCACAGCACGTTCCAATTCTCTTTGCAAGAGTCTAGGAGCATACGAATGCGAGCATAAATTTCATGGCAATTTTTAATGACAGATATCCAAGGTGCTATTTGAAACCAGCTGTAATTTTAATTATTGTTAATGTAGATTTAGTCAACCTTTGTCTCTAAAAAAAAAGAAAAGAAAGACACCTGGTTTTCATTTTGCTTAGACACAGAATTATTCAAAATGCATAGAAAGGCTAGAGCTACTTCATTAAAATATATTGCAAGCATGTTTTTCTAACCTTATATTGCTAAAGCCTTGCTGTACTGTAAATTTTATTGGAATTGGCCTTAAAACACAGTACCATGTATTCACACAAGCCTAGATATATACCTGTAGTTCATACTGCTATTTGAGGAGGCATACCAACACACAACTATAGTACATATCACCCAGTGGCAGTGCAATAAAATGAGGTGCCATCAAATTCACCATTTCTCAACTTCTAAACAGCAACATTCTTTCTGAACAGGTCTGTCCAACCAGACTTGCATATTGCTGGACACTGGCTTCATCACTTGGTCCCTTCCGTCTTTTCTTATACACACTGTAAGGCATGATGGTTCTCTTGTGGAGTACTCTCACCCTGCCCAGTTCCTTGATCCGACCTTCATCAACTGCGAAGAGAATCAGAGAACATAAAAATTAGTTATGTAGATTGTCCCTCTGATCTTAACGTATGCGACTACATTAGGCATCATGAAAGCTGTATGAAGTAATAAAACTAATCTGCAGATGAACAGCAGACGAAAGCAGAGCTGCTCTACAGAGCGGTCTTGAATCATGGTTGGAAACAGAACCTAGCTTGTGAAGTCACTGTATTTGTGTTGTGTGAAAAGGTAAATGATGTATCACACATTTCTAATGGTGGTATTTCTGAACATGCCTCCACTGCCATGTTTTAAAATTCACGTTCATTTAATGCTCACTGGAGCTCACTGAGAGAAGTGAAACTTTATCTGGGAAAATGCTTTCAAACACAACCGACCAGAAGCTACTAACTCACTGTTGTTGCCTATTGCACTTAATGACTAAAACCTCTTCCAATACCTACCAGCACAGAGTGCTCCCTTGCCCCAGCTGTGAAAAGTGTATTAAGTCCAGCAAGGAGCCTCCATGCTCTTGTCTTACGTAAGCATCAGGCAATAAACTACTTCCCCACGTAAAACTCCCTGGCCTTCCAACCCCATCTTTTTTTCATCATGGCAGGAGGGTTGGAACTGGATGATCTTAAGGTCCTTTCCAACCCTAACTATTCTATGATTCTATGATTTATACAGGTTTCTGTCCTCCTCTAGTAGAACAAAATTAAGCACATGCCCGTATTTCAAGTCTGATCCCAACAGAGCTAGTGCAAGCACTAGCTGGGTGAACACAACATAATTACTCAAGCTTTCAAAAGATATACACACACCACAGTTGAATCTCATTAACCTCATCTACAGACCCCTTGTGACTTAATTTAACCAGAATCATACACACAAGAGCATCGTTGAACAAGCTAAAACTTCCTTGTTTTCATGAATCCAATCGATGCTACTGCTGCTGAATAATAACGTTATATTGCTGCTGCGTGTCAGAAGAATTGGCTCTAAAGTGCTAGAAAACTCTTTAAAGAAAGGAAGAGAACATGCCATACACCTGAGGCCGTTGCAGGAAAAAATAATACAATCATTACAGAACACTGGTAAAAAAGAAACCCTTAGACTTTCCTTCCTGAACTTCAGGTTTAAAAAGCCGGCAATGTAAGAGTCAACTTGAACAGAGTCTGAAATACAAGTTTGAGAATGGAATCATACAAATTCAAACAGTAACAGAGAAGAGACGCTTAGTAGAACATCAGCATTTAGAGACATAAACTGTACAAATGACTCAATCTTATTTTGGCATTGTTGTGGTTTAACCCCAATGAACATCTCAGCCCCACGCAGCTCCTCACTCCTTCCCTCCTGAAGCGATGAGAGACAGAACTGGAAGGGTGACAGTGAGAAAACTCATGGGTTGAGATAAAGACAGTTTAATAGGCAAAGCAAAAGCTGGACACACAAGCAAAACAAGAAAACCATTCATCATTTCCCATTCAATCTCCTTCAGCCATAGGCAGAACAGCAGAGCTCCATCTTACCTACAAACACCATCATTACCAATGTCCTCCCTTTCCTCCTTCTTCCCCCAGCTTTATATACTGAGCA
Organism: Melopsittacus undulatus; assembly: GCF_012275295.1. NCBI lineage: Eukaryota > Metazoa > Chordata > Aves > Psittaciformes > Psittaculidae > Melopsittacus > Melopsittacus undulatus. The sequence continues at coordinate 107,443,758 of NC_047530.1, forward strand.
TGACTCCATATTATCTGCAGTATTCCTTTGGTCAGTTGGGGTCAGCTGTCCTAGTTATGTCCCCCCAACTTCTTGTGCCTCCTCACTGGTGGGGTGGGTTGAGGAGCAAAGTCCTTGATTCTGCATAAGGAGTGCTCAGTGATAACATCCTTGTGTGATCAATGCTGTTTCCAACCCAAATCCAACCATAACCTCCTACTAGCAACTGTGAAATACATTAACTCTATCCCAGCCCAAACCAGCACAGGCATCAGGACATTCTTGCTGACTGAAGAACCAGCAAAAGTATAATTGTTTAGCTTTAAGAACTGCATCAGTTTGCCCCAAACTAAAATACTGGTTATGTTCATATACTTTCTGCTTTTAGGTTGAACATTTAAGGATCCTTGAACAGGATCTCAGTGGTATTCACTCTAAACTGTTCCTTGCTTACAATACACACACTGAAACCGCCTGCTGGTCATCAGTTGACTCAAAATCAAACCACCTGCCATGGAAAAACAGGTAACTCAAATAGCTACTTCATGGGCAAAGGTACGTTTTATTTGTAAGAGAATAAATAGAGGTAGAACTTTCTGAGCATGTTCTGTCTTCTTTTTGTTTTACATACCTGCTCACTAGACTTGCCACAGGTAAGCTGAAGAACTTGTCTGTAAGAAGCTGAAGAATTCTGTAAGACAAATCTCTACTCAAAAGTAGCCTGAACTATGGAAAAGCTTAATACTCCCTTTTGGGCCTTCTTTATGCTTTAATAAAGACAAAAGAGGCCATGAAACTCATTTCTTTCCAGGACATTCTTAAGAACCTGCCTCTATTCATCCACAGAAACAGCTTATCAACGTATTCCTTCTGATGGCTTGAATTTAGTATGTGCAAGTTAACGAAGCCTGCTTTGCAAAGTTTAGAATGACTTCATTACTTTTATCTGTGTTTTGATTCCTAACATGAAAGCAACATGTATTTCTTAAGACTTAACTAGGAAAATGTGGTTTGAAGGAAGAAAATCTGAACAGTACTTGCTAAGATTGCATTCTCCCCTAATTATTGTTGGCAATTGCTTTAGATAAACACCAAGTCAAAAACACTTTATGGCTTTCTTTCCCTCTTTGAAATCCATTAGTTTTTTGATGTGTGGCCAACACCTTTCTGATATCCCAATAGGTTGGTTTTACTACCAGCCCTCCTGCCACTTCTATTAGAACCTCCTCCTCTCTGAAAGTTCACCAAGGGAAAATTTGCAAGTTTAGCTTCTGGAGGTGACACAAGTGTAAAGTTATTTTAACTTCTTAAATTGGAACATTTATATTTACTGCACCTCTAGGTTAAATATAAGATTGTGTCCTGAAATGGATTTAGGCCAAGCCCAGCCTTCATAGTCTCATGCCAAAAGCACTTTCAAAGCTGCTCACTACTCACTGTTTGATACTCATTGCTTTCTAATAGTACTGAAGCTTGATACTCTGGATGAGTTCATCCTTTGGCTTGTAACATTCCTGGAATCAGATTCAACTTCTTAAACTAAAGCTACTGTAACTTTGGTTTCACTATAGCCTTGCTTGCTCAACTGAACTCTGTTGGTGCTCAGCATTTATACTCTTACTCTACTTTTACTCATGACATCAAGTGCAGTCAGTGAATTGCCCTCCTTGCACTCAAGGCCCATGCTAGCTCTACAGCCATATGAAACTGCTGCTTTGACCCAGGGTTCCATTAAATTTGTTTAAGCACCTTAGCCAAGTGTTTTCTGGGGAGAAGCAAGGCTTGCCAAACCGTGCTGTAGATCAGTCCTCTCCTGGACAGGTTTGTGGCACAGGTTTGTAACACAGCCCTCAGGCAGGAAGGAGAAGGCTCTACCAGAGCAGTCGAGAAAATACCAATATATTGGGAAAAATCAGTATAATACAAATACTTCAGACATATTTAAGCTTAACACAGTGAGTTCTGTGCATAAACTACATATATAAAACATTTAGCAATGAGTTTGTAATCAGGAAATGTTTAAAGCCAGATATACTTGGTCTTACGAACTTACACTTGAGGGACTATGTTTATATTTGGTTTACACATTAAGGTTGATTCCAGATTCTGCAAACAAGCTTTGAAAGGCAGAAGAATAACAGCCCAAGTGTCTACAAAGATATATTTCCATTGACTCCCCCAAAATAAAAACTTTAATCACAAAAATAACCTTCTGTAAAAGTACTTAAGTATATACAATTTAAACTCCATCTGAAAAAGAAACCTTTTACTGCAATGCAAAGTGTCAGTGAAATAATCTCAGGTACATTGTTAAGCTTTTAGAGCAAGCACATAGGAACTTGTGTCACCATAACAATACACCCATGAGTTAAAATTCAGCCACCTTTCAATTGCTACTGCTCTGGAGGCAACACTGTATGAATTCAGGAACGTATTCCCTTTACTTATGATTTAAACCTGAACAGAATAGATTTAAGAGAATTTAATGGGAAATAAAAGCAGACTGGGCTCCAGCATCGTTTAAAGACAGAAATTACCCTCCCAAAATGAAAACTTCAACTATCAGCTCCTGCTGAGTGGCACAGGATAAAATTTGCTTTATATTTAAGAAGATGCCAACTAAATCCTAACACAACTTCTCTGCGTGACTGATGCTGGGATACAGGAGGAATCCCAATTCAAAATGAGATTATACGCCATATTAAATAGAATTACTTGTTCAAAACAAGAAAACCAGTTCTGTCAATAAGAGTTGTTTCCATGCTTTTAATAAGTAAATTTCAGTTAGTGATTTCCATTTTTGGAAAGACCCAGACTCATCAGGTAGTGGAACAATCGTGAAATAAAAAGGCAGCTTTAATCATTACTGAATGCAGTGTTGTTACCATCAAAAAGCCAAACCTCCTTCATTTTTACCTTCATGCACTTTCTCATCTTATACCTCCTGAGTCTCCCACTAGCCTCTGCTTCACCTCACAAACAGCTGGTGCATTGATACAACCCACAAAAAGATACAATCCTAGAAAACCACAGGCAGGGACCCCTTCCACTGGAGCAGCTGCTCCAAGCCCCTGTGTCCAACCTGGCCTTGAGCACTGCCAGGGATGGGGCAGCCACAGCTTCTCTGGGCACCCTGTGCCAGTGCCTCAGCACCCTCACACGGAAGAACTTCTTCCTTGTATCTGATCTAACATCACAGGTTTGAAGACAAAATTCCTTTTCCAAGTTCATAACTGTTGGATGCGGGACTTTGCCCTCTGTGCAGATTATCCTCTCATGGAGCTGTTGATTAATTGTAGCCTACAGAAGAGACACTGTCACTTGACATATAAAACACACAATGTTTTATCCTTTAATTCAGGTACATCTATCAATGTAGTTTGGATGGGAGATACATAAAACCCCCAAACTTCAGAAAAAGCAGTTTTGTAAATTGAAAGTACCTGTCGTTTTAGGAACCTGAGCAACCACAGATGCCAATTGTCTGCCTTCACAGCCACATCATCCCATTGGTCTCAATGCTAACAATACAGCTGAATTCTTGTTGAATAAATTAACTGTCACCTCATTCTCTTCTCCCCTATGCTCCTAAACCAGAAAGTTGTTTATAAAACAGTAAGCTATTGAAATTTTAATATAGGAGAGATTTCATATGTAATTCAACCTTGCCACTCTGATCCCATAAAAAACTTGCAGAGGTGTTAAAATCCTTTGTTCCCTCTCCCCATATCACTATTAAATGCAATTCTACCTGAAGGATTTATTTTCTGAAACAGCAAAGCATATAGATACATTACTAAGTAAGGGTAAAAAACAAAGTAAGAAATAGAAGAGATCTAAAGACCCTCTAGGTGATGCTGTGCTGTTAGGCAGGTACAGGTTTGATTATCTGGACCAGCTCCACGCATGCACCTTTGCAAGAGCACAGGCAACATTGCTGAGTGACATCAAGCAAGTAACAACAGCAGTCTTCAAAGGCAGCCTCATCCAGCAATCAGCCCCAGAAATGCTTTTGTACTCAAGGGACAAGGAGGAATGTGAAGAGCAGGAAGTCTGACATGCTCCTGTACAACTCCGGTTTTATTTCTCTGCAGAGCCCACTAACTTCCCCCAAACCTGCAAGCTCCCTCCCGAAACCAAAACGTGATTTTCAGACACTGATATGCATTCCTGCTGAAATACCAACATGAAGGAGGAGGACTTTTCTTACCATTTTTGTTTGGAGTAAGAGCAAAACGGACATTGGTGCGATTTAGACAGAAATTCAAACTTTCATTATCTGAAGTTTTTGATTACAGTGTAGGGATTGATTAGTGTCTATGAAATTATTCTGGGAAGCAGACAGCCAAATATTTCTTACTCTCCAAGTGCATTAATCTTTATGATTACTACCCAACATAAACTGAAGTGAAAACCAGCGACATCTGCTCAGAAAGCTGGGTAAGCACGTGTGAAGCCGTGCAAGTGAGACTCAGAGAGCAGAGAGTGAGCTCTGCAACAGCCCACTGCAACTCTCCACAGGCTTGGAGCCAACATCACACTGAAAAAGGTGTGTGATAGCTCAAAGGTTTTTGTAGCACAGTGCTACTAAACCAAGCTTTTTGGTGGTGGTTGATTTGGGTCAAGCTGGTTTTGATCAAAGGACAACCTGTAGCAGCAGTGTTCTGTACCACTCTTCTTCAGAGCCGTGCGCGATGGGTGCCGGGTCAATGGTACCTCTTCATTCATCCCCTTTAACATACTCCTCACAAACATGACAGATTTGTCAGGGGTATAATCTAGAGCTGCAAGCTGACATCTTTTATAAAGTACATTTTTCCACTTACAGGAAAATAAGTGCAGAAATTATAAAAAATAAGTGACAAATTTATTGACTTTCTTATTTTTTAAATAGGAAAAAGGAAAACTGCCAATTTCCTCGAGCCCCACACTAGTCACAGGAAATACTGCTTGCATTTTCTGTGCAGAATGGATTCAGAATTAGCAAGAAGCCTTACTGAAGTCTGGTATTTCTAATTCAAAAAAGAAACGTGGTGCTCCTGCTAAGCCCTGAAATAACGCTGTTTCTGATTATAAGTTTCAGTTTCCTTCAATGCTACTTAAACCCCGTGCAACAAAGAAAGCATTTGGCCATCTTCACTTTGTGCTTCTGCTCCCATGCTACACAGAGAACATCCATAGCAGGATGAAACAGCGGAAGAAAGAAAGGAAACAGGGAAAGAACCACTCCTAATTCAAACTCTAAAGTATTTAAACCTGTGCCATTAACTCAAACCTGGGCTTCACTCTGGAAGCGGTCCTTGAAGCAAACACCCACCTAAATAACACACATTATAAATTATCTTCCATTTTGGTTAAAAATGGAATCTCAGAAAGCTACTGTTATCTCTAAGCACTAAATCTACAGGAAAAAACAGAGATATTAACACTTGACAACAGCTGCATTTACAGATTGACAGCCGAAAAGGGTACATTGGATTTTGGGTTTGTTTCAAGTTGTTTTAATCTGCAATTTTAAAGCAGTTGGACCTGCATGGATTTAAAGATGAGAACAGTGTTAACATTTTCCAAATCAAAGAAGAATAACAGGTTTAACATTCAATTTACAAGGAGTTCGGATGTTTCAGGATAACCCAAAGCTTTCAAACTAGGTGTGAAAGTGATCAGAAGAGGCACCCATCCTCTGCTGGTTACACCGTGGCCATGTCAACTGATTTGAGAAACACTACAGCCTTGTGGAATGCTGTTTGAAAGTAAGCTCCAGCTGCTTTACATGACCCTGTCACAGCCAATGAGCAATGATTCTAACACAAAAACTTAAAAAGGAAGAAACAAATGGACTTTTCCAATTTTATGACTGAACTATAGGCGATATTAATGAGTGGAAACAGAAGATTTCCATCTCAGTCACAAATCTAATGTGTTTGACCCTTGAATTTAAGCTCATTTCTCACTCAATTTGAAGCATTATTTCTTTGCATTCAACATAGGAGGAAATCGCATTTCCATAGGACGAAATCATCCTCAAAGACTAAATGACAATACACAGTGACAAGATGAGCAATATCCATTCATAGTAATACTTATATATGACAGTGACTTGAAATGTGTTTCTTCCCATACTGCTTCTGCATTACTAGACTCATACATGAAGAACTATTCAAGACAGTATGCTTTGGGGTATAAATGCTAACTCAAACCAAAATAAGACTACAGTTAAAATGGAGCATAAACAACAACAACAACAAAATTCAAGGCAAAGGATTCTTAATGAAATCCAGAAAGCACAAGTCACAAAGGGAGTACAGTAAAACACTCAGGATATTCTCAGTCAGCCAACTCGTTGCAATTCCTCCACAAGAGAAAAACAGGAACTTCTGCAATCACTGTTTAAAAAGAGAATGTTTCAGAGGGGGAAAACGCACTTCATCAAAATATTATCAACGATCCTTAAAAGATGAAGACAGAAGAATTAAGAGTTTTACGAGTATAACTTAAAGGGAACTTTTAAATGGGGTAAGACAGGAAGTAGCAGCAAGGCTAAATCCTAAAGACGCTTTCCGAACAAAACTTTTGGGTTTGTGCCTGAAATCATACAACTGGTTTATGATTTGCAATTCAATCTTGAGAAGCGAGCAGACTAATCACTTGACAAAACGCATTCAAAAGCCACTAGCCCTGCTGTGCCACACGGAAACAATAACTCATTGTGTTTTGACTCTTATTATTCTAGTAGTAAACATGAATAGGGGCCAATGGAAAACATTTCCTGTGAATACAGCAATTCAGAGCAGTTCTCAGTTTCAGCTGGAATTCACAGCAAGCAGCAATAGCTTCTGGCTTACCTGCAAACACAGCCCCTTGGACTACATTGCCTAACCCACACTTGACTAAAATTCCACATTTGGACACATATGAAAAGGATGTACATAAAACAATAAGTATAAAATTCACAATGTATTTATGAGGAGCTCCCATATAATGCAATTATTCTAGACTACCTCAATTAATTATCATGAAATATGGTGACTGAGAAACGGCTACTGAAGGGCTGGACTTAAAGGATACTGATATTTTTCCAAGACTTGCTTTTCAGGGATGCACTATGAAAAAAGCTGAGTAGTACCTGGGGAAAATGTCAGCTAAATGAGAATGAACAACTTCCCATCTGAAAAACAGTATCTGGTGCCTCCAAAGCCAAGACACTAATACAAAACCCAAGGAATCTAATGCAGTAGATGGCAGGGTGACAAAGATAACTATTTCACTTTTAGATGCTCTTCCAGAAGACAAAATGAACTAGTCAGTTCTTTTGAAGTTGTATCTCTGTCATTATTCTTGATTACTTCAGATAATATGAGAAATGAGCATGTGAACTGCCAATGAAGAATATTAACTGCATACTCAGGAGGCTTTCGGGTTTGCGTGTTTTGTTTCTGTTATTTTAGATAGGCTTTTTGCTCATCTAGTTAACTTTCAAATATGTCTTTAGTTTAAATGCACCATGCAGCTCTGTGGACCTCAGCACAAGAGGGACATGGAGCTGTCGGAGCAAGTCCTGAGGGGATCACGGAGATGGTAAAAGGGCTTCAGTAACTCTGCTGTGAAGCCAGGCTGAGAGAGCTGGGCTGGGGCAGCCTGGACAAGAGAAGGCTCCTGAAGGGGAGACCTGAGAGCAGCTCCAGTGCCTAAAGGGGCTGCAGGAAAGCTGGAGAGGGGCTTGGGACAAGGGCCTCTAGGGACAGGCCAAGGGGAATGGCTTGAACCTGCCAGAACAGGGGGGACTGAGCTGAGCTCTTAGGCAGAAGCTGTTCCCTGTGAGGGTGCTGAGGCGCTGGCACAGGGTGCCCAGAGAAGCTGTGGCTGCCCCATCCCTGGCAGTGCTCAAGGCCAGGTTGGACACAGGGGCTTGGAGCAGCTGCTCCAGTGGAAGGTGTCCCTGCCCATGGCAGGGGTTGGAGCTGGATGAGCTTTCAGGTCCCTTCCAACACAAACTGTTCAATGATTCCATGCACGTAAGGACCAGAAGCAGAACTGCAGCAGGTACAGCTCAATTTTAATGCTTACAAGACACTAGTCCAGTGCAGTCCTGCAGCCTGTCTCCCTACCTGCAGGTGACTGCAGCTCCCAGCCCATCAGCAGACTGCACAAGGTGGTTCTGCAGATCCAGATTAGCTTGGTCAAAGTTTTACAAGCTCATTCTTGCCCCAGTTCATTTTTGATGGACTCTGCAGGCACTTCTGATTCCTGTGTTCTGGGAAGGTTTATTTTCTCTGGGTCAGCACTGATGAGCCAGACCAAGCTTTATTCTGCACCAGATGCATCTCCCCTGTGGTTCTCAGAACCTTTGTTAGCCGAGTTTTTCTGCTCCTCAAAGTACCCAAGTTACTCAGAATAACACAGGAATGTTCAGGATTTTGAGCTGCTCATTTCTCTTTAGAGACAGAAGAAATCATGGTCAAAACCCAACAAGCAGTTGGAAACAGCACAAAAAAGGAATGCTAATTCACTCCCTATCGGGGAATTAAAACTACACACATGTCTTTCCAGAGAATTTACTTGTCTCAAGAACATCATCAGAAGTGACTCAGTCACTGTTGGGAGAGACACATTAAATGTGCCATTAAATCAGTGAATTAAATGTTGAGAATACTAAATTAAGGATGTATTTTGAAATAGAAAAGATGAGGGAGGGAAAGCAAGTGCCACATAAACACTTCCAGTAGAGATGAGTGAAATATTTAATTCATTTCTTATGAAAAACATGAGTAAATGTCTTTCTAGATAAAAGCAGAATGCTTATCTCATTCCTAACTCTAGTAGAACTTGCAAACTAGTAAGTACACTGACATCCCAAGCAGAACAGCTTATTCCATCTATTTCTGAAGCATATTTTGCATGTGAAAAAAGGAGAAGCACTACATAAGCTGCATTTTCATTTCAACTACAAGCTAAAATACCTTGTCATTCAGTCAGATTTACCCAAGGAGCCAAATCCTGGACTCCACTAAAATCAGTGCTTTCCTATCTATGAAACGACACTAAGAGTCAGCCTAAGCTTTGTCACACAAATGGTGACTAATGAGAGGTACTGACCTCCTTCCAAGAATGTGTATTTCTGCAACTTCCAATGATTCCAGAGTTGCACTTACAACACATAAAGGTGCTTTAGTCTTTACTTTTCATGTCAAATTAATTCTACAGCAGCTAAAATTGCAGAAACAGTTATTGCCTCATTTCATATGTTTTGGGAATCATTTTGCACTGCACAAATGAAGAAAAAGCACATTGTAACTTTAATAGTTATCCTCACCCTCTGGATTATAACCTTGATTCCAGGGAACTGAAGACATTTTCTGCGGCTAAGCTAGAAATCTTAATCAAAATCAACGGAATTTCAGCAATTCTGGATGAACCTTTTTTATTCTATTGTATAAACATATTTTCAGATATGGATTTTCATCACACTTATGCAAGAATAGAAAATTTTAGCCGTTTTATGTCTTTTTCTAAAGGAAAACCCCAAGGGACTGACCCTGAGCCAGCTGACAGTGAAGGGCAGCTAAAGATGACTTCAGGCTTTCACAAGAAAGCTTCCTAGAATTCCATTTTCAACCAGACTTCCAGAGACTTTTAATCCCAGGTTTTAGCAACACTTCAAACTAACAGCAAAATACAATAATGAGCCCCCAGCTTGCAATGCCAGTACAACCAATGGAATAAAAGACAATACAAACCTATGAGGGTTATGCTTTAAGGAGTTGCAGCTCCAAAAGAAATGGGATGGAAAAGGAAAAAATGTGAAAGATTAAATGAGTTAAATACTATTTAATACATTATTTGAACAGCATAGAAGTGAAAATGGCAGAAAGCAGCAAAAGGATCTTCCAAAAAGAAGGGCAAATCAAAGTAATCGTAAAGATTGATAAATGAGGAGGAAAAAACAGAAATACAAGACTCAAGCTGAGATTTCCAATTGCAAACGTTTCCATGAAATAGGCAAAAAAAGCTGAAGCAATTGGCAGTAGCTTATCAACTAAATAAATCAGATTACAGCAATCAATTTGCTGGCTAAATTAATTAAAACATGGAAGCAATTATGTTCCATGTGAGAAGTCGGGATGATATCACCAGGACAGACAGTAAACATGTTCCGAGGCACCCAGGGCCGTTACAAAAGGTCTGACCCTGGAACGAGCTTGCCATGGTGGCTGGTGGCGTGTGGCTGAGCAAGGCACATGCCTGCGGTGTCACTTCCCCAGCTGCTCAGTATCTGCAGCTAATTACAGCTTTTAGCTTTTATCATGCTTTGCAATGAAGCCCATACGCTGGTTATCCTCAGCACGGCCCAAATCTGCATGATCCCCCTGCTTATCCCATATTATTTCAATTTTCAGTACTGTTCTCGTGTTTCTAACACCTTCTGCATAAGTTGGGGCTCTTCAGCCTGGAGAAGAGAAGGCTGCGTGGAGACCTCAGACCTTCCAGTATCTGAAGGGGGCCTACAGGGATGCTGGGAAGGGACTATTCATTAGGGACTGTAGTGATAGGACAAGGGGTAATGGGTTCAAACTTAAACAGCAGAGGTTTAGATTGGATATAAGGAAGAAATTCTTTACTGTTAGGGTGGTGAGGTACTGGAATGGGTTGCCCAGGGAGGCTGTGAATGCTCCATCCCTGGCAGTGCTCAAGGCCAGGTTGGATGAAGCCTTGGGTGCCATGGTTTAGTGTGAGGTGTCCCTGCCCATGGCAGGGGGGGTTGGAACTGGATGATCTTAAGGTCCTTTCCAACCCTAACTATTCTATGATTCTATGATTTGGCAGTCCTTGACCTTCCCCCACATTCCCCTGAATCTTCACCAACCAATGGATTCACTTTTGGTCCAGTCACCAAAAAAAAGCATGATTATTCTTCTAGAGAAGCAATATTCAACATAAGTATTGAATATTGATTCAAATGGCGAAGAAGTATCTTCAGCACAGCACACAACCATCTCTTCAATGTGGGAAGTATGTAAGAGTATCTTTATTTTCCAAGCAAAGTCCTCAAATAAAATAAGTAATTTCAAAATACATCTGTTCATTACACAATTTCTGACAGTCATTTTGGACTAAAACACACTTTTCGGAATTCTGCAGTCCAAGCCAATTGTTTAATGAACTACACTAGAAGTAGATCCAGAGATACTGACACCGGGTGCCCAGAGAAGCTGTGGCTGCCCCATCCCTGGCAGTGTTCAAGGCTAGGTTGGACACAGGGGCTTGGAGCAAGCTGCTCCAGTGGAAGGTGTCCCTGCCCGTGGCAGGGGTTGGAACTGGATGAGCTTTAAGGCCCCTTCAACCCAAACCATTCTGTGATTCTATAATTCCAAGTCAGACAATGGTGCTTCTCAAGGGGCATTGGTTTACTCTGCCACATATATGTCAGAAGCAGATCTCTTTATAATATCATAAAATACAAACCTGTAAATCAATAAATATTAAGGAAAGTTTGAGATTTGCTAGAACAATGCAAAATGAAGTTCATATTATGAGCGTACTTCAAATCACATTTTAAAGACCTTTCTGTCCTTGCAATTGATTGTTTTGGGAGATTGTTGCAGAGCTCATGGTTCAGTGTCATTTCTAACCCACACACACCAACTTATGCAGAGCCAGTTTTTAAGAGCCATCAACTGAATTAACAGCACTACCTTTTTGTTACAGAAGCAGTGGAACAGTTGAGTATATTTTCATGTACAAGGCTAAAACCCCATGACAGTCCTTTCAATTCAATCCAAACATACTAAAAAGAATAGGGAAAATTGCATCTGGCTATACCTTCTTGGCACTATCTTCATTGTTTAAGTATCTTGTATGCTCAAGGATCACACTGGATTTAGAAATCTGCATTCTGATGATGCTAAGTGTTTATAAACCTAATTTGAAACAGATACTTGTAAGATGTGTCTCTTCTAAAGGAGCTGCTAGAAAGAACTGATAAATCTCTCTTTTTCTTGGTTATAGAATTCACATTTATTACCAATAGCTCTGATAACATAGTGGAAAGTTAGTTCTTTAGAAGAATTTAGTTCCTGATCTACCAGAACTTATTTAAACTGTTTCCTACCTTGCCAAAGTACACAACACTGTATCTTTAAAGAATTATAAACAGCAGTTGGTTAGAGCACACCAGCAATTTCTCCCTAATCAGATGATTGCACAGTTCTAAACAGTTTGTTTAATGTTTTCCATCTGTGAGGGTTTTGTGACCACATTTTCATCGTCTCAAGAACTTCATTGCATTTCTCCTTATAAACATTAATCTGCATCACAACTACCCTTATAAACATTAATGGATACTGTCTTTTGCATTAATCCATCTGAGTAGATTTGAAGCTGCATCTCTACACGTATCCATCCCTTTGCCAAGGATCTACACTGTGAGACGTGACCAAATGGCAACCACAGTTCACTTTGTGGATATAAATATGTGGTCATGGCTTTTCCATTGACAGAAGGAGGAGGAAGACGAGGATCATGTTAATACTCTATATTCTTTTAATATATCTTTAATATATCTTAAAATTAAACAGCCACTGGACTTGATGGGAAGCAAAATGAAAAATCAACCAAATACTTGCCTTCACAAATACAATAAATGTAAAACATGTTTGAAATACACCCTTTTCATTAGCAAAGAATAGTATCTAAACTGTGCATAAAAGTAGAGGTTTTGTAAAACACAGCACTAGAAACCAACATTATTGGAACAGCAGCTTTCTGGTGAAAGCACTATCCACACAAATATGTATTTCAAATCAATAGTTTTGTATGAAGTGTCCAAACCTGTGGATTTTTGGGTAAGAATTCTATTTACTAGAATTAACGGCCCTCAGTTTCATGCAAGAAGCATTAAGATACATAATCAAGTCACTAGTAAGAGGATTCAGAAGTTATTAAACACTGGGCATGTTGCTTGGTTTTGCTGCTCTACCTTCTTATGTGCAGAATAACAATGCTGCAGAGCTGTAAAAATTGTCATTTTGGATGCAGCAAAGAAAATGGAATCAGTTCTGTAATAGCTCAGAAAGATGTATTTCTAAAAGGGAAAAAAGGTGTTTTTTTTTTCAGCTTGTATTTCCAGAAGCTTTAAATAAATGATAAAATCTTGCAATAAAAGTTATGACTCCTACAGAAGAGTGTAAATCTTAACTGTCTTTAGTTCAAACAGTGATTTGGTATCAGCACTGTTCGTAAGGTTGAATGGGGTTTATTTTACAGAGTGATTCTTGCAAGACTGAAAGGAGACCTCTCACTTTAAATTCTGACCTCTACACAGTGATGTGCAGTGGCCAGGACTCTGGCACTCCTGGAAAGCAGAGCTCAGGCACCAATTGTAGTGTTGGTTTGGTTTTGGGGGTTTTTCCAAAAGACTTGTATGTGAACATAAGGCAATTTAGAAGACTCTGGATTTCACCATCTGCCTTTTGTGCAGATGTAGCCCCACCAGTTCCTGGGTGGCTGCAGCCAGATCATTGAAAAGCACAGAAAAGACAAATTATCTTCGCTTGACTTCAATGCCTATCGTCATTTTGGCTCAGACCAGATGGAAATAGTCTAAAGCCTCAATTCTTCTAAGGACTTCCAGGCCTCTCCTGGAGGAAGGCACAGTCCTTATTGCTATGTGGAGATGACAGATGCAATGTCTGGTCTGCATCAAGATGAGTGAGAGGAAAGTGGTTGCTGAACTGTTAGGCACTGGCAAATTTCTGGCATATGACTGGCTTTGTGACCTCTTTGGGTTTTCACATCTAGTTTCTTTCTATGTAGTGGATCTAAAAACCAGCCTCTCATTCATCTCTACAAATATCTAGATGGACTTTCAAGTTTTAATCTTACCATTACTTATTTCAACAGCTTTCTTTTGTTCTTGTCAAGTCCTCATCATTTTCCTTGTGTGAACCACTGCAAAATTTACTTCCCCGTCTTTCCATGCGTGGAAAGCATAGATCAGCTATGAAATCACAGAATCACAGAATAGTTAGGGTTGGAAAGCACCTTAAGATCATCTGGTTCCAATCCCCCTGCCATAGGCAGGGACACCTCACAAGGCTCTGTCCAACCTGGCCTTCAACACTACCAGGGACGGAGCATTCACAGCTCCCCTGGGCAACCCATTCCAGTGCCTCACCACCCTCACAGTAAAGAACTTCTTCCTTATATCCAATCTAAACCTTCCCTACTTAAGTTTTAACCCATTACCCCTTGTCCCTAATGAATAGTCCATCCCCAGCACCCTTGCAGGCCTTCTTCAGATACTGGAAAGCTGCTATGAGGTCTCCATTTATATTTAAAATCAATAGGTTTGTATGAACTGTCAAGGGAAGTTCAAGGAGGCAAAACTGCTTCAAAGGAAGCTCCTTTGTGTCTCCTGTATTTTTCATTTCTCCTACACCTCTCATGCTGCAAAAGATTTATCCATAACCTCTAAAAGGTAATTAATGTACTTCCTTAGATCCCTCTCTGAAACTCTCCTTCACTGTGTTGTTTATAAGAAAATTCATAGAGTTTAGTCTATTACTATGTTACCATAATTTAGTCTATTATTAGAATTGACCAGACAAACCAGAAGTGCAAAGAGTCTTGTCTCCATGAACACACAAAGCCAACAGAGGAGACTATGTATGCCTTTGTTATGTGTATATTTCAACACTTAAGTACTTTAATTTCAATTAATGTATTCCATTTGATTCCATTTTGATTCCACTCTATTATTAGACATACAGGAAGTTCAACAGATGTGTATCAGCTCAGCCAATTTATCAACTTCAGCAAACAAATGAGTCAAGGCAAGAAAAGGCCTTTTCGATCTGTACTACTTGAAGCTTCTGCTCAAAGCAGTGGACACAGGAAGGTGGGAAGCAGCTTCCACCACTGAGACTGGCATGGGCAATTCAGATCAAGCCTACCTTTTTCATGTGGGTAACAGCACCCTGCTCACCCTGGCTGGCACAATGTGCACCCCACATGTATGACACAGTCAGAAGGCCATAAAACTATGAAGGCTTTGAAGCCACCACATTAGGTTGAGATTGTATCTGCCCTTATCTGAAGTCGCTTCTTTAAATTCTTGACAGTCCAATGCTGATGGGAATAAAGAATTGAGGTTTCCCACTAATTTAATTACCATCCCAAAAGTAGATTTTCATAATGATTTTACACTTGAAGACTTTTTACTCAGGCTCAAACAAACTGAAAATCTCAACAGATGTTAGAAAAAGACATGGCACTGGATTAATGTCAGAAAAAAAACGGTCAGTGGAAGGATAAAAGCATTGCCAGGATGCCAAGTACATTATTTATAATTCCTTTCATACTGCATTTGCTCTGTGGACAAAGCTGCAGATGAAAGTACCGACAAAGTAAAACCCTGAAGACTGCTTTGAGAGAAGGAAGATAACTGGTATGACAAACAGACCATACCCAGGAGTATGTCAGCAGACACCATCATGTGACTGAATTTTGCTCACCAGCTTTGGTATGCTGTCAAAGTCACTGACAAGTATTTATCTGTAGAGCAATCTTTTAATTAACTTCTTTTCTTTAATATAACTCTTATCTCTGCTTCCATCTAATAGCTTGTAAAATATTTAGCACCACCTCAATATTCAGAACGTATTAGTATCCAAAGAATCTATTACTTTATTTATCTATTTATACTTCTCTATAAGTAGTTATTTATAAGTAATTATAAGTAATCCTTTCTCATCAAAAGGAACGTGACCAGTAGGTCGAAGGAGGTGATCCTGCCCCTCTACTCTGCTCTCGTGAGACCTCACCTGGAGCATTGTGTGCAGTTCTGGTGTCCTCAACATAAAAAGGACATGGAACTGTTGGAACAAGTCCAGAGGAGGTCACGAGGATGATCAGATACTGGAGCACCTCCCATATGAAGACAGGCTGAGAAAGTTGGGGCTGTTCAGCCTGGAGAAGAGAAGGCTGCGTGGAGACCTCATAGCAGCCTTCCAGTATCTGAAGGGGGTCTACAGGGATGCTGGGGAGGGACTCTTTGTTAGGGACTGTAATGATAGGACAAGGGGTGATGGGTTCAAAGTGAAACAGAGAAGTTTATGTTCAATATCAGGAAGAAATTCTTTACTGTGAGGGTGGTGAGGCACTGGAATGGGTTGCCCAGAGAAATGGTAAATGCTCCATCCCTGGCAGTGTTCAAGGCCAGGTTGGACAGAGCCTTGGGTGCCATGGTTTAGTGTGAGGTGTCCCTGCCCGTGGAATTGGGTGATCTTAAGGTCCCTTCCAACCCAAACCATTCTGTGATTCTAACAATGTTGTTTGAGTGTTTCTACACATGCTTTTTTGCTGAAGTAGCTGATATTTTCCAATACATATTAGGAACTGCACATAAAGGGCCCACTAGCAGTTTATCTATCACATTTGGGTGTTTGCTCACACAAGACCTCATTGCCATCTCTGTGTGACTGCAGAGTTTTGAGGTTAAGTAAGGTTGGATATCATTACATTGGCCAGAAGTAGTGAAGAGTCAGTATCTGTTTTAATCACCAGCTGCCCATGATTTGCCATCCTAAACAATAACAGTTATTCTGGTTCTTGGGATTCCTTTTTTAAGTTATTAACTGTTAGATACATTTCTAGACTTATCCCTGTGCTATAAAGAGTTAAGAACTCTGTTTAGTTTTGCCCGTCCTCTGCTTCATTCTCAAACTGCTAACAAAAGTACCAGACGTCAGAGAAGAGGGGGGATGGAAAACAATACACTTTAAAAACCATTTGAAAACGCACAAGCTCGGAACAACCACATAATGCAAACCAGGCAAAACTGCTCTGCAAATATCAATTAATATTGTCTGATACTTTAAAATAAATTCAGCACTTTGCTTTTCTTTTTCCAGAAAAGAAAAAATAAATCTGATTATAGGAAAGAGCTGTGCAGTGTAATGTGCATGGATGCTCAGAAACCCTTTTCATATTGCAGAGACTTGGAAGGGTCTCTCCTGAAGCAGTACTCACTGCTGTTCTATGACGCATTTTTATAACCTGCAACTGGTACATTTATTAGGTTGGGGTTTTTTTACTCTTTTAAAGGGAGGGAAAAGAAGTTCAAAGTCACCAAACACGATGATCAAGCTAGTGTGAGCTAATGCTTCAGAAATGTTCTGACATTACAGACAATACTAAAAGATGAGCATTTCCAGGGACTGTTTCATTGCCCCAGGCAGCAATGCAAGCTGTACTGTTTCCCCCAGTTCTTGCCCTCAGTTTCTATGTTGGCAGCCCCACTCCTGATAAATCACAATCTGCCTAACTGACATAATTATGGGCATTATAACAGAAAGCTGATTCAAGAGGAATAAAGCACATGATCATTCCTGTTGCTCTTTTTTAAAGTCGTTGTAGCTTCATTAAACTCCTATTACTGACTATTGTGGAGAGTAAAGAAGTAAGAAGGAAACTGATTTTACAGCCGAGAAATAGCTTCCTTAGAGCTAACAGCCACTTAAACCTCAAATGACGATAAGCTCACAGCAGGCCCAATGCATTTCAATGTGTAGCTGTGTTTTAATTTCTTTAAACCACAGGGCGTATGTCATGGTTCCAGTAATGTCTGGAGTGAGAGACTCTGCGCTGATAATGATGCAAAGTTTTAGGCCCTGACATTCCCACATGCATGGTATGCCACAGGAATTCAACAGAATTGAGATGATGATTCCCCTTTGCTTGTCTGGGGTTCAAACCTTCAAAGGCAGTAGTCCAGTTGTCATTTTTACACTCTCTGAATAAGAAGAGTATCTTGAACATCATCAGCCCCCAAAACCATTACTCTTCTTCCTCCTACCTTTGTAATTCACTTCCAATATCCTCTCACCAACCTAATGATTATTCTAGTTGATCAAGACATGGTGTGCCACCCATTTACATCTCTTACACACTGAGCTTTTCCCATGGTGATAAATGCTCTTTCCAAAGAGGACTCCAGCACGCTGCCCAGTCTATTTCCCACCTGCACAACCACCACTGAAGAACATTCTATGCTCTTTGCACACTTGAGGTGATTCTGCTACTAAAACTTTCAAATCAGTATCTGTATCTGAACCTCATTTTTGTGGTTCTTATAGTGTTCCAGTGAAGCAACCAAGTCACAGCAGACATAGTAACATACACAGGATAAGAAAAAGTAAGGAATTCA
This sequence comes from Melopsittacus undulatus, assembly GCF_012275295.1. Classification (NCBI taxonomy): domain Eukaryota; kingdom Metazoa; phylum Chordata; class Aves; order Psittaciformes; family Psittaculidae; genus Melopsittacus; species Melopsittacus undulatus. Next base: position 107,461,942 of record NC_047530.1, read on the forward strand.
AGCAGCTTTTCCAGAAGTTCACAAACCTGATGGAGTGCTCATCTCTCTCCAAATTCCACTGATGTACCTACACCCTGCCCTTCCAGCACTTAAACAGCTAGTGAATGTAATCTGTATTGAACCACAGCCATTAAAGTAAAAAGAAAGAAGTAGTTGTTGAAGACCACTCAGAGACAGCCAAATCTGTATTTTGATGGCCAGAAACAGACCATGCAGTTACATACTCTTGAGCTTAATCACTTACATCTCTGAACAATACCACAACCTTTCCCAACTGTTATTTGGTGGAGAAAGAGGAAATCTCAGGAAAAGGATATTCAGCAATTTGCAATTAATAGAAAATAGTTCATAAGTTTTTCCTTTCCACCCAAGCACCACCCCAAGCATCTCTAACACAGCTCCCTCAGGGCCTGCACTCAGCCCACAGAGTAGCTACAAGTCCATGTATTTCTTTCCATTTGATTGCATTGTTTTAAGGTATCATTACTGCATTATGTTCTGGTCAGTAATATTTTCCACCATTCCATGTTGGCAAATCACGAAGTACCTACTTTACAGGATATAAAAACCTACGTCCCATCCACTTCAAGACCTTTAAGGTGTTTCTGCTGTTCATTGTGCTCTTTAAAATCACTGACAAATTGTTAAACTAAATCTGCCAGTTTGTTTCTTAACAAAAGCACTTGATGCCTTTAAGCTTCTCCAGTCCTTTCACCTTCCTGTATTAATTCTAATTCCCTTTCTTTATGCATTCATCCAACTGGAATGTAAGGGAGGAACAATTATTTGATTGGTTTTATTCATGCACAGAATAACAAATTATCTGCAAGGCAGAAATAGGTGCTATTTTAAACTATACCTAGTCTGGAAAACAGGATGTGCTTAATGTTGTATTGCTTATTTGAGGTTAGAAAATAAAGCTCTCTTTTGGCTAAGGCTTAATGGAGTTGTGAATTTTATATGTTTTCTCCTTTACAGGGGAAATTTCCACAATGCTTCCGCATCAGATGACACCAATACACTATAAAAGCAAGACAGACAATGTATAGGCTTAGCATTACTTATACACTTACCTGCTTTTCCATCCTGGTTGAATCGACAGTACTTGGAGTGCTCAAGCAGCGGCAGACATTGCTCAATAGGCGTCCAGATGTATGTCTCTGGGCACAACAAGTCAGAGGGCCTGTACTGACCCTAGAAAGGAGAGAAATACAAACAAGGAGAAAAAGAGAGTCATCGTATCAGTTGCACAAGAACACTCTGGCTAAACCTTTCCAGATTTTCCTATGAACAAGGCATAGTTTTAATCTAATCTACACCAAATGAGTCAGAAACGGCTTCACTGAAACTGAAATCACAGCCTTACTTCTTCAGTCATTTCAGCACCACCTCAGGAATACAAACTCAGCCTTGGCACTTGATGAAAACGTAAAATTAACATAACACATTTTTATGGTATCCAAGATGAACTGGAAAGGTTTTGGCTTTGCTGACTGAAATGCGGTATTTAAGCTATCCTCTAGAGCGCTGCTGAGCTGGTGCTGACACTAAAAACCTCAGCACCTCCAAAAGCAGCTCATCTCGAGTGGTGGCAACTCCAGCGAATAATGGAGACCAAATAAGAAGTCCTAATAGGAGAAAAGGAATCACTTAAAAGTAAGCAGGATGCTCTTTTTATTGCATTAATGATGGAGCATTTTGGTCCCTGCTACTTAAACAGTAGCATTTTCTTTGTAATTCATGGAGTTTTTCCTGGAAAAGCTTACAGGTAATGAATGATTAGTGAAATGCTATTTTCCCTTGATTTATTAAGAAGATATTCTTTGCAGACATTCCCAGAAATGAAGCAGCCATCATTATTTTCCCTTCAGCTCCAGTGAAAAATCACCACCACAGCAATAATAACCTCCCTGAATCAGATCTTCATTTGATGTGAAATAAGATTATTCACCAGCCTGTACCTTACGTCAAAACTCTATCTTTGAGCCATTATTCATTTTCTCCATACCCTCCCAGTGTGCAGAGCCATATGGTGGCAATATCAAATCCATTTTTAAACTGAAAATTCCTTATACTTATCAGCTTGAAAAAGACATACGCTAATTAGAATGAAAACGTTTAAGACTCTCAATTATACAGGTCTTAAAGGAACAGCATTAGAATGGGCATCATAAGAATTCACACTGCAGTTGATGCAATTAAGAGCTGGGGTTGGACTAGATGATCTTTCGAGGTCCCTTCCAACCCTTGGGATTCTGTGATTCTTGTCAAATACTTTAAACAGGTAATGAAGTTGTTCAGCTTGATATCAAGTTGATTTTTATTCCAACATCTACTGTGAAAAAAAGATAGGGTGGCCTTGAATGAAGTTGACCAAGGTCTGGGAGGGGACATCGATAATCACTGTGGCTACAACCTGGTGATAAGAACTTGATTTTTTAAGTTGCATTCACAAGCTTTGCTGTTCTGGTAGACAAAATCTTATTCAACAATACCCGATTTTGGAGAATCAGAAGAACTTTAACGTTTGTAGGGATTCCCAATTCTTTTTGTTCTCTTAATGTTTGAATCTTCACAGGCTTTCAGTGGCTAAAGAGGCTGCAGGAAACCTGGAGAGGGGCTTGGGACAAGGGTCTGTAGGGACAGGCCAAGGGGAATGGCTTGAACCTGCTAGAACACGGGAGACTGAGCTGAGCTCTTAGGCAGAAGCTGTTCCCTGGGAGGGTGCTGAGGCGCTGGCACAGGGTGCCCAGAGAAGCTGTGGCTGCCCCATCCCTGGCAGTGCTCAAGGCCAGGTTGGACACAGGGGCTTGGAGCAGCTGCTCCAGTGGAAGGGGTCCCTGCCCATAGCAGTGGGTTGGAACTGGGTGAGCTTTAAGGTCCCTTCCAACCCAAACCACTCTGTGATTCTATGATATTTACAGCAGAATTAACATCTTTACTATGTATTTCCTACCAACTGTAAACTGTTGAGTAAGAAATACAAAAATTACCTCCATAAGCACAAAACTGGAACTGTCCACATGAAAAAACCCAAACCAGGCTTCATGCTGAGCATTGTCACGTACCTGATGCATCTTTCCAAAATGAGTCTGTATGACTTTGATTTTCTCATTTGAAAAACATTCCTTGTAACTACTGTTGTTGCTTTTTGAGGTTATGTTTTCTATTTTTAATTAAATGCAAATTTTTATATTAAATTAAAACAATATTCCCCCATTCCATGCAGAAGCTTAAACCTCCAGGCCTTAGAAAATCCTCTAAACCCAGGGAATGGAAATGACATTATTAAATAAACCACTTTGAAACATTATGCTAACTAAACAGAAATAGTTGAAAGGTATGTGAAGGTAATGCTTAAAGAACTATTTTAGTCACCATTACTCAAATGAAACAATTTAAGGACTCGGGAGGAAAAAAAAGCCTTTTCAGTCAGTCAAAAAGAAAAAAGAGAACATAATTTTGTGTTGATTTAAAGGCATTTTCTCAACTTGCAAAGAAGGCAGAAACAGCCAAGTAAGCATCATTCAGAGCTGTTGCTTAAGCACAGTAAGTACAAGGTGGCAATTTAGTCTTTCCTAGTTGTATGGATGCACTCATAGCTATAAGTAAAGACTGCTCAACCACTTACAGTTTTCCTACAAGACACTGCCCCTGCATCTTGAAATGCATCCATTTGTGAATACAACATGTGAACATTATTTCATATGCTGCCCTAAATTTCCAAATTACTCCTATAACCTCCTATTCTGTCATAAAATGGAACGTGCTGTGTGCAGTTGTGGTGTCCCAAATATAAGAAGGACATGGAACTGTTGGAGCAAGTCCAGAGGAGGGCACGAGGATGATCAGGGGACTGGAGCACCTCCCATATGAAGACAGGCTGATAAAATTGTGGAAGAGAAGGCTGCTTGGAGACCTCAGAGCAGCCTTCCAGTGTCTCAAGGGGGCCTACAGGGCTGCTAGAGAGGGACTGTTCATCAGGGACTGTAGTGACAGGACAAGGGGTAATGGGTTCAAAGTGAAACAGAGAAGTTTATGTTAGATATCAGGAAGAAGTTCTTTACTGTAAGGGTGGTGAAGCACTGAACAGGTTGCCCAGAGAAATGGTAAATGCTCCATCCCTGGTAGTGTTCAAAGCCAGGTTGGAGAGAGCCTTGGGTGCCATGGTTTAGTGTGAGGTATCCCTGCCCATGGCAGGGGGGTTGGAACTGGATGATCTTAAGGTCCTTTCCAAACCAAACCATTCTATGATTCTATGTATAAAATTAACTGCACTGCAGGATTACTAGTTTGGTTATAACAAGAAAGAGCTTCTTTAGTACTGGCCAAAGAAGTAAATGGCAAGAATTGATTATCCAATCCATCACTGTAGGTTCAGTATTAATTTGGGGCAACCAAATACCCTATGTAGGATGGAAAGAGGAATAAATAGTTCTATGGTGACTTCCTTTAGATGTTTTCCTTCCTTCAAATTTAGAATCTTGTTAATAAACAGCCCTGAAGATACATGAGGCTGCGGTGATGACACACAAGGCAATTAGGAGGTAAAAATTAAACAAGCCGTTGATGATCTTCAACATCCTCTCTCTAAAAGTACTTCCAAACCCATTAGAAGTCATCTATTTCTTCCATAAAGGCATTTTATTTACACTACTGGTTAAACCCACATCCCATGACTCATTCCAGGAAGGAAGTGGTAGCACATAGACATACTGCAGCATTTCCCACTGAAGAGCACTGGCGCTGTGTCTGTATTGATAGAATTAAAAAGGGAATCCACAGCATTTGTTAAATCAAATGCAATGATTTCCAAGGACTTTTGCCTTTTCTTTCCCCACCCCTAAGTAGTTACTCTCAATTTGCTTCCTTTCTTACAAAAACCTCACTATGAAAATAAACACCTATGAATCTGCTTCACTTTATTTTTTCCTCCTCTCCCCTTATTTTTGGACTGTGAAAATATCTGAACCTGAGATCCCAGCCAGATTCTGCCTCATGTACAGGAACACCTTTACTTCATGCAAAATAGTCGTATTTCACTGTAAACCAACTGCATGATATTAAAAATTGCCTCTACGAGTATCACTTACATTCGTTGTCACTCTTACTATGACTGATTTGCAGTATACACCTAACATAAATCCAAAATGGAAAAGGGATCTCCTGAAGGGCACTGCTCCAGAGCTATTTATCACAGTAGAACTTCATCAGATTTGCAAAACTGGTTTTGAAAAGGATTTCTCTTTGGCTCCAGATTCAATTCACCCACATCTCGCAAGTAATTCCATCGATGGTAAAATTCCACAACTGAAAACATTTTGCTTTCTTTTATCTCGGACTATAACAGCTCTTGCACAGTAGCACTGTTTATGCTTGTCCAGACCATCTTGGGAATACTTAGGCCACAAATCTTTCAACAAATGGTATCATCTTACAGACCATCCCTAAGCACTTATCTTATGTTTCAGCATCTTAAATCCAGTACCACCTGCTGCTGAAATGCACTCTGCCCATGTACAGCTGCACATATTTCTGTCTGTATATTTTGTCAAGAAATATCCAACAAGACATAAAATGGGCTATTTTGAAATGGTTTTGAAAATCAAGAATATATTTTCCTTAAATTTCATTTGTCCTGATGCTAAAATTTTCATGGATATCCAGAAACACCCTTCTTGAGATAGACTACGAGCACATTTTGAGCTGTTGGAACAACCACTGCAGGTCATACTGGATGCTCTCAGGATAGTCAAATATTGCATCTCTCACAGCCATCTACTCAGCAAAGACTAAAAGAACAGTGTAAACACATAGTGTTATTCTGCCAATGCTCTCTTGACCTCCAACACTTTGCAATACAGATCTTTCCACAACCAGATAACTTTAGTAATGATGCATTTTGCCATTCAGTAATCCTAAACAACTGCTTTGACTTACTTCAAGCTGCATACTGTAGTTCATTGTTATCTCTAGTCCAGAAATGCGGTGAACAATCACTGCATTATCACCATGCTGCTTATGATTTTACGCATGATGGTACCTCCAACAGACTGAATGGGCCTAAACTCTGTACTGCATCCTCTTACATAAACTATTCTATACCTTTAACTATCCTAGTCAATCTCTCCTTTGAAAGAGAAGGAAAGGGCCACAGAGGGAAAACATCCAAACTGCTTTGTTCAAGAAGCAGGAGAGCACATGGTGAAAGAAAGATATAAAGAAAACAAAAGGAATAAAGTGCATCTTTATAAATATCTGACTAATCTATCAAATGGCTTGATTTAAAAAGCAATACTGAAAATTAGTATAGGTGATAAATTCCTGAGTATGTGATTTCTTCTATCAACTTACTGCAGTATAAATGTGACTGTTTAATAAAAAATACCTCCAAGACATTTCATTGTCACTATTTAGGGCATTTTCCCTCCTATATAATATAAAAGAAAGAGCCTTTAAGGTGCTTCCCTCACAGGCTAAGAAAATAGGGGCTGTTCAGCCTGGAGAAGAGAAACTGTGTGGAGACCTCAGAGCAGCCTTCCAGTATCTGAAGGGGGGCTACAAGGATGCTGGAGAGGGACTATTCATTAGGGACTGTAGTGATAGGACAAGGGGTAACGGGTTGAAACTGAAACAGGGGAAGTTTAGATTGGATATAAGGAAGAAACCCTTTACTGTGAGGGTGGTGAGGTACTGGAATGGGTTGCCCAGGGAGGTTGTGAACGCTCCATCCCTGGCAGTGTTCAAGGCCAGGTTGGACAGTGGTTTAGTGTGAGGTGTCCCTGCCAATGGCAGGGGGGTTGGAACTATATGATCTTAAGGTCCTTTCCAACCTTAACTATCCTATTATTCTATTATTTTAATTGGAAGCTTCTGGAACTCTATTTTACAGTGAAGCTGCAAAATGTAAATGAATACTTCACACCATGACACTGTTTTACAGTTTCCAAATCAGAATCAACCAGAACGTCTCTCAACTTTTGTTCCATAGGAAGGGCAAAGGTTTTAATGAGACTTTAGTCTGGAGATTACTTCTGAAATAGTTTGTAAAATCTGAGGGATCTGGTAAGCACATGAGATGAAAAACACCAGCAGAGTTTGTTTTTGTAGTGTGAGTAACATTTCACATGTAAAACTACCCAGAAAGAGAATAGTCATAAAAACAAAGAAGGTCAAGCACCAGTAGCACTGAAAAAACAAAATAGGAAGGTTAAACACACACTTAATTCTTTTATCAGGTACGGTTTACATCTGTGATCTATTCTTTCACAATAAACCCATTGATCTTTTATTAAAAGTAAATTAAGACTTCCTCCAGCTCCATTTCCATCCAGCTGCCTAAAAAGAAGCTCTCTGACTAGGTAAATAAAGTAACCCCAAATATTGCACAGCAATCCATTAGAGCAGGGCAGCATGGGCTCAGAAAGAGCATGCAGGGGTGCAGGTTTATTAAATTCAGTCTTTGCATTGAAAGACAACCCCACTGGAATCCCATCAGCAGAATACTACAGCAGACCCTTGCTCCCTGATTTCATTACATAAACAGAAATGGACTTCATCGATCCCCAGGAGAGTCCTTGCAAGTAACTGGAGCTGCTTTGTTTTCACAGGGGGAGGTTGGACCGTGCTGTGCTGTGCCCGCACCGTGAGCAGGGACATCTGAATCTGTTTGGGATTGAATCCATGCCACTCACATGAGATCTGTCTGTGGAAGGCCTGAAAGACTTTAGGAAAACAAACACCCTCATCCAAAACCAACCTGCACAAATTCACTCCCACCTCATAGTCACATTTTTTCTTAAATCTGTTTTAAAAAATAAAAGATTAATTATGAGATTAATAATGATGCAAATATTAATGATGAATAATTATTAATAAGATTAATAATGATGCAAACACAGAATGGGTTGGGTTGGAAGGGACCTTACAGCTCATCCAGTTCCAACCCCCCGCCACGGGCAGGGACACCTTCCACTGGAGCAGCTGTTCCAAGCCCCTGTGTCCAACCTGGCCTTGAACGCTGGCCAGGGATGGAGCATTTACCACTTCTCTGGGCAACCTGTGCCAGTGCCCCAACAATCTTTAAACTGACCAAAGCAATGGGATAATTTGCCAGCTTTCACCTCTTTTCTGTTTATGTCCCTATCAATGTGAAGTATTAACAGAAATAACTAATGATAAACTGTTTCCAAGGAGAAAACAGTTACGGCACTTGTTTCCTATAACATCTTACAGCTAGTAGGAAACAAACAGTTTCCTACAACTATTGTCTATCTATTCTTACTCAGCTGTTTTTCACTCAGTATAGGAAAATCTTAGTGTTTCAGAAGGTTTTTTCATAGTGTCCCTTGTGTAAATAAAATACCTCAGGTTAAGTGTAAACCAGATTAAGATAATAAGTAAGAGACAAAACGGAAGACAGCCAAGATCCATGCTCAATATCCTTGAACTATCATGCCATTATTTTGCCATTAACTTTCTACATGTTCTTGACCCAACACATAAACGGAATTAAATAAAAATCATCTCTAAACACCACTCAGACTTAAGTTAAATATATATATAAGCATATAAAGTGCTGAGATTTATGTCCTGTGCTCAGCCTATGGTCTGCACAGAAGCACTTACAAAAGGAATACTTCCCCTCATCAAAATACTTTCTGAAAGCATTATAATTTCTCTGCTTTCCCAACACATGGTATTCCCAGGTATCTCCTGAATTGTTTGGATTCTTCTATCTTCAGAACTCAGTGGCTCGGTGTACACTCAAAATAGCTGCTTTCACCTTGCTTCCTTTCATACAAGTTATCTGAAATATTTAACAGTTTCTAGCTTGCTTTTGATACTGGAAAGTGGCCAACAGGTGTCTGAAAAGGCTTATGAACTGCTGGAGAAAAAGGAGGAAATGTGGGACAGGCTTTCCCCTCCCACCCCCTTAATCTCTAACTCTGTCCAGCTCTTCTGCCTTCTTTTAAACACCAATATTATCTCTCCCTCCGCTCACAGACTATAACATGCTAAGGGAAGCTGTGGATGTTTATGCCACAAGATCCAAGCTATGAACTGCTGAACATCAATATACAAACGTGCCACCTGCAAGATCCAAGGAGCCAACAAAGTGCTGCTTAGATAACGTATAGCCATGACTATACTCACACAGATTCCCTCTGACACCACTGTATTAATCAGTGAGATAATTCTGGTTTCAAGTTTGAAAGTTAACAGAATTAGGATGCTGAAGAGACTTCAGCTTCACTGTCCTAGAGGGTTTCTGCAGGAATGGGTGCACAGCAGGCATTTAGCATCTCTGGTTTATTAGCTTGAGATGCAACTGCCCAGAGCTAAAGATATCCCACAGCTCTGAGCTTAGAACTGTCAACCACCTTCAAGCATTGCTCTCCCCTCCAAGACTTCTTGCCAAGAGTTTGTTGGTTTTCATCTATAAATACCTGTAAGTGAGAGTTTTCCATTGCTTGCTCTAAGTAACTAAAGCCACTCTATGTGAATTCACCATGTTAAAGCCACTGTACCTGGAATAAATACGGCTAATTAGGCTTGTGCAACAGAGGTAAAAAGATGTATGTTCAGGAATTACATCATACAACTACACTTATAAAATCTCCTTGGTGACTAGATAGACAAACATATTTAAAGGAATACTTATGAAAAGGTAATTTAACAAGTTTTGGAGGGGAGCATTTGTCAGTCTTTTATGTTCAGACTGCATTTTGAGATTTACTTAAGGCAATGGGTGCAACAACTGCAGTAACTTGGACACAAACCATTAAATACCTGTGCCTATTCCCACCCTGCATCTGTTCTCACTCATTCTTTTTTCCTGGGTAAGAAAGATGGACAGATACATACACACAGGTTCTGCATTTGCTGTTCTTACATTCTGGTAAGCTTAATCTTAACAGTCAATGCTACAAGGTTGAATTTGCCACCTGTATGGTGTTTCACACCATACAGACAACAAACAGAACATTACAAAATGAACCCTTCAAGACCAATAACTTACCCTCCAACACTATTTACCCTGTGACAGTTATTGTACCCTTGTTCCTGGCTTTTGATGACAGAAATAGCAAGTTTATGGATTCTGAACTGCCCTAAGCTGGCTGTCTATTTATCCAAGGCTGAAAAAATATCCACATGACAGACAAGTATGAAGACAACTCCTGAAACTGAGAAACAAAGAGAAGCATTACAAGTATGTAGCTACTCAACAAGCTTACATAAAATCGGGGTCACTTTTCAAGCACATTTTCTAAGTACTTTTACATTATCAAACTACTGATGTGCCTGGTTTGCTCTCTTGTGTTTCCCAAGGTCCCTATTTTTCCCCAATCATTTCCTTCTTTATATCTGTTAATCCATGCTGTACACATGGCATTTTATTAAAACAGACTATTCAAACTAAGCTGAGCTTTCAATGCTGCTATATAAACTTTGACATACAAAAAGAAGAGATACTGATATGAGATGGGACCTACAGGAAAACTCTACTGTACATTCCTGGCTGGAATTCCAGAGGCTGCTACCAAGAATATTAAAATATTGCTTATCTTCAAATATTGCCATTTTATCCTTCTCATTTACTCATATTTGGTATCAGTGTTAGTAAACTGGCAGAACAGTGACATTAACACAAGACTAAAATCCCAAAGAATGTTTCTAACTCAAGGTGTATTTGTACACATTTAGAGACTGAGATTCCCTATGAATTCTCTATTAATTCCCTATGAATGCAGCTGTATGTTAAAAAAAAATCACAAGAAAAAACATGACTTTGTGATTTTAAAGAAAAAATACATAAAACCAGTTAATATTTACTGGAAATTGCCAGTAAAAATCCAGATGGGAACTAATTTAAGATGATACCACAGAGATACACTTTGGAAGCTGGACACTAGTATCCATCTTATTTATAGGGAAAGCTACTCAAGAATCCTAACAAAAGCAGCACAGTTTGAGGAAGCCTGAATAGAGAACAATAAGGAAGAAGAGTTCAGCTTGTACATTTGATGGTTATTCACTTCTCTGCATTTCAGCCAACTTTTTGTCCACAACTTAAAACAGTATCAAGTACATTACAGGAGAAAGAACGTAATACACATTGCCTTTTTACCCCAATAAAGGTCTTGGGGAATAAGAATCACATGCATACTGAAATGGAACTTGTTTACTTTAAATCTCAGCAGAAATTCTTAAGGAGACCCCAGCATTAAAGTTGGAATGGGAGATTAGAAGAAAACTATGACAAAAAGATAAAACCCAAGTAGGGGCCTCAAGAGGAATGCTTCGTTAGAGACACACCAACGATGTTGACTTAGGTCTATCTCAAAAGGGGTTTATTTTGGCAGCTGCGAGCAGCAAGAGGAGAAAAGAAAAAGAAAGAAAAAGGAAAGAGAAGTGAGTGCTTTAAACATGTGGATCCCATATCTTTCTCTCAAAGAGTTGCCATAAACTGACAGGATTTCTTTACTTCATTAAACTAAACGTATGAAATGAAGTATTAAAGTTTATTTTCTTACGTTTAACATAAAGTGAAATAATCACAGGGAAAATATGCAGAGTATCATACTCACTCTTTACACTGACATACACAAAGCTGTCACACTGATATCAAATAGGTTTAAACATTCATTAACGCTGCACTAGCTGGAGTCACAGCTAAAAGAACAGCATTCATCTAAGCAGCCTACAGACATGCTCCACAGGAAAGCTAAATTAATGCCCTGTCAAAGAGGCTACTACTATCTGGTTATCAAAATAAAAACACTACAGACCATGTTTATTTAATAGGGGAAAAAAAAGAAATCCAAACATAACATTAAGTTGATAGAATGTAAGCGAAAATGAGCGTGTTTTAAAACATATTTCTGTACAACTGCACAGGGAGCCAGAAAATTAACATGCACCAGAATGGAACCATCAGCACAAGAGAAATGGGTGTGAGGGCAGAGTGCATCAGTTTCTGCTTATTTTAGAACACACAGACTGTGATTAGGATGTACCAAGAATTACACCCATGCAAATGAACTTTTTAATCCTCTGTGATGATTAAAAGCAAAGAGGCACTACACCTGCTACCCTTACTCATGACTTACTTCAACTCAAATCTGGTTTTAAAGCTCATCTCTTAAAGCAGTGATTCTAAATGATGACACAAGAGAAAAGCAGGTATATTCTGTAATGAGATACCCAAAAAGTAAATACTGTATCTATGAAGTCTCTAATTTACTCTTTTTAGAGATGCTTAACATACACTTGACTCAACTGTATGTTCTTGGGTTCTAGATAAAACTGTCCACCAGTATGCACCAACAGACTGTACAGAAACCTGCATTTCTTCCTGTCCTGGAATTTCTTTGTATTTGTAACGCTTTTGACACTTCTTTGCCTGTATATCTATCCTCAAATCAAACCTCCCATTACAGCCCTTGTGTTCCGTGGTTACCTCTAAGACCATGTGCCATTTTCCCCAGCAAGTACCAGTGCTCATGAGCATCCAAGCTTTCCCATTCTTTCCCAGGGTCTCTCCAAAAACTCTCCTTAAATAGTTTTCCCTGCAGCCCCAAACCTTCTCTTCTCCCAGCTCCAAAACTCAACCCTTTATCCCACTCATCCATGAGCCACAAGGCACTCCAAACACTCCTGCTACTCAGTTCCCATTCTCCTGCTCAGCCTTACATCCACAATGCACCTCTGCATTACCACCCATACCCATCACACCTCCCCTGTGAATACAACCCTGCACTGAAGTTTCCCAAAGTCCTGCTTCTTCTTCTAATGGGGTTTCCAAAAACTCAGCCAGAAACACATAGAAACTTGCCAGAAATCTATCCAGACAAGGTTCTGGGGGCAAGAAAACAAGACGTACGCATGGAAGTCTGGGCTGATGGTAGCCTTACACTGAACAAATAATGTCATACTTCACCTTCATACCCAGCTACTGACTCAGCTTGTGGAATAGCAGGAGACATAATAAATACTAGAGTAATTGACAGCTTTTCAAATTGTGAAACACTGATATTCCCAAGTTGAAATATACTCCTAATTAAGAGCTCAGAAGCGGGATGTTGCCTTTAGATTAAGATATGCTATGTGGGATCTTCAAAAGCACTTACAGTATTTATGCAAGTAAATCATGTTGAAAAACTAATGTCACTTGAAAAACTGCCACTCCAGCCTTATTCATTTGTATTTCCTTCCATTCATCTAAGAATAAGAAATAATACTCTGAACTGATAACTCAGAATAGTACCAGATTTTCAACTTTAAGGCTTTTTAGCAATATATGGTAGCTTGGCATGATTTTTAAGTCTAACAACACAAACATCTAGTAAAAGCAAGATAATTTACCCTTACTCATTAAACAGTGAATTACACACAACCCAGTAATGAAAACTTCAACAACACTGGTACATATAAACAAATAAGTGTTAATGATAGTTTTAGGATAATAGAAAGGATTCATGTTGTAGGGAAAACAGCACAAGAATGCTTTGCATTAAAAGCTTCTTTTTTTTTTGACTAAATAACACTTATAGAAACCCAGACTGGTTTGAGTTGTGAGATACCTTAAAGCTCCTCCAGCTCCAACCCCTGCCACGGGCAGGGACCCCTTCCACTGGAGCAGCTGCTCCAAGCCCCTGTGTCCAACCTGGCCTTGAACACTGCCAGGGATGGGGCAGCCACAGCTTCTCTGGGCACCCTGTGCCAGCGCCTCAGCACCCTCACAGGGAACAGCTTCTGCCTAAGAGCTCATCCCAATCTACCCACAATTGAGAAATTGAAATTAACACACTGAGAAAGATGTTATTCAGACTGGAAATCTGAAGGCTAAAATAAGGCAATGGTAGAACTCTGTGTTTAAGGCCCTACAATTTATGGGAAGAGAATAACATACCTCTGCCAAAAAATCCAAACCTACTTGTCTCCCTTACATCTGCACATTAAAGAATGAAGAAATAAATAAAAAGGCTCACTTTACCAGTGTTCCAAGCATGTGTTAGAACTTAAACCTTAACAGCAAGTAAAACAACCGCTAACTGTACAAAGTTTTCAACAAGTATCTGTCTGTAAATTCTGGGCCATCGAAAGGAGTGCATTTTAGAAGAAGTTTCTTCTATTGTCCCTAAAACTGTTTATTTTCACAGCAGATTTGCACTCATGAAATAAACAGTCTAATTTTAGGTCCGTTTTGTTTGTGCAGGGTTTGATACACAAGCTGGCTTTGTCTGCTGGGAGAGCAGGATTCATAAACAAAGCCTCTCTGTGCTCTTCGAGGAGTCCGTTCTCAGCAGGAGAGCATCTCCTTCACCTTGGGACCATCTCAGCATGTGGAGCTCCCAAACCCCAGTTCTGAACTGAAGCCATTCTTGATCTCACTGCACAGCCTCAAAATGAGACAATAATCTATGTGGTTTCCAAAGGTGGGAGTGTGTAAAGCAAAACAGTCAAGCATTATGGTTCCCCTGCATCACCTGCAAACATTTGCTGCATGAGCCAAGCACCCCAATGCTTCCAAAAGAGGAATCTGAACTGCCACCACAACCCATATGAGCTTCTGTCCTCTTTCCCACCTAACACTCAAGGCTGTAAAATAGGCTGCAGCTCCATTAGTTGCCAGAAGAAATACTGAAGAGAGCCCCAGTTCCTAAGGCTCAAGGTATTTGAGTCCCTCTTGAGACCATGCTAAATTTAATTAGGGGAAGAATCCAAGAATAGGAACACTAAACAAAAGTAGGAATAAGACATAGAAAATATGGCTAGATGAAGAGATGCTCTGAATTTTTCTCATGCTATTTTGAAGGGAATAACAACTGCCTGAGGACATACTACAGTAAAAACAATTGCACCCTTTTAGCATGCTCTTTTTGACATTGACAAGGCTGAGAGAGCTGGGCTGGGGCAGCCTGGACAAGAGAAGGCTCCTGAAGGGGAGACCCCAGAGCAGCTCCAGTGCCTAAAGGGGCTGCAGGAAACCTGGAGAAGGGCTTGGGACAAGGGCCTGCAGGGACAGGCCAAGGGGAATGGCTTGAACCTGCCAGAACAGGGGAGACTGAGCTGAGCTCTTAGGCAGAAGCTGTTCCCTGTGAGGGTGCTGAGGTGCTGGCACAGGGTGCCCAGAGAAGCTGTGGCTGCCCCATCCCTGGCAGTGCTCAAGGCCAGGTTGGACACAGGGGCTTGGAGCAGCTGCTCTAGTGGAAGGGGTCCCTGCCCATGTCAGGGGTTGGAAATGGATGAACTTTGAGGTCTCTCACAACCCAAATCATTCTAGGACTCTATGACTTATTTTCAGACACCTCCTTATGTTAATGAACTTTTTCTCCTTAACTGTAAAAAAAATAAACTTATAATACTCATAATTATTTTCAAATAAGTCAATTTTTATTATACAAAGCTGAACAAAATGAAATTGGAGTAGCAAATTCTGCAGTGTAATTCTGCATGCAGCTTTTGCATCTATTAGCAATTTAAATGCACACGTGTATGCCTGCGGCTCTGTAAAACTGCCCAGCACTATTCTCATAGTCGATTAGACCAGATTCACTATTATGCTTTCATCTCTATTACCACCACTAAAAGGTACACAAATGCCTCTTTCCACGTTTAGGAAAACGTACTGTTCAACATTAGGAATCCCCAAAGTCTTGGAGCTGAAATATCAACACTTCAGTTTTCTCTTAATGCCAGATGTTTGGAAACTGATTTCTTTCTAATTACCTTCGCAGAAGAAAACAAGTTTGAAGGCAAATGGGCTGGAATTAGTATATTAAACACACATCCAAATACATAAGGGGGGTACTAAAATTAGAACTGACTTATAAGAATCAAGCATTTTCTTAACATTCGAACAGTTCCTAGTCCTCACTTTTCAAAGTTTAAACTAATTAAAAATGGCCCAGGCAATCCCTTTAAGTCCATAAAGCTCCACACTGTATTTGTGTACATGCATATCTTGAAATACAGAAGCAGGTTTACATACTTTATGCTTTCTTAACACATTTCTAAAATAGAGCCCAAAGTATAATTAATAATTGTATGATCTGCATCATATGCCAATAAATACTGACACAATAGTTTAATCCAGACCTACACATCTAAAGGGCAGTGGTCCAAAGTGCTTCTAAACTCTCCTGCCTCCTGTTCAGCCTTGGTGGCCTCTGAAGCTGTTTCAGTGTATGTGCAGCGGGTGCTTGGAGGCTGCTGTGCTGATGAGCGTTGGCAGAAGCGTGGCACATTGCAGCTCCATCACCTCCCCTGCAGGTCTCCAGCTGCCCCTTTAGGGACGTTTTCTCTTGGTGTTGTGCAGCCCAAACAACGTAACACAGTCAGGAGCCAAAGATTTGGCTGGAAACCCAGAAAGGGTTTGTAAATCTCAGCAAAGGAACAACATCTGCAGCTTTAAGAGACCCCCAGGAGAAGGTGCTTCGTTTGTTGTTGCTCTGAAGACAGGCAACCACCATAGAGGCAAAAGGATTAAGGGAAGCCCATCAGAACTTAGCTTGTAGCATATGAGAGATTTCAGACGCTTTAGTGGCAGTTTGCAGCTTTCTAATGGCTGGTGGATTCAGGAATATTAGCATCTTTTTGTTGGATCATCACATTAACTTCTTCCCACATCACAAGGAGGTAAATGTACTACCATTTAAACTCCATCAGAAGGTGGGGCTGTTAGCACAGGCATTTGAGGACTAACAATTTAGTCATCAGTGTGAGTTTCTTTACCACCCCTCACTAACAGAGAATCATAATGCATTTGTGAATCCATTAATCCATCATCAGCAACAAACAGTAAAACAGACACAGTCCTGAGAAAGAAAACAGTTTATCTTCTAAAACCAAGCTTCAGTGGGGTCTCACAAAATGAGCCCTATTAGAAGTACAAAATGAAGAAAAACACATAAAATATTACCTTGTGATAATTCAAGCTGCAACAGTGCTGTCCTTTGAATCCTTTCTCAGTGCCACACCTAATATAGCAGGAATTGTGGTGGAGCAGCCCCAAAGCTTCTCCTTATGGAGAACTTCCTACCCAATCTTAGTGCTGAAAGGAGGACGGAGCCAGAAGGTGGCTGGTCTCTTCTCTCAAGTAACAAGTATATTAGGGACTGTAGTGATAGGACAAGGGGCAACGGGTTCAAACTGAAACAGGGGAAGTTTAGATTGGATATAAGGAAGAAATTCTTTACTTTGAGGGTGCTGAGGCACTGGAATGGGTTGCCCAGGGAGGTGGTGAATGCTCCATCCCTGGCAGTATTCAAGGCCAGGTTGGACAGAGCCTTGGGTGCCATGGTTTAATGTGAGGTGTCCCTGCCCATGGCAGGGGGTTGGAACTGGATGATCTTAAGGTCCTTTCCAACCCTAACTATTCTATGATTCTACGATCAAGTGATAGAACAAGAGGTAACAGCCTCAAGCTGCACCACGGGAGGTTTAGACTGGGTATCAGGAACAATTCCTTCCCCAGAGGGTGCTCAGGCATTGGAACAGGCTGCCCAGGGCAGGGCTGGAGTCACCGTCCCTGCAAGTGTTCACTAACCTTCAAGGTAAGTGAACTAGACAAGGCCTTCAGTGACATGGGTTAGTGGTGGCCTTGGCAGTGCTGGAGAATGACTGGACTTCATCTAAAAGTCCTTTCCAACCTCATTGACTCTATGATCCTCAAATTGCCCAAACTGAGAAGTCAGAACCTGAAACAGGCTCCTGGGCTCTCAGCTGGCACCACTGCATTGTACTTAGAGTCCCTCATTGTCACTGTATGACAAATGGAGGATGCAAAGAGTTGCAACATCCTGTAACATCCTTCCACCTTCCTTCCTTTTCCCCTGAACCGAAGATCATTAAAAACAATGAATAACCAGCCACACAATGCCAAGGGGTAAAGATTAAAACGGAAAGAATGTAGAAAAAAAAGTAATTCATAAAATAAATCACAGATTAACCATCCTGACCATATTAGCACTAAGCAGCCCTTCCGAACAGTAGCCTTAACATCTTAAATAAATAAATAAACCCACTAGATCAGCAGGACAAAAAGCTCATCTTGTCTTCTGTCCATTCATAGAACAGCAGCACATTTGTGTTGGGACAAACAGAGTTTGAGTCCTGTGCACTTTTGCTCACCAAACCCATTCTTCTTCATTTTGCTGACAATGGGACCATTTTCATACCCTTTTCGGGGGGGGGGGGGGGAATAATTCAATCTCAGTGTTATTTGTGAAAACATTTTGATTCTGAACAAGAAAGGGGAAGGAAGCAAACAGTATCATGTTCTATTAAAAAAGATGATCTATTCCATTGAAACCTTTCTAGTAAAGAATCCCAAAACTATTCTACACATCTAACACAGCAAATAATCACTCTTAACAGTTTCAGACATTCCTTTTGGAACAGTTCAGTTATTCAGTTGAAAACAACAGAACAAAATAGTCTGGTTAACTCTCTAACATGATAAGCAGAAACCTCAGGGCAGTGTCTGGAAACAGCAGAGAGGTTTAGGGGGTTTTGGTTCTTGTTTTCTTTTCATTTCACACTCAAAGACAACAGTTTCCCAAGCTCCCAGGCCTCTTTAGGCCTCCTCAATAAGGTCACCTTTGAAAGCCTTTGGGAATTGGTTTTATTAGATTAAGAAAAAGCTTTAAAGAAGCTGTTACCAAAATACTTCTCCATTGGCCCTCCTGCTTGGGGTCCTGCTCTGTGCAATCTCTCAGAGCTCCAGTGCCCTCATGACAGTCTTTGTGAAACCACAGCACCATGCAAGAGCCTGCCAGGCTCCACCAACTTCACCTACTGCTTCTTATACCAACTAAAAAGAGCAGAGATTTGGTTTTAAATGACTTGCATCTGAATAAGGCTGGCTGCTACCAACCAGTGGTGGTGTGAAAACACAGCTGATTGCCATCATCTGCAACCCAGTATCATTCCACCTTTGTTCTGGGTTTTGCTCATTCTTAATGTATCGCTTTCTCTGAGATGCCATTTGCAGGATCTACCTATAGTATCATAAATGTAACAGATGATCTTTAAGGTCCCTTCCAACCCAAACCATTCTATGATATGGAATACTGTTTTAGGATAAGAAGGAAGATAAAACTCATCCAGAAGATCTCCAAAGACCCTGTGAGGAACAGCCATAAACCCCTTTATGTTGTGTCCATCTCATTTAATGCAATATTCCCTCCTCTAAGAGAAATGTAACTTTTAACAGAGACTGAGCTAAACCAGAGTGAACATCAGAGATTCAAGAGCACATAGAACTGTGCTTTCATAGTCACAAACACTAAAAATACCTAAGCCCATGTCCCAGTTTAGCCCATTCTGAAACTTCATAGTCACACAATTCCCATTTTTTATTCCCTTCCATCCTTTCTCCTTGCCTCCAAAGCCTACCATCTTCTTTAGCACAATGAAGGCAATAACTCATGTTATTTAAGTAAATGGTGGAAGCTGACCTCAGCATCTGAGGCCTAGTTTTACATACAATTCCCTAGGCCATAAATGCATCCACTGATGAAAATCCATTCGACTGCATAAAGAATGACTTAAAAATGAGACTTGGAAAAAAGAAGGGGCTTTTCTGGTGGGTGCTTGGGTTGGGTTTTAGCAAAATGAAGGCCAGGAAGATACATGAAGGTGGCCATCAGGTTTAGAAACAATGGTGTTACGAAAAGAAGAGAAATAACATGGGGTTGGTTATGTGCACAGTGGTAGGTAAGAGAAAATGTAGTATTCTTTCAGAAGAAAAGTTCAGGTCAGACTAAAGAAAAGCATCTCAATGGTAATCATAGAATCATGGAATGGGTTGGAAAGGACCTTGAGATCATCCAGTTCCAACCCCCCTGCCATGAACAGGGACACCTCACACTAAACCATGGCACCCAAGGCTCTGTCCAACCTGGTCTTGAACACTGCCAGGGTTGGAGCATTCACAACTTCCTTGGCAACCCATTCCAGTGCCTCAGCACCCTCACAGTAAAGAACTTCTTCCTTATATCCAATCTAAACCTTTGCTGCTTCAGTTTCAACCCGTTACCCCTTATCCTATCACTACAGTCCCTAATGAATAGTCCCTCCCCAGCATCCTTATAGGCCCCTTAAAGACATGAATATATATGCACATGAATATGAAGCACATGAATATGAAGCACATAAATATGAAGCACATAAATATTAAGCACATGAATATGTATGTATCTAGCCACCGACACATGGAGACCTGTATAAGTTTGTCAAGTGAGGCCTTTGGCATACAAATGTCCAACAGGTCTTAAATGTTAACACATAGTTGAACCTGTGTTGGAGTAAGGGGATGGACTCATAATCCCCCATAGCCACTGACAAGTCTGCTGTGCTATGATTACATTTTTCCCTCCTGGCTCCAAATCATTCCCCTTTACAGGAATTATCAGGATTGAGGCTAAATAGAACCTCATTAATGCACTTAGACTTGGAGACTCAGTACAGTCAGCAGCTAAACAAACTCAGACAAAGAAAATAATCATTCAAAACCATAAATTGTCATCTAGATTAAATGTAACACCTCAGAGAAGTGCACTGAGACCTCTGTAAAATTAATGAGGTCTTAGTAAAACCAGACCTCATTAAAGTATCTACCATTAAATCTTTCCTGGAAAACTGGAGAAAAAAACATCACTTGTGGAGATTAACTGACTTGTCAGCCAGCTCCTACTGTACAGACCACAAGGTGAAATACAGTAGAGCCAGGAAAAGCAGGAGTTCCTGGCTTTCAGACCAAATAAATTCCACTTGACAATATTGCCTAATTAGAGCTAATATAATCAGCTTAACTGCAAAAATAAGGCAGACTGCAGTAACAGCAATCCTATTGGAACTTAAATGAGAGATCCAATACTCCAAGCACTGCCAGATTCAGTAACTGTGGTAAATAGGTAAAACTAACCAGTGTTTCCATGACTTGCACTTCAGTGACAGATTTAAAGTGCACAAGAAAACTGGCATGACTGGGAACAACTTCACATTGAGACTATGTTAGGAAAAGTGAAGAGCATTACCTCCATAAATAGGTTCAACCTTTTGCATTGTAAGATGTCCATCTCTGCATATTCAAATTCATTCACTTTTGGGAATCCCCACAAACAGGCAGGTAGAGAGACAAGGATCAGAAGAACATTAACTGGTGTTTGAGAACCACCCAAAACTGATTAAATCAACAATAAATGATGTGAAGCTAACAAAGCAGCATGAGATTAATTCATTTTCTCGTTAGAAGCTTCATAAATACACTTAATTTCGTACATTCTTATACTTACTAACCAGCAAGGATTAATGGATTTACAGAACTGCAATTGGAATAGTCTGAAATGTGGACTGTGGTTGGACTCGGTGATCTTAAAGGTCTTTCCCAACTTGTTGATTCTGTGATCCCTCAGGTGAAGGAGGAAAATGAAAGACACACGAATTGTAAGATATATTATTCCCCTTCTAAAACCAAAAATCAACCAAACAAAACCTACATCTCTTTTGTCTCTGTATTTCAGTTTATAGTTCTCGCTTTAATTGCTAATGGTTACTATTGAGCCCAAGTAAGCCTTCAAGTAAGACTCAGTACAAGTCAGCACTAAGCGATGGATTTATGCTTATGCAGAGTCATAGACATGATAAATTTCTAGCTGCTAGTATCATTCAGAAGATGGTTTACCACAGGCTTATTCACATGATTCTGAATAAATCTTTTTAGCGGCTCCTTTTAACAGGGACAGGCAAGTTACATCTAATAACTCTGAGAGCATCCATCAGTACAGAACTGGCCTATAATTTAACAAACCACACCTCTTATTCTTGTGCTTTCATGAAAATAAGGTTAGATTATAGTGTACTGCAGCCTTGCATGAATTAACAAAATCACATTTATTAAAGAAACACTATAGGAAAGTTATCCCAAGTTAATAAAGTTCTTGCAACAAGTAAAAGGTGTAGAACTTATCCCTGCTGAGGTGCATATGCAGGTAGTCAATACCATCTCTGTCACAGCATCTGAACTGTGAAACACGAACATATACCTTCTTATGCACAAACATATTCCCAGCATATGCAAATTCTTTAGTGATAGATATCAAAATCATTATAAGCCAAGTTATCAGCATCAAAATCAGTAGATCACCAATATTTGAGTCTGATACTTAAATTACCTAATATTTAAATCAGTAATGGAATTACTTAAGACACTTTGAACCTTCCTCTGAAATAACTTCTATGGGAACCAGTTCTCTTGGGAGCTCTTTGGCTGGTTGGTTTTGGGTGGAGGGATGTGCTTGGGGTTTTAAGACTGCAGGAAAACAATGTAACCTGATCCAAGTCTCATACAGAAGATAACAAATAGAGTTTTAAGAGGAGCTACTCTTATTTAATAGCATTTCTTTCTCCAACACAGAGAAGCCCAAAAAAAATAAAGCTTACTCAACTTGATTAAATCTGTTTTGTAATCAAAGAGCCATCAAATAAAAGGTTGCAGGTAGACAGCTGAAACTGTAGTAAGGCCTTGTCTCACAAATACAACTTCACCCTGACAATGACATTCAGGTGAATTCCATTGAAGCTTTTACAACATACACCCCAAAACTTCTGCTTTCGGACACAAGTTTGGTTTCTCAAAGGGCAGTACAGTAACAAGAGAGACCCATGCACTCCAGAGACCTGTGCAACAGGCATCTTCTGCCTGATAAAAGCCTACAAATAATACAATCAGGCATAAATATACATGTTATTTTCAGTTCTGCTACATTTCCATCACCCTAAACTTCAAGCAAAGAAATCCACATTTCAGACATTAGTAAAAGAAAACCCTGGGGACATGTTCACATTTTCCCATTCTCAGTGACCAAAACCTAAGTTCTGACTGCAAATAATATAAAAGGAAAACTAAAGTTAAAAATAAAAGACATGGATGGGATCTCTGCTTTCTTCTAGTACAAAAATGGTATTCCAACTGGTTTTATCCCTGCAAATGCTGTGTGGAATTCAACAACAACTTCAACACTTGCACAAAGGAAGAACTATAGCAATTTACAATTACACCCAAGGCAGCTTAGTAAACACAAAGAAGTAACTACATTCACTATCATTACCTGCTATGAAAATGACATGGAAACTGGTATTTTGCTTTTAATAATTATATTTTCAGTAGAATCCACTGATAGCATTCAAAAACACTGCTGCTCTCCAGAAGGGAGCATCTCCTGATTCCTACATTTTAATGCTCATAATGTAGTTTTCACAACCTGCCACTGCGATTGTGAATATATGATCTATAAGATCCAAAAAGCAGCCAAGCTTCTACTTAAAACACATTTGATAAAGTATATGTAGATAGATAAGGACTTTTTGCACTAGTTGCAACCAGACAGAATATTGAGGCAACTTCATTTTCAGAAGCATTTAACATATGTACACCAAGTCAATCTTCCAAACTACTTTTGGAAGTTGTCCTGGGTTCAGCAGTAGCAGTCATTTTTCTCCTCCTTGGTAGCTGGTGCAGTGCTGTGGTTTGACTTTCGGGCTGGGAACGGTTGCTGATAGCAAGTATGTTTTGAGTTACTGCTCAAATGGTTTGTTTGTCCAAGGCCTTTTCTGAGCTCATGCTCTGCCAGGGAGGAGGGAGGCCAGGAGGAAGGAGTGACAGGACACCTGACCCAGGCTAGCCAAAGAGGTATTCCATACCATAGCACGTCATTCCCAGGATGTAACCAGGAGAGACCCGGAAGGGCTGGAGCTCTGGGGGGATGGAGGAGGTATCGGTCGGTGCTTGGTCGGGCAGGGTGGGGTGAGTTATGGGTCGGTGGCTGGTGAGGTGTTGTGTTCTCTTCACTTGTTATTGGCTGTATCATTATTATTTGTAGTAGTAGTAGCAGTAGTGATTTGTGCTGTGCCTTAGCTATTAAACTGTGCTTATCTCAACCTGTGGGGGCTACATTCTTTGGATTCTCCTTCCTAACTCTCCGGGAGTTGAGGGAGCAAGGGGGGAGTGAATGAACGAGCTGTGTGGACTTGGGTTTTAAACCATGACAGAAGTCTTGGCAAGTCACTTTATGAGACCCATCAAAATGGGTTTTAACACCAAAACTCCAATGTAATTCAAAGTAGTCTTCCCTGCGTTACTAAGCAAAATCATTTGAGCAACTTGCTCTAGTGGAAGGTGTCCCTGCCTGTGGCTTTCAGGTCCCTTCCAACCCAAACCATGCTGATTCTATAATTAGAAGGAACATAAGAGGTGAGTTCAGAGCTCTAAAGAAATGCATGGTCAATTTTAGCTGCTGATGCTAATGTAGACGAGAATCGCAGCTAGTGAGTCCAGTGAAAAAATGTAAGGAAGGGAGAAGGGAGGCAGGTAAAAGTGAAGTTAGCAAGACAAATAGGGATTTTTTTCTCCCTCAGTTCTACAGTTTATACTTTTCAGGATTTTATTATTATTATTATAAACAAAGACAAAAACATACCATTATTTTGCTGTTTGTTTTTAACAGTCTTGCCAAAAAGAGCAAAACCACTGGGTTGCCAAAACTTTTATTGCCTTCTTAGAGTAGATAGTGGTTTTGCAACCCAGATATTTCAGTTCTTTATTACCAAATTACAAGTTATTGCAAGCAACAACTTGGCTCTCACTAACAAGTACTGACTCTTCAGAATATTTAGTTGACTATTTATGACCTGTTTATATGCAAAAAATTGCTCTGTATTAATTTGAATGCATATTTACTCCTATAAACTGACTAAATTAATCCTGGAAAAACCATTAGCACAAATGCTAACAGACTTGAACAGAACAGCTCCAGTCTTCTAAAACTTATCCACTCTTAGCTTATTGTGTTTTCCTATTTCAAGGTAAATAGCAGTATCAGTGAGAAAAGCAGGCTGACAGCTGGTAGCACCTTCAATACAAGCTGAACAGAAAGAGCATGCACAAAGGTATAGAAATGCCAGCTCTTTCTGTGGGGAACTAGTGACACAGCTTGCAAAGCTCAGTGGTAGAACCGTAACGGTGTGTGCTTATACCCCCCAAATCATTGAGGATCACATGAAGTCACATCACATTAAGTCTCTTTCCCTCACACATTTGAGCTGACACAGCAAACCCAAGCTTATTGAAGAGGTTAATTCCACAGTCAGAAATGTGAAAAGTCAGGAGAAGCCAGACCTTTGTGGATCCCACGGACACGGAACCCAGGCTACCACTGGATGCGTTTCACTGCTGTAGGAGCTGTGATGCTGGAATTCCTGAAAGCAGCCAAAGAAACTGGCTCTCGAGTGCCATAAAATTCCAGGGGCACTGCTTACGACCACAGTCAGGCCGAGGTATTTAGTTCAAGAATGATTAATCACAGTTGAATCAGCCTTTTGTTTCTTTTCTGACATTTCAGAACCCTTTATAGTACTCTGTCTATCTGAAGTCTGGCCATGCCTTGATACCAAAGGAGACTGTTTAAAATAATTCCATTTACTTTGGCCTGCATACAAGTCTGGATAAAGATTTCAGTCAAAACACCTCTTCACATCACAAAATGCTCTTAAAATGGTACACAGAGATAACACTGCAAGAAGACATTAAATCTGTTATGTACTTCAAAGTACGCTGGTAGTTATTTACCAGCTTAGTGGAGTGGCTTCAGGGAAAGCAGATCATTGACCAAAACAAGTAACAATACATGCTCCAATTGCAGTGTTTGCATGCAAATATTGACACTGAAAACACTCAGAACTAAGGAAACGCAGGTAGAAAACATCAGCAACAAATCCTCTCTAACACAAGAACTTAGAGGAGAACTTGATTAAAGGTCCACAGAGGTCTGAATCACAAATGCACAACAGCAAGTTCACTTACTATACACCAAAAGCACAAACCCAAGATCTATTTAGTGACACCCACCACAAGACTCAAAATCAATACAAAAGAACTGTTATGGAAAGGACAGAAGGGATTCTCAAGGAGTCCATAGTAACTGGAGAATGTGAATTTAGCATCATTGAACCATGCAGTTACATCTGTTACTTGCAAAGATGTGGGATAAAATAAAGTATCAGTATAGGAAAACAGTCCAAGATCCTCTCAAGCATCTCTCTAATATGGCTGTTCACTAAAGGTGATTCTTTTACTTCTGTAGCTTCATGGAAACAAATGTCTTTAACTGAAAAGCGTTAACAAGTACAGATAACAGTTCTCAAATGCATCAGAAGCAAGCCTGAGACCAACACCATCCTCAAGTAAAATACTTTCTTATACTTAAGATTTTATCACACACTCCAAAATGCATTAGGAAAAAGACTTTGCATCTTACGAGCCTTGGAAAATGTTCCAGGAGCCTGTTTTCCAGCATAAGGACTACCACATCTAACAGAGCCTGAGAAGTTTTACCACAAGGTCATGAATTTCTTCAGAGAACCATTTTATTCTTGTATTACCCTGACCTACCCAGAATAAAAATGGAACAATGCCATTGCTTAAGGTTTTTTCATAGCATTTTTCCATATTAACATAGTTAATAGGACACAGAAATCCTTTTGTCTCAATTTAATGTAGATTTTATTTCACCAGTTCATAAATATTAACCCATAGGTGGGAACAAATCTAGAAGAAGCTGGGAACTAAAAAGTAGCCTAATATTGCAATATATTCCCTTCCCCTATCTTCAGTGATTTTCACTGGTTTAAAATCACATTGAAATCAAATGCAAGCTGTTTGGGAACAAAGGGAAGGGAATAGGGAGTCAAAAAAAAGAGAACTTTATTTTTAAAACAACCTTTATAAGAAGCATCACCCACTTCCATGGGGTAGAATCACTGTCAAAGTGTTCACAAACCATACAGATGAGGTCTTTAGGGACATGGTTAGTGGTGGTCTTGGCAGGCCTGGGGTTGGACTTGATGATCTAATGGTCTTTTCCAACCTGGTTGATTCTATTCTACACTTTTTAACCATTCATCTTCCTGCCTGATAATTCAGAATTCTCAAACTCTGCTGCTGAGCCAAATGAATCCTGATTTAAGGATCCTCTTCCAGGAAGATCAGGCCTCCCATCTTCCACTGCACTATAAATGACCAAATTGTACTTTTTGTGCAATAAAATCCTTCAGATAGAAAGGTCACACACTGACCCCTAATAGTGTGTTCTCTGTCAGTTTGTTCCCATACCTGCTGGTGGTGGCTAGAAGTACTCAGCAGCTGCACGGAGCTGTTGCGCTATGGGCAACTGGTGGGATGTTCTGGCCACATCAGAGAACATTTCTAGGACAAAGATACTGACAATGTTTTAAGAACTGCATAAAAAGCAGAACAAGCATGTCAGCAGCCCTATTTAAAAACAAATACTTCAACAAAATACTCTATCAATGCCTTGGAGCTCCTCAGAACATCCAACACAACCAAGGTGATCTGAGCTGTTCCTGCATATGACCCAGTCACTGGTATATATGATCACACCCCAAAACAAGTTAGAACCCAGAAGAGATGTCTATAATTTGCATTCCAAGACAGCATCCACACAGAAAAAGGCTTTAATGCTTGGATATCTATACCTCCCATCTAGGAACCATATGTATTTAAAAGCAAAACATCCAGCTATGTCCTCATGTGCACAACATTAATGCATCAGTCTTGAACTGTAATGGGAATACAACAGTTCATTGCAAAGTTCCTCAATTATTCCAACCACATTTTGTACAGAATACTGAGTTTGACTCCATGCAAAGTGGAACACTGTCAAACTCCTTAAATCAACATCATAAAGTCACTGCTCCTTATTCATCCACTACCCCTGTTTGATCAGCAGGAAGATATACAGCTGTTTGGTACAAACCAGTAGTCAAGCTCAGGAATCTCTGCTAGAAGCAGTCTGGTACTGCGTTTCCACCAAAACCAAATGCAAATGTCAGCTTAGGCATTTCCACTGATCACAACCTGTGATTAGAAGAAGGAAAACGTTCAAAGATCTCCCAAATCCTCCGACTTTACTGTAAATAAGGATAATGTGCATGTGCACTTCACAAGACACTACTTACAGCACTCTCCATCAGATGCTGCTTACGAAAAGAAGAGATATTATGCCTAGCCTCCATTTCCAAACATCCTAGGCCAAATAACTTGCAAAGAAAATTACCAGTAGAGGATAAAACCAGTGTTTAGCATTCCAATTGCTTCCATTTCTTTCCTGCATTTATTTTTCTTACCTGACATCAGTTTAACAGCCTTTCTTCCCCACTAATATCATTAAGGAAAAGGGAGCCTTCAACATCTCTTAACTGTAATAAAGCATCAATTGTAATAAACATCATCAACTGTAATAAAGCAAAATCTTCAGCACATAAGCCAACCAGGAACTAGTGAAATGACTTAATTCACAATGTCAGCACTTCCCCATCTTCCTTTCCCACTGCTAGTCAGTTCACAGGAGCTGTAGCATTACTCAGATATGTTTCAGAGCTTAGCTTTAACATTTGCTTCTGCGTACTCTTTCAGTGAGGGTAAAGTGGACCTACAGAACTTATGGCAACCTGACTTTCAATTGTATTACTTGCAAAACAAATATACACGAAAAAGAAATCTAAAATAACATGGAAACCCTTGATATTCATTAATTAAATTATTCCTTTCCCAGCATGGAGAATTACTTACTTTCTATTGTGCGTGTTTTCAATACATACACATAGGTTTTTTTCTACCCATCCCCTGCCCTGGAAATTCTCATTTGTAGAGAAAATAATAATAATGATAATTGAAATAACATGTTATAATACTCCCATTAAATTTATTCAATTTACATTATTTGAGAATAAAAACTAGAAGAATTACAAGAATCTCACTCTTGAAGCAATTATTTTCAACTAATAGAACAAGCTCAAAAGAAGAGACACCAGATTATAATACATAATCACAGAACCCTAGGCTGGTTTGTGTTGGAAGGTACCTTAAAGCCCATCCACTTCCAACCCCTGTCATGGGCAGGGACACCTTCCACTGGAGCAGCTGCTCCAAGCCCCTGTGTCCAACCTGGCCTTGAGCACTGCCAGGGATGGGGCAGCCACAGCTTCTCTGGGCACCCTGTGCCAGCGCCTCAGCACCCTCATAGGGAACAGCTTCTGCCTAAGAGCTCAGCTCAGTCTCCCCTGTTCTGGCAGGTTCAAGCCATTCCCCTTGGCCTGTCCCTACAGGCCCTTGTCCCAAGCCCCTCTCCAGCTTTCCTGCAGCCCCTTTAGGCACTGGAGCTGCTCTCAGGTCTCCCCTTCAGGAGCATTCTCTTCTCCAGGCTGCCCCAGCCCAGCTTTCTCAGCCTGGCTCCAGAGCAGAGCTGCTCCAGCCCTCACAGCATCTCTGTGGCCTCCCCTGGACTTGCTCCAACAGCTCCACATCCCTCTTATGCTGGGGATATAACACAAATACATAGTGGCTGCTGAGGTCAGCTCCCAGTTTTACAGCATTTAATCTTCATATTTAAATAGTCTGCTGGCTACTTTAATACACTGACTCCCACACGAGCTATGTTTAATCCATGTCTCCAAAGTTCACATTTTCATTAAAACTTACTACAAAAGACTCGATCCCAAGCTTCTTAGCAATGACAGCTTTCAGAACTGGGATGCTTTTCCCCATTATAGTCAGATTTGTCTCTCAGATTTGTTTGTGCTCTAGCAAACTAAATGCATACTTTTTACAAGTTTTGAACTACGTAGGCTGTAGAACAGACAACGGATGTTAAACTGCGGTGTCTCCACATGAACAAAGAATCCCAAACTTTTAAGTATTTCCAAAGAGTAGAACAAATAATCAGAGCTGGTTCAAGTTGGTGATACGATAGCCTTTAAGATGATTTAGATGAAAGGGGCAGTGTTTTCCAACTCACCCATTATCCTTCTCTTAAAACTTAATATCCTCTTTCTTTGGCCAGCAGATGGAGATGATAAACTCAGGCTGGCAAAGAGGGTTGGGGGGGGAAGGACAGGCAAACATCTAGCAACAGGAGAGGGAGGGGTTTGTTATTTTCCAAAGGCAGAACCATCATGGTTACCTGTACTGCAGGCCACAATAAAGCTGAAATGTTTTCCTCTGTCATAATCATCACTTCAATGAACCTCACAATTTTGGGGCTATTTGAAAACCAGCTGAAAACACTGTAGACTTTTAGCTCACTAAGGGGAGAAAAAGGAAAACAAAACACTGCACCTCTTACTCTACATTTCATGTATCTTTCCACATTATTAACAGGAATTTTGGTTATGTGCAAGTGTTCAGCAAATACTTATCAATGGTCAGTACTCTGAGAAATCACCGAGTCACAGACTGGTTTGGGTTGGAAGGGACCTTAAAGCTCGTTCAGTTCCAACCCCTGCCACAGGCAGGGACACCTTCCACTGGAGCAGCTGCTCCAAGCCCCTGTGTCCATCCTGGCCTTGAACACTGCCAGGGATGGGGCAGCCACAGCTCCTCTGGGCACCCTGTGCCAGCACCTCAGCACCCTCATGAAGAGCTTCTGCCGAAGAGCTCATCTCAATCTAACCTCTTTCAGTATAAACACCTTCTCCTTTGTCCTGTCCTTTTAAAAATCATATCATAATATTCACAAAGCAATGATATCTTTACAAAGCAAAGATACCACATTCATAATGCTCACAAAAAACAGAGGAAAGAGACACCTTTAGGTGTCTCAGTTCTAAACAAGGCTGAAGCTCACAGGAGCTACAAAGGATGGTTGTCAATATATCGGTTATTCTAAATGTTCTGTATATTCTCCTGACCCTTTCCCTCCAAAATCTGCTTTTCTGGCTCAGAACTGCTGCTAGCCCAGCTTGTCACTGCTCTCATCTGCAC
This sequence comes from Melopsittacus undulatus, assembly GCF_012275295.1. NCBI lineage: Eukaryota > Metazoa > Chordata > Aves > Psittaciformes > Psittaculidae > Melopsittacus > Melopsittacus undulatus. Next base: position 107,492,789 of record NC_047530.1, read on the forward strand.
AGCAAGTCCCCTTTCTCCAACAAAGCACCAAAGAGGGAAAGCCCACGTACAGCCAAGACCAGAAAGCCGTTATCACTGCCCACAGGCACCAAGCAGCAGTGCCACAGGTATGTAAACCTAAAACTGGAGAATATACTGTAAGCAGTAGACAGGCAGGTAATCAAATGACCAACTAGCATCTGAGAGCCTTGAAAACCTCGCCATGTGAACTGCTTTTAAGCCAACATGTAATAAATACCACATGCAGCTGAATTTTGACAAAGAGAAAAAAACTGGAAGCCAAGTTAAATAGTGACCAGTGTTCAAATTTAACCATGGAAAGTCGACATTAAAATCCAAACTGACAATTAGAAAACACTATACTACTGTGAACACTGTCAAAAGCTTTGACTACCAGTACACTAAGGAAAGGAGTAAGATCACAATTTACCTTGTATCTCATTTTGGGGCATGAATGAATGTAGAAACCCATATAATAAAAGCAGAGATCAGGAGCTTTCTCATGGAGTTGCCTTGTAAAAGCGATTTCTCTGTAAAAGGGGGAAAAAAAGACTTAATTACTTTTGAATACAATCATTACACTCATTTTACCTCTTCATACTGGAAGACTTCACAGCGGCCTGGCTCATGACCTATGTAAGGGACTAGATTTCTATGAAATAAAAAAATGAAGACGATAAACTCAAGCCCAATGCTGAAAAAGTTGAGAAATTGAACATTGATGCATAAAACACAGCTAAATAAATCACTAAAAATGCAAAAGACCATGTCAGGATTAAAAATACTTCCACTTTTGTGTTTTGTCCTGTCAATTTAGTTACTCTTATTTGGCTTTTAAGCCAGTAAGATCCTCTATTTAACGGGTTTCTTGTTAATGTTCACATGCATTGGAATTCTACAGGAACTGGCCTAGCAGTTGCACACAGACTGGTTAATGTGGCTCAGGCAAACACCAATGTATATTTAAATAACAAGTTTCAAGGATCAGCTTCTTGTTTGGTCAACTATTTGCATTCCAACAAATTACATGTAAAAACATCCATCTTTATGCAACAAAAGGTATTGTTTTACCCACCCCATGTCTGATTGTGTGATTTTCCCATTTATTCTGAATCAGAAGTGTCAATTTATTCCAAAATAAGTTTGCTTCTATTTTATTGGCACAAAGAAAGTGGCATTATCACAAAGATTCAGCCAGTGTTCCCAGTATAATGTTAATTTTTACAGCACCTGCAACTCTGCAGTTCACTTTTGTAACAGATCTGCTAAAACACAGATGTTGGTTCTTACTTTCAATGTCGAATGGATAAGAAAGTATGAACATGTGCATATAGGAAGCATACACAAACAGTTCAGGGGTTTATCCCCTAATATGTAGTTAGTAGGATGACTGAATGTACTGAAAACCCAACATTTCAGCTGCATTTAGTTTGCTGAGACCATCATGAGTTCATTCTAAGTCTGTATCTATATACATGTCTTCAACAAGTGGAGAATGTCTGGAAATAAGTTACTCCATATCTGCAAATCTAGGTAAATAGAACAGGTTCCAGAAGCTGGGTTTATGTACTACCAAAATGTGCAAACATGCACTTCACACGGATAATCTTGAAGACATAGCATGAAGTTAAAACAACCTTCCTGTTTCATGCAGATTATCCTGGACCTAATTAAATACCTTTCTGCAATTGAAAAAGCTGGAACACTAAAGGGGAAAATGATCTTTGCACTTCAAAAGCCTCCTAACACTCTTTCCCACTGGACTATAAAGTATCTAATCTAATAAAACAAAAAGACTCAAAGTGAACAGAAGAGTAAGCAAACCATAATGTAATGAGGCAAAAATTGGGCTGCAGCAACAAGTCTCACCATGGGCAACAAAGCTTTATGCCAGCGACTTAGTGCATGTGATACCAAAGCTTAGAACTACTGCCAATGTCTTTGCATGGGCTACATCCTTCAGTGATATGCTCTAGGTGAGGACCCTTAAGTTCTTTCTCTATCTTTCATTTATCTATTCAGCCAACCCCACTCCAGGCAAAGCTGAATAGGAAGATGCTAAAACATTCTTCTCTTTCTGCCTTTCAGGAACGTATACTACGATCCAATGCAAGAGCATCCTCTAATTCCATTTAACATCTATATATATAAGGATGCCAGAGAGGGACTGTAGCAATAGAACAAGGGGCAATGAACTTAAACTGAAACGGGGGAAGTTCAGGTTAGATATAAGGAAGAAGTTCTTCCCTGGGAGGGTGCTGAGGCGCTGGCACAGGGTGCCCAGAGAAGCTGTGGCTGCCCCATCCCTGGCAGTGTTCAAGGCCAGGTTGAACACAGGGGCTTGGAGCAGCTGCTCCAGTGGAAGGGGTCCCTGCCCGTGGCAGGGTTTGGAGCTGGATGAGCTTTAAGGTCACTTCCAACACAAACCATTCTAGGATTCTACGATTCTATTTTTCACCAGGAGCAGTGATGAGGTGTCACTGTATGGTGTAACTTGCACCTACCTGTGTTCTTTCTGCCTAAATCTTTCCTATGGAAAAGAGGCTACAGACCTTCAATTACTCTTTTTGAAAAGCTTTAGGTTATGGTACACATCTAAAGAGTTATGACGGCTGTTAGGGCTTGGCAAGAGTTATCAGCGAGGGAGGAAGTCATATTCATTTCATCAATACAAAATTCAGACAGTATTTCAGTGCTACATAACTCAACTGCAAAAGTAGTTCAAGTACTTGTCCTCCTACTAACCGGAGGTGATGAGTACTATGCTTGTCTATGACTCATGATTTCAGGTAGCAAGGGGAAGGTTTAACTTCTTCAAGCAAAGAAGAATAAAAATCACTCAGTATTTCTTCAAGACTGTTTTTCTTTTGGTAAGTCTGATATTTCACAAGTAGCTTCTTCTCCTCTCATTCTTTCCTTACAAGCCTACATAGTTCAAAATGATCCACAAATCCCATCCTTTCTACGACTCAGCAGCAAAAACTGTCAGAGTAGCATGAAGTGGAAGTGACAGCGCTGCAATGCCGTTTAACCTCCGCGGAGTAAAATTGGCAACAGCTTTGAAGGTATCAGATTCCTCTGCAACTTCCTAAATCCTTCCCTAACTCTCCAGGCTTTTTTCCCCTTTTTGAAAGAAGAACAAGACTGGCTCCCCCTAAGACTGCTGGGAACTCATTTTTATTGCCTTAAATGCTGCAGAATTTATAAGCTGTTTTTTCTCTAGCTGAGCCATTCACGCATGTTGCACCCACAAAGGTCTCAATTTATTATGTAGAAAATTCAAAGTCATTTCAAGAATTCATAAGCAGGGATTATGTCAGTCTATTATTACATAAAGTAATGCGATATGTACAAATACTGAAAACCAACTCTCTTACACGGACTTGGCTTTTTATGCTATACGTTCTTCTTGCATGGAAAAATTAATAATCAGTTTAATTTCAAACATGATAGCATCCCAGAGTGGTTTGTGTTGGAAGGGACCTTAAAGCTCATCCAGTTCCAACCTCTGCCATGGGCAGGGACACCTTCCACTGGAGCAGCTGCTCCAAGCCCCTGTGTCCAACCTGGCCTTGAACACTGCCAGGGATGGGGCAGCCACAGCTTCTCTGGGCACCCTGTGCCAGCGCCTCAGCACCCTCACAGGGAACAGCTTCTGCCTAAGAGGCTCAGCTCAGTCTAACCTCTGGCAGGTTAAAGCCATTCCCCCTTCTCCTTGTCCCTGCAGGCCCTTGTTCAAAGCCCCTCTCCAGTTTTCTTATAGGCAGCAAAATCTAGCTTATGTAATTAAAAAAATCTAACGTATCTAATAAAATACTTCTAAAAATCTAGACCATTGACAGAAAGAAAAAACCAATTTTAACTCACAGGAGTTCCAACGTTTTATGTACATTTGTCAATTTTGATTAATCTTCTAAAATCACCAGTGCCACTGAATGCCTCAGGAAAGTGATAATTCAGACTCTTTTAGACACAGACCACTGCAGATGCACAAATGTTTCCACTCTTTAGGGTTTTTTATCCCTTTGTAATAATAATGAAATCATAAAACTGCTCATGGAAGAATAGGAACTTGCGGTTTAGCAGACAAGTTTTACTCACAGTGAAAAGCATTACTCACAACTCCTACTGTTTTGCATGACTAGATTGATAGTTAATTTAAGGCTTTAACATTCATAAGATTACTCTGTCCCATCAGGCTTTCTGAAGACAAGGATAATGAGATTAACATACCTGAAAGTACTACTCCTAGTACAGCAGGAGACTACTAATGCAGAAGACAACAAGTTTTAGGTACTCTCTTATTTATGATCTCTATGTGCATAGAACTGTAAAAGTGATTAATTTCATTTGGTGACTAGACTAAGCAAAAGGTCAAAGGAAAAATTATTTCTATTCAAATAAAAAAGGGCCTTTTCCTGCCGAGACCAAGCAATACTAAATTATTTGCAAAGGCAATAAGAACTGGGTATTTTGTTTCTGAGTGTTTTCTTAATCTGTAAAAGTATTTAGCTAACTAGAAAGATCCATCCTTGTCCAAGGATGGCAATTACAAACGTATTTGGGATACAACCAACCACAGAGAATTAATAAGAAATAAGTAAATATAAACAAACCACAAATACTTTATTATTACCAGTGTTTAGACTGGAAATAAAAGCTCAAGCTGAGGAACAAGTATCAATTCTTACTATTAGATAACAAAAAAGTCCTCTTACCGCAATGCAGAGTAGACTCCCAAAGATAAGAAAGAGTAGTCTGGATCATAGTACAGGTAGACAGAGGACACGCAGTAGGGCAGGATATCAACGACACCAACAGCAATTATCTTCCCATCCAGCCAATACTGCTGGTGGAAAGAACCATAGCCACATTCTGGTCCATTTGGTGCATTCTCTGCCTGAGCAAAAAGAATGAAGAGGGATATGATTGTCTGACAGGCAGACTCTCAGTATAAAAACTGATTTGAGAAAGAGCGTTAACACATAAATACTGTAAGAAATTACTCCTGCTCTCTGTGCTTAGAAAAGGGAAAATAGGACTTTGAGAAGCAAGTAAAACAATAGTAGTTCACATTTGTGACCTTTGCTGTATTTATGATGGGTAAACTCTACATATAATGGAATCCCAGCCTGGTTTGTGTTGGAAGGGACCATAAAGCTCATCCAGTTCCAAATTCCTGCCACGGGCAAGGACACTTTCCACTGGAGCAGCTGCTCCAAGCCCCTGTGTCCAACCTGGCCTTGAGCACTGCCAGGGATGGGGCAGCCACAGCTTCTTTAGGCAGGCATTGTCCCAGCCAGGAATCTGCAAATAGCCCCTGCCATGCACCAGTTGTAGCAGTGACATGATAAAACAATGCAATTCATCAAGTTATGAACATGTTATTACACACAAATTCTGCAGACACTCTTTGACCTCCTTACTCTCCAACAGGAGAAAAAGCCCTATGGCAGAAAGGTGAAATACAGACATTTCACTGTGCTGGCTGTTCCCAAGGCAGGCTGTGGCTGCCTGGCTCCTCCAACACTTTGTTACACCAAGGACCTCAGTGTTTCTCTCCTCCATGTCCAAAAGTACTGGAAAAATCAGTTTGTCAGAAGCCACTGAAGTTGCTTGAGAAAAGCATTTACAAAGAGAACTGATCAGCTTACTCTGAGCTTTACTCTTCCTGACCAACAAAACACCTTTTATCCAAGCACCTGGAACTGTGCTGCAAGCAAATCTGTGGAACTTCTTTGTCAGCCCACATCAGAGCATCTTCTGCAAACCCCCTAAGGAACTCGCTATTGTTGTGCGCTGTGGTTTGGATGTGCACCGAGCTATGTCTCCAGACAGGGTAAAGCACCTAGAGCCAAAACCTGATGCTTCAAATTAAGAAGAAAACGATCTTCTAATTTAAACTGTATTACACAACCAACTTTGGCATGCTGTTTTCTCCCACGTCAAGTTTACTTTAATCCCGAATTCCACTGTGCTCAACTTAATTATCCATCTAGTCATGTTTTTCACTGCATTGCCAGATCTTCAGAAAGCCGCTTCTCACTCCATAAATCTGACAATATTGCCTACTATTACCAACTGTTTTGCATTACAACAACAGAAGGTGGGTTTAATCAAGTATTTTGATACAGTAGCGCAGACTGAAGAGATGATGGGCAGTGGAAGTTATTCTAATTGGTACCACATGTGTCAAAAGGAATCAATCACGTGAACAAAAATCAGTTCAACTGACTTCCCCAACAAAGAAGTCCCAAAATAAAGAGCATATAATAAAGGGTTTGCATTTTTATATAGTTATAGAGCAGAAAACTAGATGTGGAGCTACAGATACTGGAAAAGTGAAACAATCAAATGTTTGAGAGCTCAGCCTGCTGTGTATGGAACTGTGTTTCCTCTCATTCAGGCAAAGCATACTTATTCAACAGTTATGATTTCATACAATATCCATAACTTTTCAGTAGAGCCAAATAAAATCCTGTGGTCAGGAGCAAAACTTTAAAGCTGGGACACAGTCAAGTAAGAGATTGGCTCTAAGTTCTCCTCTCACCTATTAGGGTGACAGAAAACATGACCCATCTCCTGCAAGCCCAGGGGAAATGTGATTGATAATATAACACACACTTGGTTAAAGTAAGTTTCAGTTAAACCATGTTTTCTTTCTTTGTCAAAAACTCTTCACACGAGGTTTAATGAATGTTAAAAAGGACAGTCTAAGCCAACATAGGAAAAAGTTTTCACTCAGAGCAAAGTCTTCTGAAGTTAAATAAATGCTGTGTCTGTGTGCAACCTCAAACCTCCAAATGGCACTGGATGGGTTTGGTCACTTCTGCAAACTGAAGTGTTAGCATCAGTGAAGAACTTCTAGCAAAGCATAAACTGCAGTTATTTCCTTAATGCAATTACAGGGAAATGTCATGAACACAAAAGGCTTATGTTCTGGGACAAACAGCATAAGCACAGCACTGGTTTCAGGCTAAACGTTCAGGGATCTCCACTACATTAAGCAAATAACATTTTGAAAACAGTAACATTTTTCTCCCCCTTCAGAAGTTTTTACCCTTTGTAATGCTTGTGTTTCGTTTGCTCCATTTTTCAGTGAATACTTGGCTCTTTTAACTTGATTCCTTGTGCACCATTGAGACAATTTGACATGAAACATGTCTGGAATACGAAACATCTTCCTGAAGCAGGTTATCGTTATACCACTTCACACTACTGATATGTCCACATAGGACTACATTTGTAAAAGATGATGTAAGATATACCAGGGACATCAGGTAAGCAAGCCTGATGAGTGTGAGCAGTAAGGGGGGGCTTATCTACCTTATCTAACCAAAAATATATATTAGCCCTGGAATCAATCCAGAGGGACCAATTTACCTGAAATTAACATTTTCTACTCAAACTTCAATGCAATGAATTATTATAATCTGATTACACTGTAAAGCTTTAGAATTAAATCAGAGCATCCCAGTCTGGTTTGTGTTGGAAGGGACCTTAAAGCTCATCCAGCTCCAACCCCTGCCATGGGCAGGGACACCTTCCACTAGAGCAGCTTGCTCCAAGCCCCTGTGTTCAACCTGGCCTTGAACACTGCCAGGGATGGGGCAGCCACAGCTTCTCTGGACAACCTGGGCCAGTGCATCACCATCCTCACTATAAAGAACTTCCTAAGATCTCATCTTAAATCCAGAACAAAACTGAAACAAGTCATTTTCTCCCCAGTGCTTAGACTATAACACAGAGAAAACCACAATATATTCCACCCCATCTTAATTCTATCCATCTTCATATTTTGCTAGCTAAAGATTCCATGAACACATTTGATTGCTCCTATTTTACAATGCATTACTAAAACCTAAATACCTAACAGCAACTAGTACTACACACTGCCCCAATTAGTCCACCTCAGGTAGTAACTGCTTATAACTGAACTTCAATGATGATGATAGTGCTCAGTTTTCTTCAAAGCACATTGGTTTTTGCTTTTAAGGAATGTTGTATTAATTCATTATAATTATGATTATTATTATTATTATTATGGAAATTGCACTTGTTAGCACACATGCCAGACCAGTGTGAGCTGCAGAAGGCACTGCGCACTCCCCCAAAATGGGTCTTGACCATACTAACTGCATGATTATTTTTCTCTCTAAAGTTTCATGAGATTCCCTATCTTGAACTTTTCCATTTTACCCTCCGCTGTGGATGGAGGGAGGAGGAAGCCATGAAATCCATGCTATCCCTTACACAGAGAAAAGAGAAAAGCCAGGAAACCCTGGACTTCTACACTCCAGTGGAAATTATTTGTTGAGTAAGTAAACTGATTCATTCCAGCAGTTCCTTTCCCAAAGGTACACACACACAACCTGCCATATGGCTGATCTCTATCTCTTGGTTAGCAACATATTTCCTTTTCAGTACTATGTCCTCCTTTCATTAGGGATTAGTGGAGATGCTGTGAAAGCAGCCTACAAATACTGTGTCAGCACAGAGGTAGCACTGCATGTTTTCATTAAAATAAGCCAGAAATGCACCCTCACAGAAAAAAAAGAAGCCAAAAGCATTCTGGGCTGCACCAGCCCATCAAGTGAGATGAGTTCTCCTCTCTGCTCAGCACTGATGGGGCTTCCCCATGCAATTAAAATACAGACTTACTAAGGCAAGTCCATAAGGGTGATAAAAATGATTAAGGGGCTCAAGCATCTGCTGTATACAATGACTTTAAGAAAGCTGCAACTCCTCAGCCTCAGGGACAGGTAACATGGGGAGGCTTTATCAACATCTGGAAATACCTGATGGGAGGGAATGAAGATGAAGGAGCCAGATTCTTCTCAGTAGTTACCACTGACAGGACAAGAGGAAATGCTTGCAAGTTTTACAACACATTCAATCTGAACAAAAGGAAACAGGGTTTATCCAAGAAGGTGGTCAAGCTATGGCACAGGCTGGCCAGAGAGCCTGTGGGGCCTCCATCCTTGATGGTATCCCAAAACCCATGGTCCTCAACAACCTCCTCTAGCCAACTTTGCTAGAATCGGACTAGTTGGATCTCAAGAGGCTCATTCCAACCCAAACAATTCTGTATCGAAACCAAGTTAATCAACTCACTGCATCAAAATGTAAGACACTGTCTACAGAGCTAACTTATGTACCTTACTGGAAAAGTATAGTATGTGAGCTATACTGCAGCTATTTCATCAGGACAGATATAGCAAGCTTAAAATGCTAAAATGATTAGTAAAGCTGTGAAGGTACAAGGCACTTCAGTAGTAAGAGACTTTTGAGTATCAAGCCACAGACATCATGGTGTGATGAAGAAAACAGCAGTTTCCCAAGATCTCCAAATGAAATGAGTTTTGATTTTAGTCCTGAGTAGTGCATTGAACTGACTAAATTATGACATTCTACATAAGATGATCCTGGGAATTACAGATTTGCAACAGTAACAGTTGTTATTAGATCTCCTAATAATTAACACATACCAATAAAGCATATAATGCAGAGCAGAAGCTGACATGCTTTTCAAAGAACAAAGATCTAGTTTCACAAACATCTTTCAGTTCCTTAGTATTCAAAAGTAGGAGTGACAGGATAAGGTGGAATGGCTTTAACCTGACAGAGGGGAGACTGCGATGAGCTCTTAGGCAGAAGCTGTTCCCTGGGAGGGTGCTGAGGCGCTGGCACAGGGTGCCCAGAGAAGCTGTGGCTGCCCCATCCCTGGCAGTGTTCAAGGCCAGGTTGGACACAGGGGCTTGGAGCAGCTGCTCTAGTGGAAGGTATCCCTGCCTGTGGCAGGGGTTGGAACTGGAGGAGCTTTAAGATCCCTTCCAACCCAAACCAGTCTGTGATGCATCCATCATGCTGAATCTATTATGTTCTCCACACTGGTAGGTGAATCACTGAGCAATGTTGCAGCAAACTGAGCTGGTGATTTAAAAGTATTCAAGATGGAAGAACAAGAGCTGAGTGTAAACAACTATAGGAAAAATCCATAATACTGAGTGATTAAAAAGGCAGAGGAAATATCAAATGTTCATAAACCCACAGAACATAAATGCATGAGTGAAACACTGCCAGACACACATCCAAAACAACATGTATAAATTAGCAATTCAATCCAAAAGATACATTTGAGAGCAGTTTAATGAAATCACCCATTTCATAAATGGATGTAGCATCAGTCAAGATGGAAAAAGGCAAAAGAGCAATTAGAGAAGGATTTTAAAACAAAATAAAATCATCATTTAACTGTGGAATGTTACAACGAATCTGAGTGCTGAGACTCATTCCAACTGCTGCATCATAATGACATATAACAACCTGGGAAGGACAAATGTAGATATAACTATGGGCCCAAAAACCCTCTTAATCAAGCAGTAAAAACTAGGAATCACCCCAAGCAGTCCGTATTTTCCCTGGGCCCTTCTGCCATAAACACCCTCACTTTGGCAACAACAGGGAATGAGGCCACACTGGTTTTGACTAAGACTCCTGCATCTCTTAGACATTGTAGCTTTACCCCTCCAAACAAGGTAGTATTTGCCCATGTGAAGTGGTAAAATGGCAAGTGTTTAAATGTAGCTTCTAAAAAGCGATGAATAAAACCCACCCAAACAGTTGCCTCTACATTACTCTGTTTACTGCTACAAAATTGCCTCTGTTTCTGCTACTACACACTATATCTTGAAGTTACTCATTTTTTGTGCCAGAGCCCATAGCCAAAACAAACTGAAGAGAATATTAAAATGAGGAAATAGAAAAAAGCCAGGAAGAATTTGGGTGTTCATGTTATTTGCAGCTAATAACAACACTGACAGTGCAAAAAAATGCCAAACTGAACGAATTGAAAGTAAAGTCTAAACCTTCCCTTATTTTTCTTCACAAGAGTAAACAGACTATATGCTACTACCTTTGCTTGTGGCAACTGCTTCAGAATCAAGAATTCCAAGAATCCCCTGGCCTCTGATATACAACCCCTTTTATTTAACTTCATCTAATTGAAGACATGTGTCGTGGTGCCACACAAAATTGAATTCAAGCTTGGAAATGTCAATAAAAAGTGTCTGTAAGTAACAATAGTGGTGTAAACCTGGCAGGGAAGTGAGCATCAACATCTATGTAGCCATACGAAATGAAGAATATAATGGCAGTCTGCTGCCTGAGTTGACGAGGTGATAAAAGCCCTTTTCCTATAAAGTCTAATGAGCTCTATTACTCTTCAGCTTTCAGGAATGTAAAGGCCAGTGGACTCGGCAGAGAAAAGCAACAAACTCTCCACACATGGATTCAGTCAAGCTGCGACATATCACATTACTGGCGTAATTACTATAACCTGACAATTTCATTACAGTCACACAGTACTTAACTCTTTAAGACTAACAAGAAAGACAGTGCTAGAAATCCATAGCAGTTTGCTTGCTTGAAATGAAGCAACAGCATCTCCCCTAAACTTTTGATTCAGACTGCAGTCAAATCCAAGTTTAGGAAGTTATTTAATAATATATTCTTTTCTTTCATAGAAATAAACCAAGAACAGAAAAGACAGCACCTTCTGCTGCTGGCTCTTAATGGAGTGACATGAAATGCAGTGGTAGCTTATTATCCAGCTGATTATCCAGCAAGAGTTCTGAGACTCCTTTGAAAACACAATGTGACCTTCCTCACAGTTAGTGATGATATAAGCACTGTGCTACCCATCTATACCACCTACATCATGATGGTTTGCTGTCTCCAGGGAGTGGAAAGGAATGAACACATTCATTTCAAAACCTGCATCTAAAATGGATACATACCTCCAGAGGAGAATCACAGAGGAATCGTGTGAACTGCATCGAGGTAGATTCATCAGAAATACATGCCCAGAAAGAGTCCAAATATGCAAAGCAGAAAAGAAAAACATTAACAGCACATCAGGATACAGCAACAGTCAAACACACTCTTTCAAAACCATCTATTTGAAGAACACCATCAGATTTTAAGAGGTAAAATAAGATTTAAGTCCCACATTCTATTTTGTTTAGAAGTACAAATAGATACAATAATCTACAATCCAAAGTACTTCTAAAATGTGAGGTGAATTACCACCTTATAACACAGGCCTGCTTCTGGTGTCTTCATTTTAAATTACCCATTACCCTTCTCTCCCTGCCTGCAATAGAGAGCCTTTTCCCACCATCCCCTTGGTAACCACCCCATCACTAAAGCAAGGGGAGTAAGGCCTTCATCTCTCTTAATATACATTTATTAAGTCTATTGACATCCAGAATCATAAGCAAGCCCATTTTAAGTCTAAATAGGAGGAAGAAGAAAAAGAAACAAAAAGAAAAAGAAAAATCAGCTTCCTGAAAGTGCAAGCATTTTCAAACCTACTTTACTGAATACAAAGTAATGTGCTGCTTATAATCAACCCAAAAAGCAAAGCTTTAATGAGTTGAAGCTTGTACAAGATTCTAACAGTAATAAAACATAATAGGTATTTATTTACCATCATTTACTTATTTGATACTAATACTTCCTTATTGGTGGATTCCACATTAAACATGTTATAAATATCTGGTATGTGTTTAACCCCAAAACATCCCTTTGTTGAAAGCTAATGTGTGTTACACAGATTAATCCTCCCTCCTCTAAGGGCTGGATGGTTTAATATACCAGATTATGCAACCTGCAAAGTAATAGCAAATAGGAACTTTTAAGTCAAAGTCTGATAAAAAGAATATGACACCTATAAAAACATTACTTTTGTCAAGAACTCTATGAATTTCTTCAATGAATTAAAGAAGATTATTCTATTTAAAGAGGAATACCAAAAATGGGGTGATTACTTTCCAGTCACCCTGTTTTTTCCCAGAGAAGGGGAGGAGAGGAAGGAAAGCAACAATAAGTGTCAATAATGCAAGTTGCTGACTTAAAAGAGAGTTCCATACACAGCCTAAATAATTAAAACTCCCCCTTTTCTTCAGAAGGTGCTACAAAACAGGTCTTGGCAATAAAACCATAGCCTCTGGTAGATTATATATATATATATCGATCTGCAAAGGTTAACTGAACTATTCTCATTGTAGCTCTAAGTGAACACAACCTGAACCTCCTCTAAGACTGTGTCTCTAAGGAAGTGCATCTGTTGACACTAAAATAATCAAGGCTTTGTAGAAGTCTTACTTACAGCATCACAGAATAGAGTTGGAAAGGACCTTAAGATCAGATTTTTCCCCCCTCAAACACATAGCAGTAGCTGAGCTATGAATGAACAGTAAACCTTTGAACACAGACTTCATGAAAGAATACTTAATTGCTATACAGTAAAGACAGGAGATTGTGCATTTCCTATAACAAGCCACTTCAGAACTCATCACCACCCCTCTAAATTACTTAGTTTAGAAAACTGAATGCTGTATCTTAATTCAATTCTAGGGGGGTTGATGTGGTGAGTACAGAGAGAGAACAAGAGGGGGAATAAAGATAACACTTAAAGAGAAATAAAAAGTAATTCAGAACTTGAATTGTTTCATTCCATTAAAGAGAGAACAGAGTTACAAATTCCTACACTGTGGCTGCATCAGTCCTTACAGCCAGTGAGTTTAGAATGTGCAGGCTTCAGAAATAATAAACCATGTGTTATTAATTTTCATGTCAGAAGACCCCCAATAGTTCTTAATCTGTAACTTTAGCTTTATAGTGTGAGTTAAAGCCTCTGGGTGAGAAAACGGAGCCAACGGCACTGTTCAAACAGTTTATCAGTTCTCCAGGCCCTGCTGAACAATCCCTTGGCTTTGAGGGCAAAGGGGGACTCCGAGTGTAGCTAAAACACAACTTCTGCTTGCTGGGGAGTATATACTGTTACAGCTACCTATACTGCTGGCTAGAAAACAAAGTCTTAACTGTGCTTAAATTTGTATCACAATCTGATGGGGGAAAACCACCATTGCAAGTCTTGTTACTTTTACCTGTTGAAACTTGCTAAAGTTCTCAGGTTAGACAATCCCCTCAAGTCACAGAAAGCTTCAAAAGACTCAATCTTCTCTAGAAATCTATTAAGAAACAGTTACCCAAAATCCCAACAATCTTTTGTTCTGTGTTTGTTGTTTTTCTGTTAAGGGAGAATTTAATTGACATAAAGTTGGAGAAGTTTAGATCAGTTGATCTCAGCCCTTACCTTCTCAATACTTACTCTCCCTTCCCAAATCATAGATTCACAGACTGGATTGTATTGGAAGGGACCTTAAAGCTCATTCAGTTCCAACCCCCTACCATGAGCAAGGACACCTTCCACTAGACCAAACTCCCAGCACTTTCTTCCTAAGCCACGGACCTATGGAATCTCTATATGCATTTAAACTGAAGTAAACATAAAGATTGTTTCTAAAGTAACAAACTCATTTAATACTGCAAGCTTATTGTGAACACAATTCAAAAAGGATTCAATAAACCATGAGAGAAACACAATCAAAAGCTGGTGCTGCATGTAAAATAACTCAATCTGTCACACAAGCACAATCAGAATCCCTTTCACAAAGCCATGCTTTCCTAAGTTTAATTTCAAACTAAATTACATAAACTTCAGTCTTTCAAAAACTGTACAATATATATGAAACCCACAACATTTTTACTTTGGTGCGAACTAATTTTAGCTGTCAGAAAGGACTAAGAGAACAACAGGAAATAAGCTTAAATCAAATTAATAAGACTAAGGGATGCACGCGTCACTGAGAAGTAAAACAAGGCAGGAGAGGCAGGAGAAATAAAAGATTTGGTTCAATCCAAAAGTACTTGCTCAAGTAAAAGCACATGCACAGCTTTACAAAGCTGTAATTAAACAACGGTGTTGATACCTGCTGCCTTTTGAAAGTGGGGGAAGATGTTTAGGTGCTTTGGATGCTAAACTGCAGCAGTTTCATCTGGTAGCTCAGGAACTTCCTGAAGGCAAGTGTTACTGATGTCGCACATCATAGCCTGCTCAGGAAAAACAGCTTTGGGCTGTCATAGAATCCCAGACTGGCTTGAGATAGAAGAGACCTTAAAGCTCATCCAGTTCCAACCCCTGCCACAGGCAGGGACACCTTCCACTGGAGCAGCTGCTCCAAGCCCCTGTGTCCATCCTGGCCTTGAACACTGCCAGGGATGGGGCAGCCACAGCTTCTCTGGGCACCCTGTGCCAGCGCCTCAGCACCCTCACAGGGAACAGTTTCTGCCTAAGATCTAGAGATGGATAAAGGCTTATTCTGGGACTGGCTCTATTCAGCATTTTCAACAGTGACTTACAACAACACAGGAATGCTAACAAAATACAGTTTCAGAGATACACACAGACCTGACAGTGAAGAAAGAGGCTTTAAAACACAGCACATAAGGAAAGAGATGACTTAAAGTTCAAATGTGTGTCTCAAATGTAGTTTTCAGTACAAGAAGTGGACTAACAAAATAGAAATAACTGCTGATGGGACAGAATGTATATTTCAGAACTATTATTTCAATTCCCTTCTGGAGTGACAAAAGTCCCTGTGGCTTTGTCTGTTCAGAAGAAAATTATCTACAAAATAATGGGGATTTGTTAGTCTCAGTGTAAAGACTTCTTAATTTCATATGGATATATAGAAAACTGAGTGTCAAAATCAGGAGAAACAATGTAAACTGATGCAGCAAGAATCTGAATTGAAATGGTATGACAGTGAACAAGCCACTTAATTGCTTGGATGAGCAAGTTCTTTGGCTTTTTAGGCATTTCAAGCCTAAAACCCGTGATCTGCAGCACTACAGTTCAGCAAGGATCTCGCAAGTAAATGGGAGGAATCAGGTTGATAAAGGAATACTTTAAATCAGTGTTATCAGGGATCTGCAATATGAGCTCACTGCAGCAGCGCCCACAAAGAGCCAATCATCAGCTTACTGCTGCCATCACCCCAAATGATAAAAGAACTAATTCAAGAGCATTATAAAAGTATATGGCTGCCAAGGCAAGCGACAGCAGGTTAAAAATAACCTCGAACCTAATGAGCTTTTAAGCATTCTCTCACTAGAATGCTACAAAAGAAAGAGGAAAATAGCTTAGAGAGACCTACAAGTGTGCAACTGGCTGCTGCTTCCAGCTTTCAAATGGATCCAAATGTGCTCCTTGGCATGGCCCACACTACTCACTCAGTTCTCTATAGTAGTTCAAGTGGATTTCTGGGAGGCAAATCCAAAAAACACTGGGAATGTAAAACAAACCCCACTACACCTATTTCAGTAATTCTTTGCACCTTCTCAAACAGCGTCTCTTTTGTGTGTTGTGAAACTCTTTACTTCCAAGACAAATATTTAGTTAAGCACAAAGCAAAGAGTGTCCAGTCAGCTTTGCAGAGGGAATGGAGACACGTTCTATTTTCCTTCAAGTTTGTCATTATAAAACACTCATGAAATGTGAAATAAAACGTTTGCTTCAGGAGGTCTAAACAGCAATAAACTGTTCAACTCTTGCTCTTTCTGGAAACTACTGTAGAATTTTTATGATCTTTTATGGAAATGTTTTCTAACTGGTGTGACTGCTACATAACTTCTTTCAGTTACACTCGAGCCATGTTTCTTAAAGACAAAGACTACTGTAAAAAGCCTCAAAATCACATTAATGGACAAGGTGTTATCGTATTGCTGCCCCCAGAGCAACCATTAAGTTCACCAGGAAAGAGGCAGGAAGAAAAAAATGCTTCATTTCAAATTTTTACAGGACAATGTTATGTGTAAAACTCCATTTGGTATGACAGGCACTAGGGTTTTTTTTTAGCACAATAACCGAATATAGCTAAAGAACTAAACTAGCTGAGAGCTTTGAGATCACAGAATCCTAGAATAGTTTGGGTTGGAAGTTCACTTAAAGCCCATCCAGTTCCAACCCCCTGCCATGGGCAGGGACACCTTCCACTCGAGCAAGGTGCTCCAAGCCCCTGATGCAGAAGAAGAAGAGGAGGAAGAAGCAAGGAGGAAGAGCCAAAATTCAGAAAAAGCCACTGTCAAAGGACACTGAAACACCACTTGTCACTGATCTCAAAGCGTCACTTGAGAGCACCCAGTAGTCCATAGTCACCTTTGGTGTCAAATATTCCATGGATTCCCTGTCCTGGAAATCATCTATTCCCCCTTCTCCCATAAAAATCTTGATGAAAGATGGATATAAATTACATAGGTGCAGAAGAGGGCTTGCTTTCACACTCATTGAATGTCGTGGTTCACACACCTTTTCTTAATGTTGTGAACTGGTTTATAACTTTCCACATTAGTTCTATTTTCATATAATCACCAATATTCTAAATCTATTCCTAAAATTGCCTCTTATTAGGACAATATTACTCCTAGCAGTTAGTCTAGCAGCTAATACAGGCTGACAATATATTGTAATGCCAACAATCTAAGAATATATTCCAAAAAGAAGTTGTTAATATGTGCCCATAACAATGTATGGTGAACTCTCAATTTAAATGTAGACAGGTTTGTGAACATGAAATGTTCAGCCAAATATAGAATACTTTTCCTAAGCTAGAAACTTTTCAGACACAAAAGCATGCAGGGTTCTCCCCAGAAAGGAGGCTCATCCCCCACATACACAGATTAGTTTTGCACAGATTAAAAGCTATATTTGATTTTTAGATGCAAAACAAATTCCTGGATGTTTGCCACTTTAAAGCCCAACACAGACTTGTGACTCCCCTGATAAAAAGCACTGTGTATAGGACAGGATTTTATTCTATCTTTACTTAAAAATCTGTTTGGCTCCATAATGTCTGTATGATACAGTAAAGCCTAAAAAAGAGAGAAAAAAAGTCTGAGGTCTTTCAAATAGCATTTTCCACCCTTCACCTCAATAACTTGGATCAGTTTTGCCCTCTTTGGTACCTTCTGTTCTGAAAAGCAATTCAGATAATTTTCCTCCCACACAGTATGACAAGGAAAAAAGGCTCCTGAACCACCTCAAAACACATTTTGTGTAAAGTATTCTTCAGTTTACTTCCTGCAGGGATCAAATACAAAATGCTTTGATTGCATTGACAGCTTTAGTGACCAACAACTGTGAATAGAAAGATCTTCTTAACCAGACAGTCACGTGAATAAACAACAGAATTTACTAGTGCAAAAAGGGACCTAAATCAAAACCCATCAGCATCAGACTGAGCTTGTACATTTACTAGATGCTTCAGAGAAGGTCTTGTGTCTCCCCTGGAATATTATACTAAGCCTGCACAAACTGCCTTGATCTTCTCTCTCTGGAAAGTAGGGAATTTTTACCTATGACAAGTAACAAGGGAAAAGAGGAAGATAAAAATCCATTAAACTATTAGAAGTAAATAAAATCAATCTCCTTCCTATTCAGCAGCAATTCCCATCACAGACTTCACACCTTAACAGAGCAGAAACCTGAATTGTCTTTAATACATCTTTAAAAGTTTTCCTCCCCTATTCCATGGGTGATTAAAACCAAGTCTACACCAAACCACACACTCTAACCCAAACAGAGCTTAGCTAAACTGGGAGCTAACTGGTGTTCAGACCTGAACTGCAAGCAGCCATCATGATTCTGCCCTTGATTCACCACAATGTAGTGACTGTATTCAAAAATAAGTCCATAATTCTACACAAAGAATAAGTATATAAAGTTCTTATCAGCCACTGTGCAGCAACCAGATTCTCAGAGCAAAAGCACGGGGGCATATACACTGTATCTAAGCATTAGAGCTGAAAAACATCCATCATAGCAGACAAATCAAGTCCCTAAATCAGGCAAAGTAATGCCTGGTACGAATCTAGTAAATAGCTCAATCTTTGTTGGCATGTTTTCAATTTTTACATTATTATAATTAACCCAATTTATGTCAGCAATTATAAAAAGAGCACAGACTACTTCTTATAGTTACAAGTCCTATTATTTCACAAAACAAAGGGAAATAAATGTTATGACTTTCCACAGAAGCATTACAGAGAGCTCACAAAAAAGCTCTCCTTACATTCTTCTGAACTAAAGCCAAAACTGATTATGGGGTTTTCTTATTCTAGCTGGGAAGCAGCCACAGTCTGCTGGGTATCACTTATGCAGGTAGTGCTCACAGGAACACTAAGGTCTGAGTAGATAGCTGAGCAATACTGAAGTTGGACTTCTGTGGTATATAGAAATGACAGATCTGAGGTAGCAGCTTTATTAATTCTACTGATGAAAATGTTGTGCCATCTGCTACAGAAACAGAAAATTGCTGCTTCTTTAGAACTCTACTTCTATTAGTATTATTGAATTAAGATTAGCATCCTGTAAGGACCATTTAAAAAACAGGCTTTATCCATATGCAACGTGTTCTCACTGAATCTCAGACAAGCAGCTGGTAGAAATGCTTTTGCAGTGTTTCTACTGCCAAGGTGAGTTCCAGTTGGGAAGTGAGCTTTGCTTAACAATGACATGTGAATGAAACTCAAGATTTTTAAAACCTTCACCGGTTCAATTAAGCAAGACCACCAAAGAAATAAGGACAAAATGGAAAAGGTACCCACCAGCTTTCAAGCAGAAGATGCTTCTGCTATCAAAAAAGCACTTCCATAATGTTACCCCTTTCCCAGTGAAAGTCTCAGTCCCAGGCCTCTTTACGACTACATACAAGCTCTATTTAACTTTTTTACATCAGGACTTTGAGTTAAGATAGTACATAACCTTTCTCTTTTCAGCTCAGCTTCCCCTTGGCTGGAGGCCTGCAACAGAACCTTGCTAAAAAGCACAGTGCTTCTCCCCCAAGACAGAAACTCCAATATCTTAACATTTAGAATCACTCTTTAAGAGACACCATTTCCCATGATTTAACTGTGCATTTGAAACCGTGTTTTCATAAAGGTGCATGCAGTGAACTGTACCTCGTTCTCACCACACTCAGAAGGTGTATCCTTGTGTACTGCCATCTGATACTTGGCAAATAAAGTGGCTGACTGGTTGAAGGATGATTTGAACTGAGGGTCCTCAAAGGAGACAGGTACTAACCTCACCTTCAGAGCAAGGAAAATACAAGCAGACTGGTTTGAGTGCATATCATCAGATAACATGCTTCTGAAGGTAAGGCTAGTGAAAGATCTCCTCCTAGCCACTTCAAAGCCTCCAAAATCAGTTTTCTTTTAACATCATAACCTACATGGGAAAGTCTGACAACTAAAACTAAGCTTAAACTGACTGTTGATACCTTCGAGGATAAAAATTGTACAACACTCCAAAGAAGCAATTTATATAACCTATTTTTTTGACTAAGTATCTAACAACTCAACCACACACTATATTTTCATTGCACAGTCTCAAGGACTTTTAAGATGTGTCATTTTTAATGGCATATAACTCATTGCCCTGGTTTAACAATTATATATTCTTCCCACATATGTCTCCAAACTACTGACTGGTTTTTTTCTTATAGTGTTCTGATAGTAGAGAGGTAGTGTGCCTGACAGGTAACTATTATGGTCTGCCTGGGCATTACAAAAAGAAAACAATGTGTGATTTAGATGGAGTGCACAGATTACGTTTTGGAGGGCTTAAATTGAAAGTTAAGAGAATTTTTACAGCTTCTGTGACTTTGACACCAATTTATATGCGTGCTCAACTGTTAGCCCTGATTATCCTTATGGAAGCATTACAAACCAAAGCCAGTGAGACCAGTTATTAAGCTGAATGTCCAGCTGGTTTTAGTTCTTATGAGATTTGTATTTTTAAGGCCCACAACACCTACCTCCAAAAGCCTCATCCTCTCTACCTCTTACCCAGCAGCATTCACATAACTTCCTGAACTTCTCTGTCTGCAACTAAAACCAAGTATCTGTGGCACTCACAAAAAGGTATCAAAAGAATTTGCACTTTCAGGATGTTGATTTTCTTTGATAAAGTATTTTACACACTCCTGAATATACAATGGATATAAAATCCACATTTGTTTCTACTAGAAACAAGACACACGAAATAGAGGGGAAGCTGAGCTCTGCTCAAAATGCATTTGGCCTTCTGACCTGATTTATAGTTGGTTTGTCAGGTGGGTCCTTGTGAACAACCATCTGGTAACGTTTATAGACCTGGTAAGACTCCTGAAATGTGGCTTTGAACTGTGAACTTGGTGGAGATGATCTCACCACCCTCACCTTCAGAAGAAGTTAAACACATTCATTATTACAATGTCATACAATAACTATATATTTATATATATACAAACATCACAACAGAAGTTTCGACCTCCTGCACAAGAACCTTCACAATTTAATTCATGTTAACAAATAGCCTTTGAATTTTCAGCTCCGTTTAGGCCACTGAAGGCTTTAATATTTACACTGAGTAACATACAAAGTTTACAAAGCACAAATTAAAGAGAACTAAAATACCTACAGAAGAACTACACAAATAGTGTGCAGGAAATAATATCAAGAAGTATTATGCAGATTGACGCTGTAGAGAGATCTTCTTGTAGTTTCACTCTACACTGAAAAATACTTGAAGGACCCATGTCGTTGGAAGACTCCCGTGCTCTTAGTCTAAACACTCTGTTTTCAGAGCAATAATCCCAAGGGGACTCATTGGCCTTTATTCAAATTGGAAGAGGAAGATGAAACAATGCTTCCATACTTAATTACAAGTTAACTGTAATAGGAAGTGAGCATCTTCCCCACCATCACCTTTACACACACAGAGATATTTATAGCTTCTATACATTAAAATAGTTCTTTAGTAAAAATGATTGCTCCCTAACCAAAAGAATGCCCTTACCTGAACAGTGCCTTTCTTTTCAAGCATATTTAAGCACATGGTCATTTCAAAAACCCACATAATTTTCAGTGTGGTTCTATTTTCACAAAAAACTTTGGTTCTGATTTCAGTAACAAACAAATCACACTTGACAGCATAGTAAGCAGCAAAGAGAATCGCACTGCTGGAACCATGCTCCTTTTAAGTGCCACCTGCATCTTCTAAATGCAGATGTTCAGATAAAGCCATCATATGTCTGTTACTATACAACTCATCAGCAAAGCTGAAGGAGTTAGCGAGGTAGATCAATTCCATGCCTTCTTGTCAGTTATTTTCCAATACTATCACTGATAACCAGTAACTACAGGAAAATATTTATATTCAGATGGTTTTACAGCTTTCAGGGCAAAAAAAAAAATGGGTTTCTGATTAACAAAAAGTTAGGAAGTCCAAGTCTTCCAGCTTACTGTCTCTATATTCCTAATAGATTTACTGGCAACCAGTATAGTTAGCAAAGTTTTCTACCATCACTTTTACAGCTTCCAAAGACATCAACACATACCAATGGCAGTTACAAAGAGCAGCTGTCTTCCTATCTGTTTAATTTTATGAACAGTTACTGCTTTCTTGTCAAGACTCATTAGCATAGATAGCTTAAGCATTTATACACTGCAGAACTAAATATTGAATCTCTCATCATTCAACACTCGGTTAACTCAAAGTCTCTCATTTTCAAGTCACACTGTATGAAAGCAATTTGCAAGTTATTTTGGTAACTGTACAGAGCTCTGTTACAACTGACTGCAAGTGCACGAGTACCCTCTTGTGGTTACACAGAGCTCATCTGCAATATATATATATATAATATACATAGTTATATATATAAAATGTAGTACCATACACACTTCCAGACTTAAACTATTCTCATTCCATAAAGACACAGATTCTAAACACCTAAGCACTTAAAAACCTCCTTAACTAGACTTCTCCTTACCCCACCTCCAACACCAGTGAACAACATTATTACCTCTAATTTGTGTTGTGCATCATCAGGTAAAGAGACAAAAACGAAGTCTTCAATAGTTTTAGGCTGGTTTGTTTTAGATTTAGAGTTCTGCAAGAGGAAAACTTGATCTGCTGCTTGAAGTTGAGATCCTTCCACCGTACACGTCTGGTTCTGAAGGAGTTTCTGCAGTTTTCTTTCTTTACGTATGTCCTTTGCCTTTCGGCACGGGGGCTTGCTCAGGTCAGCCCCTTTCCCTAGAGGGCACAGGCAAAGAATTGAACACCATGATTTGCAACAAACAAGTAGTTTTTACATAATCACTGACAAGAAATGGTTAAAAGCACCAATAACTGCAGACTGTGGTCTGAATCTGAACACAACATGGTATTTCACATTTACAACTGCAACCACGCTCGGTGCCAAGCTCAGTCACAACGATTCTTTCCTAAAGCTGTTTTAATGCAGCAATTTACCATGGAAACACCTCGACCACGATTCCACCCCAGAGCCAAGGATATATTTAATAACTAAAATGAAAGACTTCCTGCTAAGTCTGTCCTTAAATCAATTCGCCACATTCCCCTCTCAGAAACAAAGAAAAGCTCCTATTTAATGTACAGTACAATGGTGTACTACATCCTATAGGACAAGCCTGAAATACTGAAGGGAAAAAACACAATCACAAAATCTCACAGCCAAATGCACAGAGAACAGTTCTGCCACCTCCATAACGCAGGTGGCTCCACAGCTCTCCTGTAAAAGACACACACACACAAAAAGCATTTCTTTTTTGTCACCTGGAATCCTTACTCAGCGTACAGAAATACTGCCAACACCAGTGCCATTATCATAGAATCATTAAATGGTTTGGGTTGGAAAGAACCTTACAATTATCTAGTTCCAGCCCCCTGCCAGTGTTACTAATGTCACATAAAAGAAGAGTAAAAGGCTATATAAGCTTCCAACTTTGCTTAAAAATATATTAATATTGTCTACTTTTACTAATCAATCCACTTTTATCAATCTACCTCTGTCTTTAACAAGACATAATGTTCTACTTGTGAAATGTTATTTACTTAGAACAGAAGTCAAAGCTAGAAACTAAATGGATCACCATGGAAAATAGTACATAGCACGACAAGAACTTACCTTTTAAAGCATAATGAATCCAAACACATGCACAAATAAAAAGTCAAGTGGTTTATATTCCTCAGCGAAGAGGCTGGATTAATTTTATACTTATAATACAAATATAAGATAAAAAGCCAAGATAAGAGAATGCCAGGACTAGAAAAATTAATACAGAATTTTCTTCAATACTAAAAGATGTCTGGTCCTATGCTACCCACTATAAGCACTGAAAGGAAATTACCAAACAAATAATCTACTAACAAGTACTTTCAGAGCCAGATTGTAGGGGGCTTGGAGCAAGCTGCTCTAGTGGAAGGTGTCCCTGTCCATGGCAGGGGGTTACAACTGGATGAATTTTAAGCTCCCCTCCAACACAAACCAGTCTGGGATTCCATGATTCTGTGAAGTACCAATCTCCTCAAATAGTATCATTTCAAATCAATACTGATTGTAAATCCATAAATTCAAATTTGAAAAAATTACAAAAAGCAAGAAACATCTTTCCTAACTTTCATACTTCTACCTAAAACTTGGACATCGCTGCACAAAGGGATTTGGTATTCCATGTTGTACCTGACACCCCGCCTCACTGCAGAAACTGTGGAAGAGCTGTATGAATCTGCTGCACTGCTGCAAACAGTGGTAGAAGGAATACTCGATTTTCCAGGATTATCTATCTCAGCTTAGCAGCTGCTGTTGCAAGTTCCATGTAGAGGGAAAGCTGCACTCAAAACTGCATTGGCAGGCAGCTAGTGCAATACAAAGTAACTCTAATCCTGGATTTCTTATTACTTTTTAGGGCAGTAGGAGATGAGTTGGAGGCCAAAAAAGAGCCATATATTAAAAGTCTCATGTGAGTGTAAAAAAACTTACGCCCATACAGTGAAATAGTGCCATACATCTTGTAGAACACCAAAACTGTAACAGATATGATGACAAAGTGCTGGAGAAGTCTTTGGCCATTAGCTTTCTCCTGAAAGCCATGTACTGGCAAAAGACACTGGCAGCTTTTGAAAGACCTTGTCAAATGTGAAAGCACCCTGAAAAGTGAGGTGCTTTCATGTGAAGCATTCGGAGGAAACACTTCCAACTCTTGGTATTTATAAGAAGAAGAATCCAAACCCAGACTTAACTACGGCTTATCCCACTTGACTTGAACACCTGGAATTACATGGAAACTTTTTTCCCAGCACTCCTATGAAAGCATAGCAAGATCTTTCTTTCCTTCTCCTCCTTCTTGCCAGTAACTAAAACTGCCATCTTTCTTGTCCTCAATCCACTTCAAACTGAGAACACTGGTATCCTTCTGCAGACTGGGGACAGTGAGTGCACTGGTATTGTGAAAGCTCACTGGTACGGTTAGAGTTACTTCACCTGCAAAGAACTGCAGCCCTCAGAGCCACTGCCTGAATCCTTCCTTAGCAATCATAGGAACTGGCAAAATCCTTTGTATTGGGATAAATCTTTAAGCATCAGTGAAGCTATAAACTACTCTTTTTAATGTGCATACCATACAGAACTTACAGAGCTTGCAAGTGTATTCCTGGGGCAAGCTAGTAACAAGCTCACAATGGCTCACCCAGACAAGTCCCAGTCTGGTTTCTCCATGAGACCTGAAATGCTGAGAGCATCTCAGAGACTTAGAAAATGAGTCAATACCACTTTGGCACTCTTTAGACAACCCCACAACTGCACTAAGAGATTATATGATCTAGAGTTCTTACCTCTCAGCTAAGGTTTTAGAGTATTTGTTTCACCCACAGAGCTAAAATTGTTCACCAGAAAAGGACAAATCCTATGAGGAAATTACAGATCTTATGTGACCTGTCCACAGGCAAACAAGTCAGAGGAAGAGTTTATTTAAAATACTCATGATACAGCTGAAGACTTTAGTATTTCATCTGTATCAGGATCTGTTTCATGTCTCCTATAAGCTGAAAGTTAGCAAAAAAAAGCTTGTTAAAACAATGAATGTGCATGCAGACATAAGCAAACCTTCTTTTCCATCTGAAACTATGCAGAAACAGCCCATTATTCCTATAGGACAATGACCTGTTTTGCTTATAATGGAATAAAAATGCAATTAAACAATCTGATTATGGAACAAGTCTACATTTTCCAAGATGAAAACTAAACATCTTTCTACCTGGAAAATTTTAAACTACATTTGACCTATGACACCACCTTCACTAAAAAAAAATACTGAAGATTAATTAAATAAGCTTTCTGATGCATTTATTATTCACTTCAATATTCCATTTTAAACCCCTAGAAAGGAAGAAGCAAAGAGTCTGGGGTGACATGGTCTAGTGTGAGGCACTCCTGCCCATGGCAGTGGGGGGTTGGAACTGGATGATCTTAAGGTCCTTTCCAACCCAAATCATTCTGTGATTCTATAAGTATTTTTCCTCTATAGAAGTAAACCCAAGGAGCACAATGGCTCAAGATTTCTTTATGTCTGTTTCCAGTGTTTAAAGTTTTACCTAATTTTATTTGTCACAGAACTAAAGCCCGTATCTCTCACCTTTCTCAAACGAAAGGCACATTTACAGGCAGAATCTTTACCCAAGGCTGCCATCTGCTGTCAATGGCCACATCGTCTGTTTCCCAAATGAAGTTTAGATACATGAGAGTTTTTCATTAGTTATTTAAAAAACAAGAGGGTTCTGAAAATATGCACAACAAAGAATGGTTTGTGTTGGAAGAGACCTTAAAGCTCATCCAGCTCCAACCCCTGCCACGGGCAGGGACACCTTCCACTGGAGCAGCTGCTACAAGCCCCTGTGTCCAACCTGGCCTTGAGCACTGCCAGGGATGGGGCAGCCACAGCTTCTCTGGGCACCCTGTGCCAGCGACTCAGCACCCTCACAGGGAACAGCTTCTGCCTAAGAGCTCAGCTCAGTCTCCCCTGTTCTGGCAGGTTCAAGCCATTCCCCTTGGCTCAACCTGCTGCTCATGCTCTGGAGGTGCAGCCCAGCACATGGGGGGTTCTGGGCTTGAGTGCACACTGAAGTCAGGTCACGGGAAGCATCACATCAGCCAGCACCCTCAAGTCCTTTCCTCAGAGCTGCTCACATCCTCCAGTGACACTGCTTTTCTAGTCTAAAGTTAGCCAAAACATAAAACAAGGAAAGCTCCTAAACAGATTTTTTCAATCTATTAAATCTGCTTACCTAGAAAATGCCATTTTTTTATAGAGGACCAGAAGTACCTCTATTTCTTTGGGTTTTTTAATCAGCAGAAAGCTATATAATTTTCTTTAACCCTACAAAATAACAATGCAACAATATACTCAATGTGTTTCCAGTGCCACTTAGGTCTGTAGCAAGTAGTCTATAAGAGCATAAAAACACAGTCTTAAAAAAGTTATTCACAAGGGTCTATTCACAGGCTGTAAACAATACAAACTGTACTAGAAGAAGATGACCTACAGAAATGAAGAAACATAAAAACAACACTAAGATGTTTTTCTGCATCTTAAACTGATTTCCCACTGCTGTACAAGAGGCAAGGTCATGCCTTAACCTAACTGAGTAACTGGCACTCCTGCAGCCAAAGCTGTATCCTGCTCTTAGTCTTGCACAGCCACGGAATCCAACTCAGGCAGCTGGACCTGATGATGCTTATGGTTCTCTTTCAATCTGAGATGTTCTATGATTCTATGAACCATTCCTCAAGGTGCATAAAGCTTGAGACACCACATCCTACAGAGGAAAGAAAAAGCTGGATGTACATCTTATTCTGCACACAAAAGTATCCTGAATTGGAAACTGGTCCCAAAGTCTGGTGAGCTTCAATCGCCTCACAGAAAACTATCAGCTGTAGATATGTACTCAATAAATAATGAAAATTAATGCAACTTGCAGGAAAAACCAAGAAAACAAGTACCATGCAGCACCTCTCAATTTATACCATAAAATTCCATAAACTGGGAAGAGTATTGGAAATAGAAATTATTACCGAGGTACTAGGCAAGATTAAACAAAGGACTTCAACAATATGTGAACTGTGACAGTGTATTCCAATTACTACCTGGCTTAGGTGGTGCATGAACAACTTTAGCCGAATGTGATGGTTCTCCAGGGACTGGTGTCTCTTTATCTGCATGCAGCTGAAGAGAATCTGAATCCACCTTCTGCACATTCCCCTCTTCTTTCTTTTCTCCTGTGTCCTGATCTTCATTGTCCACCCTCTCAGCGTGATCCACACCCAGGGGAGTCAGTTCGGACTGACTGACATGCGATTCACCTTTGTAGGCAAAATCACAGGCACCCACATCCTCTATATGAGAATCCATAGGCTCTTCTGTAAGTAATTAACAACTGCATGAGTAAATTTCTCTCTGTATGACCACAGCTCACACTTTTGCACCATTAATACTAAACTTTACAACTGTACAGTCAAAACACAGAAAACTTCATTTACAACCCTGAATTACTATAGAACAGTTTTCTCCACCAAAATGGGTCATTCAACTAATTTCATGCCATAACTTCAAGCAAATAACAACTAAAAGAAAAAAGAAAACAAAAGCCTCACATACACACAAGAGGCAAATTATAATGATTCAGAACCAAACACAAGTTCCACCACAGCTGAAAATAGGTGGCTTTAGGGTTGGATAAACAGGGTGTGAGTGTTGAATCACGTGAAAGAAAACCCCTCCTTTCCCTGCTTGTTCTTCCTTTTCTCTGTCACAGGCAGGGACACCTTCCACTGGAGCAGCTGCTCCAAGCCCCTGTTGGCCTTGAGCACTGCCAGGGATGGGGCAGCCACAGCTTCTCTGGGCACCCTGTGCCAGCGCCTCAGCACCCTCACAGGGAACAGCTTCTGCCTAAGAGCTCAGCTCAGTCTCCCCTGTTCTGGCAGGTTAAAGCCGTTCCCCTTGGCCTGTCCCTACAGGCCCTTTTCCAAAGCCCCTCTCGAGGTTTCCTGGAGCCCTTAAGGAGCCTTCTCCAGGCTGAACCAGCCCAGCTCTCTCAGCTTGGCTCTAGATCAAGGCATATCAGCCATTTGATCATTCAAGCAGGTAGCTGATCCTCTTTTCAACCATCACTATTCATTTTCAAACGTGAAGAATTTCTTTACCTTCACTCACTACTTTCGAAACATCCCCTTTGGAAAGGAATTTCAGCATTTTCTTCAGAACTTTCTTGTGAGATTTGGAGGTCTGAAAATTCAAGGCCTGGCACCTTAAAAAGAAAAGATTATGATTTCTTTTGGGAAAGATTATTTCAGAAATAATACAGGTTAAAGAACCACTTAAAAATACACTATATATGTATTTTCTATTTCTTAAGTTTCATTATATGAAGTGGTCAAATAGTTTATCATTACTTTTGAGTTAATAACATTACACTGCATAATATCATATACACATATAATACCTGTACTGCATAATGTCATTCTTTATGCCATGTTTTGAGTGTATATCATAATAATCACTAAAATATGCCAAGGTGACCTCAAGCAGTGCATAAAGGCTTTCCTAGGAGGCTAATAAAATAGATTCTTTCACTTATTCATCTTACAGATACAGCATTGATACCAACCTGATACACAGGAAAAGCATACCTAGAATTATTCATACCCTGTTTAACGGACAGCCTCTCTTATTTGGGCTACTAAGGCAGTGTTTGTAGGATACAGACATTATAATTCACCTGAAACTAGCAAGCAAGACAGCAATCTCAGGACTCTGGATTGCAACCCAGAAGCAAAAGGCAAGGGTGTACACTTAGCAGGTTACTTATAGGGAGCCATCAGAAAGCCACTGATGTGCCTATGCACAAACCCAACAGCACTTATTTAGCCTTCAAAGTATCAGTACAAGCAGATAAACCTTTCAAGTGTTGTTACATATTTAAAGCAGTAAACACAAGCGGTTGAACGTATCTGAAGCAGTCAAATCACAGTAGATTTTGAGCTTCTTACCTTATTGTGTATTGAGGGCAACATGTCTGATTCATGATGGGTTTGTAGACATATTTTCCACTTCTAAAAGTAATAATACACATCAATTTGTTGTTGCTTATACTACAAAATAAATTTAAGACCAACCATTTTTGTTAAAATAATATCAAAATATTACATGATGAGTAACAGAAACCAGGAAGCAAGTTCTTCAGCTTTCTGCTGCTATATTAAAATACTATCTTTCTAAAATATTAGGTGCTAGGCAGAAGCTGTTCCCTGTGAGGGTGCTGAGGCGCTGGCACAGGGTGCCCAGAGAAGCTGTGGCTGCCCCATCCCTGGCAGTGTTCAAGGCCAGGCTGGACACAGGGGCTTGGAGCAGTTGCTCCAGTGGAAGGTGTCCCTGCCTGTGGCAGGGGTTGGAACTGGATGAGCTTTAAGAGCCATTGCAACACAAATCACTCTGGGATTCTGTGATTCTATAAGTGAGTATTTTCGTGTTCAAAGATTCTATAAAACTGCAAAGAGCACTGCAGAGACAGATCTATTGCAATTACTAAGAGAAACTAGCCAATTGTTTTCACAGACTGCCATGGTCTAAGCCCGGTCAACCACACAGTCTCTCACTCCCCCCCCCCCCACTTCTTCCCTCCCCTTGCTCCCAGAGGGATGGTGAGAAGAATCAAAAGAATGTTACTCCCACGGGCTGAGATAAGAGCAGTCCAGTAACCAAGGTATAACACAGATCACTACTGCTACCACCAATAATAATAATGATAAGGGAAATAACAAGGGGAGAGAATACAAATACCACGCCCCGACCAATACCCATCCAACCCAGAAGTACACCAGCCCTTCCGGGTAACTCTGTTACATCCTGGGCATGACATGCTGTGGTACGGAATACTTCTTTGGTCAGTTTGGGTCAGGTGTCCTGTCTCTGCTTCCTCCTGGCTTCCCCTCCTCCCTGGCAGAGGATGAGACTCACAAAGTCCTTGGTCAGACTAAACATTACTTAGCAACAACTGAAAACATTGGTGTTATCAGCTCTGTTTCCAGGCTGAAAGTCAAAACACAGCACTGCACCAGCTACTAAGGAAGAGAAAAAATGACTGCTATTGCTGAGCCCAGGTCACAGACCTAAGTTTTAAAACTGGATTCTAAACTCTATCTAACCTGTCAACAGGGCTTTGTCTTTTGTTTTAAATTTACCTTCGCCATCCTCTGTCTATGAGATCCTGGTAATCTTGAACTGTCATCGAATGAGCCCACATACCTGCAATAAATAAAACAGTAATACATGTGACTGACCATGGATATGCTTTAAAATAAAAGAAGATAACCAAAAATATGACTGTAAATCTGAGTAGCTCATGGCGAGTTACAAATAAATTACTTTCAAGGACTGAGCATATTCATGTATGTCATAAATTACTGATTTCAACACACAAAGTGTGAAAACACCAAAACTAATACAGACCTTGAGATGCAAACCAACTTGCAAACCAAACTGTGGTAAAATACTGGCACAGAGAGGCAGTGGATGTGCCATATCTGGAGACATTAAAGCCAGCTGGGCAACCTGATCTAGCTGAACATGTCCCTGCTCCTTGCAGGGGGGGTTGGACCAGATGAGCTTTGAAGGTCCCTTCCAGCCCAGGCTATTCTGATTCTACACTGCACAAGGTAAATTTCACCTCCCTGCCTGCTACTTTTGCCAGAGATAAACCAACCAAATAACACAGAATCTCTCCTTAATTTTGTTCTAATCTGTTGGAAACACCGAGCCAGAATTCCTCTGCGCAGTGCTGAAGCTGACACACATCATTCCCAGGGATCCCTTGGACAGCAGCTGCCAGGTGGAGCAGAGCTCAGGGAATGCGTGTCACCTCTTCACCCAGCAAAGAGCATCATCCGCTTCCCATCGAGCTGTCCTGAGCTAAACCCGTCCAGCCACAGATCTAGAGCCATCACGCCTGGCCAGGCCAACACACTGAGCCTGGGTTAACCCCGTGGAGATGGAGCCTCCACCACCAGTGAAGGGTCAGGCAGGGCAGCTGCGCCTCAGGAGTATAACTGCACCGAGAGAACACTTAGGGAGAGACCCTAACTACATCCTTACTTAGGGTGCGCACATTATGACAGCAGTAATTAAATAGTTCATGCTCTACACACCCGTTATTTCTCATGGTTCACCCTAGCCTGAAGGAACTGAAGAAACTGAAGAAGCACTCTTATCGATCCCGACCATGAGGAGAGGCTTCCGGCCCCCGCGGCCCCACACCGGCCCTGCCCGGGCTGCCCGGGTACCCGGGGCCGCTCGGAGCCCCCACGCCCGGAGCCGGGGACGGTGGGTGCCGTCGGGAGAAGGGCAATGCTCGCTCCCGAAAGGACGAAGGGAAGGCGGAGGCTGCTGCTCACAGGCTTCCCTCAGCCCCAGGTAAAGCAGCTCGGTGGCCTCCAGCCACCTTCGGTAGCACCCCGGCCCTCAGCCCGCCCTGCCCGCGGGCCGCACCGTGGGAGAGGTTGCCGGTCTCGTTCTTGCAGTAGCCGCAGCGGTAGCCATCCTCCCCGCCGAAGTACTCCACGATGCTCGGCGAGCCGCCGGCCGCCGCCATCCCCGCGGTGTCCCTCCGGCCGTGCCCCGCCGCCCGGCTCACCACAGCGCCCTGCCCGCCGCCATGCACCGCAGCCCCGGCCGCCCGGAAGCAGCCGCAGCCGCCATCTTTGCTGAGGGCAGCGCAAGGGGAGCGTCCACAGGAAATGGCGGACCCGCCATGTTTAGTGAGGGCGGCTGCCCTGCCGCTGGAGATCAGTGTCTCAGTCCCGTCCCGCAGCCCCCTGCTTACCGGCGGAGACCTTCCCCTGCTCCGAGGCGCAGTAACCGCAGCGGTAGCCCTCCTTCCAGCCCTTGTACTCCACCACGGCCACAGGCATGGCGTACGGCGGCCCGGCTCGCCTCAGCGGCCCTGCCCGCAGCGCCCCGCCGGGGCGAAGTGAGGTGGAGGCGGCCCTCGGAGGAGGCCTGGCCCCGTTTGATGGCGCTGCGCTAAAAGAGCTCTCTGCGTTCTGGTGTAGGTGAGCAGAGATGATGGAACTGTGCTTTCACACACCCTCGGGGCCTGCCCACGTTATCACCCCCAGAAACACGCTCTAACAGCATCAGCAGGTCCTCCTACCCCAGCTGCTTGATCAGAACCCTGCCTGATGATAGAAGTCCTAAAAACTTCAGAGACAGTGCTCCTCCAAAGAGGATTTTCTGAAGATGGAGCTAAATTTTATTTATTTTGAATTAAAAAAATAATGTCATGGCCACATATAGCTGTCCTGCCTTAGTTACAAAACCAGATACACCTGATGTCCAACTAAGTTTAAGGAAAGAGGACTTTTACATGCCACCGAGATCAAGTTTGCAAACTCAAACCTTGGTTTCCAAAGGACTTAGAGCAGAAAGACGTCATCAATTTCTCCTGCAGCACCCAAACTCATCTAGGTAACAGGATTATCGCAGCAGAGATGGTTAACCATGTCAATTCCACCTGCAGGCCACTACTGGGGCGAGACGAGGGAGGTATGAAGGGGGACAGCATTTCATTTTTACTTGGTAGCGTCTGTAAACTCTATGTAAAGTAGCAAACTACTCCATAATAAATAGAAAGTGTATGGTAATAACCCCGTGACAGGTATCAACAAACCAGTGCACAGGAAGTGTCCAGATGTTCTAATAAAAATAATTTTACAATATATATACACATAAAATACTTTCTGAATGAAACATTTTAAAATATTTTCTGTAAGGCACCTAAGGGGAAAGAGAAAAAGAGAAAAAGCCAGTAAGACAACAGGCATTAAGATCTGGAACTTAGCAAACAGCTGTGACAATAAACGAATTCAATGCTAGGGCTGAATGGATTTTCGAGGAAAGCTGACTGTATTCCCTTCTTTTTTCCCCAAGTCCTTCTATTAACATCAGCTGCCAATAGGTTAAAAATAAAAGGTGCAAAAACTAAGCTATGATTCTAAACAGCACTGCATTCCGAGTATAAAGCTACACAAATTAACTCAAGTATGCCACTTAAAGTGACTGCCATGTGTAAAAATAAAGGGTGTTTTCATTTAACTACTGCATAAAAGATCAGATTACTTTGTTCCATTAAGACATCAACGATGTTCCAGATGCTATGAAGTTGCCCTGCTCATAGTTTTTCAACATTTGTAAGTCACAGGTAGTTTCCCTGCAGTTCTTCAACATGCATAAGGAACTCATTCACTGTATCCTCTTTTATTTAGTTTGATTTATTAAATAAGTATTCTTATTTAGCTTGATTTATTAAAAGAACTTACCTGAAGTATTAATCTGTTTCCATTTCATCTTCATTTCTATGGCAAGGAGGGCTAATCATGGGTTCTGTTATTTCAAATGTTTCTACAATCTCCTGGTTAGGGATGACAAAAGTATGTAAGTTACAAGAACTGAATTATTTCCATTTCATTGAAGTTACCATCACGTACGTAATAAAGTTTCTCATACTGAAGCACTACTTCAAATTCCTAAGTATCTTTGAGTGAGGGACAAAGGAGAGGAGTTGTACATGACAGAAACTACTTTTTGTTTAAGATCTAGTACAAACAGCAAGCAGTGAGGAAATTGAACAGAGAACTTCCCCTCTAAAAGCAACTATCACTCAGGAAGGGAAGAAACAGATGCTGTTTTTGCAGTCCTTATACAAAACAGTAAAAGCAAGTCACTGCACAACTTAAAAGCACTTAAACTGGGCAGGCTTCAAAGATCAAAGATGAAACTGCTATCCCAATTCTCAGTGTTCTTGCAGTTAAAAGCATTCATTAGATTTGTGATTGTTTTGGAAACCACAAAGTTAAATGCAGTGATAATAGAGGAACGCCCGTCCTCATCAGAGTACCTAACAGTGCAGTAGATATATTCCTACACTTAATAAAAAATAATCAAATGTATCAAGAGCTATCTATTATACCTTCCAGTCTTTATAGTTCAGAGACAAGACAACCTGGTTCCGTGTTCCAGCACTATGGCCATCCTCCCTTTCCTCGTTGTCTTCTGAAGGCTCTGTGCAAAATACAGCATTTCCAGAGTCTTTACACTCATAAAGTCAGTCTCCTCCAGGAATACAAAAGCTTCAGAAAAAGCAAATCAATGATACATGCTGCATGAAGACAGTCTCCAGCAATAGGCTGTAGCATACACTCCTTAAGATATTTCTCAAGTCTTAACTCCTAAAAATTGAGGAACTAACATTTAAGTCACAGAAGGACCTAAGTATTTCATCCTTTCCAAAATCCCACTGATATCCTATGAGAATGAAAGCTAAAGACCTCCTACATAGGATGGCATTTCCCTTACAACTGTTCTGAAGATGCAGCACTTCCACAGGTAAAGGAGACTTCTTGCATCCAAAAATCTGTTTTCTCAGCAAAACCTAACAATGTTCATTTATGTATTAGTGAAGATATCACTTTGAAATAAAAGGTTATTCCCTTTCCTTTTATTAACAGACTCAATACTTTCAGTTCCTCTCATAAATCTCTTTATGCCTTCAATTACACTCACTGGATATCCCCAAATCTCTACTCTTGCAGCTAAAAATATACCTGAAACTTTGTGAACATGCAAGATGTAGCTACTTTTCAATAACAAAAAAAAATAGTCTTTTAAAGCTAGATTTTACCTATTACTGGCAATTTATCTTCATCCAGCTTTATTCTTGCAAAACCATCCTGAAAAGACAGGATTTAAAGTTTCAGAAGAGATGATTAAGATAACGCAATGAAATTTCATATTTTAACATATCATAAACAAGTACATGTATTGATATACAGTCTTAACTGGCATACCAAATAAGAGTAGTGTAAAAACAGCATTCATTCAGTCACAAATAATGCAGCTGATGTAGGACAATTGGTGACTTGGATTAGAAAAAAAAACTGTTTTATTAAAAATCATTATTCATTAAATATATTTGAGTGGACCCTCCATGATCACATAATTTTTCAGTATGAACCTAAATTTAGACAAATATATTTGCAAGGTTTTCTGTTTTCCCAAATTCACGTTATTTGACAAACGAAGTATGTAGTGCAAATCTACAGATTCCAAAGGTGTATTAAACACTGCACTAACATACTTTCCTACAGTAGCCTCAATAACACTTCTATACTCCCTGACTGCTCTTGTAAAATCTAACATGAAGTGAGGCAGAATCCCTTTGAGATGTGCACAACAGAAAAAGTTTCATTATTGTTTTGCTGGTAAATTAACTATAATAGAAAACCTAATAAATATTATACTGTCAACTCTGGTTTCTTTTTCATTCAATTACTAAAATATCACAGACTGTTTGTAGAAAACAAATTAGGATTCCTAGTATTTAAATCCTAATCTGTCAATCTTGAAGCCATGAAAACAAAAAATCATATTTCTAGGTAACTCCAATATCCAAAATAAGATTTCAAGAACATGTCATGCCTTACCCTTATAATGAAGGACACATGAAAGATGTTTTCCACAGTGCGTGCAAAAGAGTTGGGATCAATCACAAGATCAAAGAAGGAAATAGGTGTACTAGCTGGAGATGGAAGAAAGGGGTTGTTAAAAAACCAAACAGGGGGTATACACAAACCTAATATACACACACACAAAGTCAGGGCTCCTTTTAAAAGCTGATTGACTGTTTATGTCCATTTAGTTACAAAGCTGAATTCCCAGTTGCCCACAGAAAGAAGCAAAGTTTCTAGAGATGATGGGAGAAAACAATCTTTGCCACACACACACTTGATAACTACTTGATCCCCTCTAAAAAATGGAATGTTCTAGTGAGAGAGGATAGGGTTTAAATTTACATTGCAGCAAACAGCAGTCAATTAGTGTTCATAAAAATAGTCTGTAACCTTCAACATTAAGATTTTATAGAATCTTGGAAGAACCATAAAATCCCAGCCTGGTTTGGGTTGGAAAGGACCTTAGAGCTCATCCAGTTCCAACCCCTGCCACCGGAAGGGACACCTCCCACTGGAGCAGCTGCTCCAAGCCCCTGTGTCCAACCTGGCCTTGAACACTGCCAGGGATGGGGCAGCCACAGCTTCTCTGGGCACCCTGTGCCAGTGCCTCAGCACCCTCACAGGGAAGAGCTTCTGCCTAAGAGCTCAGCTCAGTCTCCCCTGTTCTGGCAGGTTCAAGCCATTCCCCTTGGCCTGCCCCTGCAGGCCCTTGTCCAAAGCCCCTCTCCAGGTTTCCTGTAGGTATTACAACTGCTCTAATGTCTCCTCAGAGCCTTCTCTCCTCTAAGCTGAACAAGCCCAGCCCTCTCAACATAAGAGCTTTCTACTTGCAAACTCCATCTAATCACTCTTAACTGTTAAGATTAACTGATTAAGAGTGTTCATCTTCTTAAATTAAGCTTTAAAAGCTTATTGGAATCATACTTACGATCATTTTCAAAATGAGTCTGCAATAATCCCAAGATCCTCTCTACTTCTTTTTCTGTAGCTTCCTGATGAGACTCCTCCATTTTTTTTAACTGGAAAAAAGAAACAGAGTTTCACCTTAAATAACCCCTGTGGCAAGACAAGAAGATGAAAAGGGCCTTTTATGAACACTTAACTTAAAAGGTGAATTTTTCTCTCTATGCCACACATGCACAGTCACAGACACAGGTATGCAAACGCAAGACAACTTCGACAGTGCTTTAGGAATCAATTCCCATCTTACAGAATCAACCTGAAAGGCTGTAGTTTGTATGTTTTCAGCTTATTTACAGGTCTGCATTTACTTTCCAATAGTTGTGAGTAATGCCTAATGGCACATAGTCTGTGAGTTTATTGTAGGAGTTTATTTATAGGTGCAGAAGAGCAGTTCATTGAAAGAATGAAAAGTTAAAAGATCTTCTCAGAAAAGCACCTAAGTTTACATGTAAGAAAAGTGAAGTTTAACATGGTCAAAGGACACGATTGTGATTTTAGATTTGCTCATGAGCTGTACAGCAGGGGACTCCAAAGCAACCTCCAAGTACTGTAACCTGCACTGTACCAATTATGCTTCTCAACCAGTCTTCAGCAACCTGTTTGCTATTCCAGTTAGGTAACAATTTCCCTTTGACCACCCTGCAAGCTACAGAAACTTGCACACAAAACTATACCTAACACAGATTTAGATGTATGTGATGTGATCATCCACATTTCCCTAAGCAAGCCACAAACAGCAATCACTTGCTTTTTGAAACAACTGTCTCAAACTCCCCAGCTCCTCTTCTTCCCAGTACGAACTGTATCAGAATATCTTCTATCACTATTTGGATTATTATGAAGTAGGCTGTATTTAAAAAGCCATACTCAACATTTTCACTATGATGGTGCTGAGGTGCTGGCACAGGGTGCCCAGAGAAGCTGTGGCTGCCCCATCCCTGGCAGTGTTCAAGGCCAGGTTGGACACAGGGGCTTGGAGCAGCTGCTCCAGTGGAAGGTGTCCCTGCCCGTGGCAGGGGTTGGAACTGGATGAGCATTGAGGCCCCTTCCAACACAAACCAGTCTGGGATTCTATGACACTGCCTCTATACACTGGCATTATCAGCCAGAGGCTCCCTATATCGACATGGTTTATTCTTTCAAAGGAAGCCTCCCTGGAAGTATTCTCAGACTTTGGCCTTTCTGCCAGAGTATAACAGAAGGAATGGGAAAACAGAAAGCAGAGAAAATAGTGATTAAGGAAGTCAATTAGTCTGTTGTTACCTGTATTTCTGTGCAAATGATATAGACTGTTAGATGTTTTATAACTAAAAGCTGAGACACTAATGCAGAGAAGTTTCTGTTTCATTTCTTTTCAAAGCAACAAACATCAGAGCAAATAAGCTAATTTGAAGTTGTAAAATCAGGCTGTAAATCCTACTTCCTTTCACTCAGTGAAATACTGCAGTCCACACAAAACAAATCAAGAAGCCTAATAATGGTCAGAATTCTTCAGTCTGAATCCTACACAGTTCCTAACAACAAACCCCAAACCAACATGAACTAGAAAGATTTAGAAGGCAGTTTTAATAACTGTGCCATAACAAATCATCAATAAAGATAACAGTTCACAAACCTGAGCAGGCATTGCCCTTTTTTCTTCTGTTCCTGTAGACTTTTTCTGCCTCTCAATCCGTTGCCTTGGTACAGGAGGATCAGATTTGAAAGATCCCAACCTAACCAAGATAAAAAGAACACATATATGGAAATATATTTTATATGATATGCTAAGAAACCTATAAAGCGAGCAATTGCTCTGCTGATAAAGATGCCAAGTAATGACTGATTTCTAAAAATAAAGCCTCATCACACATAGATTTCTGTAAACAACCATCCCCTAAGGTTGTTCCCAATATATGTTGGCAGCCTCATACCAGAGTTAACAACAGATGCATAAAATTTGGTGCAATTATTCCAACTTTAACACAAAATTTTAAATCTCCTTTTCTGAAAGCTAAGTAAGAAATGGAATTCATATTCTCCTCCATCTCCATTTCAATTTATTACAGATTTTCCTGTCTGAAAACTCTCTCCGTATGGTATTTATCTCTTTTTTTATCTATTGTTTTGTTTCTGTAAGCTCAGGTTTACAATTTTTTTCATATATAGTCAATTATAAGAACATTCGGTACACTAAGACGAGATCCAACATTTCTCATTAAGCAATGCAATATATGTGCTAGATTTCAGCACTTGAAGTGCTTACCTCCCTCCATTGACTATATAACGAACTTAGGCTCCTAACTTTGAGTGCCTTGAATCTCCACCAAGCTAGATGACTAAAGGAGAGTGTGAATTGAGACTAAATTCAAGTTAGTTCAGCAGGTACCCAAATATTTTACAGCACTTATTTTTCCCTATCTTGAGCTGCAATTACTCCATTTCAGAAATCATAGATGAACCATGAAAAAAAATAACTCAGGTCTCAGATAAACATAGAATCATAGAATAGTTAGGGTTGGAAAGGACCTTAAGATCATCCAGTTCCAACCCCCCTGCCATAGGCAGGGACACCTCACACTAAACCCTGCCACCCAAGGCTCTGTCCAACCTGGCCTTGAACACTGCCAGGGATGGAGCATTCACAGCTTCCTTGAGCAACCCCTTCCAGTGCCTCACCACCCTAACAGTAAAGAACTTCTTCCTCATATCTAACCTTAACTTCCCCTCTTCAAGTTTGAGCCCATCAAGGATAGAGTCATAAATTAGCAATTCTTTTCCTAAACCAAGAACTACACTTTATTATATTTACATTTTATATTCACATATCCTCCATCAAAAGATGTGTGTATAAAGAAGTCCATCATTACTTAAGTCAAAATATAATTAATGAGAAAGCAATCTTTCTTGCAGCCACTTTTGTCTTAAAATAATAAAAAGGTTTAGAAAACACTTATCTTTTAGAGCTTGAATGGGCAAACCCAAGATTGAATCATCTTAATTAGCCATCCGTCATTAAATATCAGATATTGTATGATCAAATTAGTATATTCAGCAGCCTTCTTACAGTGAGACTTATTGGGGGGGGGGTGGAACAAGTGTAAAAGCATAGACAACTGAATAATACTCTCTCAACTCTACTGTTAATGGAACTATATCTTGCTATGGCTGTCTTTATGAGACATTTAAATTGGAGAGTTGTCTATAAGCCAGGTGACTAAGGGTCACTTGACAGCAGATAAAAAGGCTCCTATCAATGGGTTGCTTACACAAAATGAGAGATTATGCTGATTCTACATAGGCCACTTGCCAGTAATCAGGTGATTTCTTCTGAAGGCAAAGACAGAATGCAAGATTCTAAAAGACAACCCTTTAACACAGGTATACAAGAACTGTTGGTCTCTTCTTGATAACGGAATCATCAGGTAAAAGATACAGACCCTGATGGACTGATCTTCCAACACTGTCTAGGGTGGGGGGAACAGGTTTCCTGTATTCATGATTCTGGCTGCAACTTGGACAGGGAGAGAAAGATGAGGGAAGAGTCAGCTTTTAAAAGAAAGACAATCGCTTCTATGGGGTTTGGTCTGAAACACGTAAATCAAGAATATCTTGCTTTCTCTGCTAGATACAAGTGATGCTATTTTGTAGCCAAGCCAAATCAAAATCAGAGAAAGAAACATTATGAAATCTTTTGGAGACAAGGAGTTCACCATACCCTAAGAACAGAGAGCACACCTGAGCTCTTGTTGACACTCTTGTGACCCTAGATTAAACTCTATTCAAGTCCAGGGCATTAATTATAAGAATCAATTAGGGCCATTGACTTGTGCTGCAGTTCATACTATTTCCTTAAATAAACTTACATGTAGTGAAAAGAAGGTGCTCTTTTGAAGTACTTTTCTGTTTCTTCTCCCAGTTTATACCAGGCATCACTAGGCAAATAGCCTGAAATGCTCTCAGAATCATCATTTTCTTCTGCTTCTACGCGATTTATACCCATGAAAGTTAACTAGAAGATAAAACAAAAGCTGCAATGAAAATTCACTTAAAGAGCAGCAAATACTTCAATGGTGAAATACTATATCACAGTGTTTGTCTTGCTAGATTAATACTTAATACCACTGTACAAGAACCTCAACCTTCCTGCAAATACTGTGAAAACAGGAAAAAACTCACATACACACTTGTGTTCACAGCAAGCATTGAAAAAAAGAGCTACAAGTAAACAAAACTGCCTACATTCCAACAGAACTTCCATGAAATGACCATGTAGGATAGCAGAAGGTGTTCCTGCCCATAGCAGGGGGTTGGAACTAGATGAGCTTTAAGGTCATTTCAACCCAAACCATTCCAGGACTACTTAAATCGCACTATAAAGCTAAGGTGTCTCACAGTTTCTGAACACCACACACTTCCAGGGACACCTGGAACACCATAAAACAGCATATTTGACTCAGCCTTACAGCCAGCAGCCAGACCTCCCCAGAAAGAAAACTTCAAAA
This sequence comes from Melopsittacus undulatus, assembly GCF_012275295.1. NCBI lineage: Eukaryota > Metazoa > Chordata > Aves > Psittaciformes > Psittaculidae > Melopsittacus > Melopsittacus undulatus. The sequence goes on from NC_047530.1 coordinate 107,534,544, forward strand.
CAATTTAACTTGATGGGGTTTTTTATATTGCAGAGTTCTAGACTTGACCAAAGACTCACGCTCCTCACTAACCTGCTGTAACACAAGAGAAAATTTTCAGGGAGGGGAGGAAGGAATAAAACACAAATTCTTCTTCAAAGCTATTCTAAACCGACTCTTCCATCCAGTCACAGCACAAAGAGACAAACATGTCAAGTCTAAAAGCATGCAAGTAAAGTCCCATGTCATGTCAGTGACATGGGGCCTTAAGAACTCCGAAAACATATAAAGCAGTGGAGGGAATAAACTACTCAGAGCTACTGAAACTACAAAACAGTAGTAGCATAAAGAAAGTGTACAAGGCTACCTTAACAGCACAAACCAAAGTGTGATAAAGTAGCAGCAATAAACCAATGGGAGGGGATGTCTGCATTTTAAGTTATATTTTCCCCTCTGCATAGTGGAAATGCTCAATACATAGTTATGAACAATTTCCAACACTAACCAGAATATTAATCAAAGAAATTCACAGGAAGAGTTAAATTCCATCAGAACTGTTCTGTACTGCCTGAAAACTTACTCTGTAACAAACAGGGCAAACCCCTAGCAAACCTGTTGGCAAATTCAGTCTAGAACTTACCAAGTCTTCTGCAAATACTAGTGAATCAAATGTTGTCATTTCAGAGTGCAACTCATTGGCCTTCTCCTTTCCTAGATTTGATGCTAAGACAAGAAATTGGGCATCAAGGGCAGCTTCTCGTGCACTGGAAACTGTTACAGGAAAGATTATATGTTAATAAGATGAAATTGTCAAAAATACAATAAGAAAATTTAGCATACAGTCTATCCTAGGTATAAAGCTTTATAAATCATTTCATTGCAATGACCTCTAACACCTGTACTTACATAATCCTTATAATAGTATTTGCATTCAAAAATAAGAGAAAAGGAAAAGGAGAGAATGACATTGACAAAGGCAACCATAGAAAAATAACACAGCACCCTAAAGAATAAAATGCCTTCTTTGTTGACATGTTTTCCATCTCTCTAAGTGAAATGAATCCCTCTGATAGCTTCTATATCTACTGCTTATGTATATTGTTCTGCAGTGTCAAGATAAAGCAGCGAGAACTTCCAAGCACAAATAAATACAAAAGTAACATTAGTTTTCTCATATCAACGTATTCAAATAGTTCCTCTTCAGAGAGACATATCTGTTTTAAGTCATACTTTAATAATTCTGGTAAAGTACTTGACCTTCAACTTCATTTTATTGCCCTTTTTTGTTTCTAAGGCATCATCGCCTCACACGTGGCCAGCTGTCAAGCAAACACCTCTAACAAGGACCACAGAATTGGTTTTACCTCCACTAAACAGTTTATTGGCTTCTTCCAAAGCTTCTGTCAGCCTGTTGCTTTTTGAACTCAGCATATCCTCACGGTTTTCTGGGGGACAAACAAATGAAATCTTATGTTACTTAAATATAGAAGCATCGAGAAATACAGATTTACACCTTAACCAGAACTGGCTGAGTCACGCATACAAAAATACAGAATATAGTTATAACACCTTAATTGCAAGACTACGTGGGCTCCATTTTTATTAATGTACATGCATTAACTCAGTTTGAAGTAATTTTGCATTTACTTCAATGGTGTAAGATCTATACTGTACATGGATGGTGAGGTGCTGGCACAGGGTGCCCAGAGAAGCTGTGGCTGCCCCATCCCTGGCAGTGCTCAAGGCCAGGTTGGACACAGGGGCTTGGGGCAGCTGCTCCAGTGGAAGGTGTCCCTGCCCGTGGCAGGGGTTGGAACTGGATGAGCTTTAAGGTCCCTTCCAACCCAAACCAGTCTGGGATTCTATGAATTCATGTTAGCAGACCCCTCTTGGTTCCAGTAAAACACCTGTATCTGTGTCAAAGCTGCTACCAGCTACCATGTTATTCATCTTACCTTTAGGTTACTAGGGATTTTCATGAAACAAACAAACAAAACCCTCAAAATGAATGCTTAATAACTTCTGAAGATCACCATGTCAAACTCAAGTCAGTCGTATATCACAGTCTATGTATGATTTAACAAGGCCTCAGAGGTCCAGTTCCATAAACAGCTACTCACAACACTGCTTTTAGAGATCTACACTATCTCTATGGCCTCACATACCACTGCTGTTTTCTGCATAAACACAGACTGGATAATCCATGAATTCCATTGTATTCCCTTGTAAAACAACACCACACATTTTTGGAGCATGCACAAAATACCAGGACCACAAACTGCTAAATTCAGCAGGGTTTACTCCAACAACCATGTTTCTATGAGAAAACCATGACACTCCAACGGCACAGGTGGGAAGTGCTGACACATCTATCTAAAGAGCTGCTAAAAATCCCATAGCATTTTCTGGAAAGCCCACGAACAACTTTCAGGTCCGGGCACATACTTGCACCCAAATTAAAGCTCAAACACCATTAAGACAAAATTAAAGGCTGTGGGTCTATCTCCAGGTCTAAAGCTGACAGTTTGGCCCGCTGCATCAATGCAGTTGGGGCGGGTCAATCCTTCACAACCTTGCTATCCCAGGGCATGTAAATGCTTCCAGGGAGGCAAGTTCTGGATCCAACCGCAGGCCCATCGCTTCAGCAACCCCAAGAACACGGTGTTCCAGGGGAGCGTTACGAGCTCCTCACACAGAGAGGCCGGGCCCCGGCCGCCGCTCCCCGGCTTACGCTGCACGTTGTAGATGAGCTCCCGGTACTGGTTCCGGATGATCCTCCTGCTGCGCTCATCGCCCTCGCCGCCCTCCAGCCGCTGCTCGCCCTCCGCACCCGCCTCCTCCATGTCTCCGTCGGCGGATCCCGGCGAGCGGCCGTGCGGCTGCCGCTGAGGCACGGCTCCGTTCCGGGAGGTGGACGGCAGCGAGAGGCGGCCGCGCTCCCAGCTCGAACTGCCCGAGGAAGAGGTGGCTCCATCGCTGTTACTCAACCCCGACATCGCCGTGCGGCCCTGCGGGCCCTCGGCAGCCGCCGCCCGGCCAGCCCGGCCCCGCCGAGAGTGCCAAGGCCGCGGAGACGCCGTTACCGGGCGCGACGGTGGCCAGGGAGGGTCAAACGGCAGCGGGAGGTGGGGCCAGGGCGTGCGCAGGCAGCGGTCATGGCGGCTGCCAGCCCCGCTTTGAGGTAATGGGAGGGAATGCAGCAGCAGCAGCAACAACAGCAGCAGCAACAACAGCAACAACAACAGCAACAACAACAACAACCACAACAACAACAACCGGGGCCGCTCCACTCCTTGTCATTGAGCTTTGCCTTTGTCTCGGGCAAAAATAAACGGCGCCTGAGCTGTTTGGAGTTGTCATGGTTTGAGCATGTTTTGAGGGTGTTTTTGTTCAAGTTTTTTTCCAGCCAGGGGGAGGCCGGGAGGAAGGAGAGACAGGACACCTGACCCAGGCTAGGCAATGAGGTATTCCATACCATAGCACGTGATGCCCAGGATGCATACTGGGAAAGAGAAAGCTGGAGGGGGGGAGCTGTGGAGAAAGATGGAGGAGGGAGCACATGGTGCTCGGCCGGGCAGGGTGGAGTGAGTTATGGGTCGGTGGCTGGTGGGGTGTTGTATTCTTTTCACTTGCTGTTTGCTGTATCATTATTATTTGTAGTAGTAAATGGCAGTAGGGGTTTTGTGTTATGCCTTAGCTATTAAACCATTCTTATCTCAATCCGTGGGGGCTACATTCTTTGGATTCTTCTTCCTAACTCTCCGGGAGTTGGGGGACTTGGTTTAAACCACGACATTTTAGTCTCCTGCATCCTGCTGGGGGTCGGCGGGCGACTTCCGGGGGACACTCTCGGCCGTCGGAGGGTCGGGAACGGCCGCAGGACTCACCTGCCCGGCTGCCTGATCCCCCTGCTCAGCTACCGCCCCGCTCCGCTCCTCCCCCGCCTGCTCCTGCTGCTCTGCCACAGCCGTTTGGCTCCCCGTGCCGCTCTCCCTGGCAGCCTCAGCTGCCGGCAGCTCCCAGGGCCGCTCCTTCCTGGCTTCACGCAGCTCCACACAGGCGAAGCTCGGGCTGGGGCTTCCGGCTGTGGGGTTCCGGCTGCTGGCCTCGTGGCGGCGGGTGGTATCGTATTCTCTCTCTCCGTTTGTCTCCTCTAACTTTGATTTGTTATTGGTACCGGTAGTTTACTTCTGTTATACCTTGATTGCTGGACTGATTTTACCTCGATCCGTGGGAGTTGTATCCCTCCGGCTCTCCTTCCCATCCCTCCGGGAGTGGGAAGGAGAGGGGGGGGAAGGGGAACAGAGAGGGGGAACTGTGCAGATTTAGTTTAAACCACGACACTTTTTTGGCGCCCCACGTTGGGCGCCAAAAATGTCGTGGTTTAAACCAAGTCCCCCAACTCCCGGAGAGTTAGGAAGAAGAATCCAAAGAATGTAGCCCCCACGGATTGAGATAAGAATGGTTTAATAGCTAAGGCATAACACAAAACCCCTACTGCCATTTACTACTACAAATAATAATGATACAGCAAACAGCAAGTGAAAAGAATACAACACCCCACCAGCCACCGACCCATAACTCACTCCACCCTGCCCGGCCGAGCACCATGTGCTCCCTCCTCCATCTTTCTCCACAGCTCCCCCCCTCCAGCTTTCTCTTTCCCAGTATGCATCCTGGGCATCACGTGCTATGGTATGGAATACCTCATTGCCTAGCCTGGGTCAGGTGTCCTGTCTCTCCTTCCTCCCGGCCTCCCCCTGGCTGGAAAAAAACTTGAACAAAAACACCCTCAAAACATGCTCAAACCATGACAGGAGTAAATCCCCGAACCATCCGCTCACGCACGGCCGAGATGGGATTCTTTGCCCCTTGGATTAAGCAACTTTTCGGCTTCTAAAAGCTTGAGCAGGAAAGCCCCAGAGGCTGTATCGAGGATGAAGGATGAACCTGATGGTAGCACATCTTTCATCTGCTTTTAAGCTTCTCTAAGGTCTGAGGAGCGCAAGAGGTGAAAATTGCAGACAAAAGGATGATGCCCTTTGCAGAGCATCTCTAATACGTGTTTCCATATAAATGTATGGATTAACCACTAAGCTCTGTGCTCCAGCAAATGTATGCTTTGAAGAGGAATAGACTCCTAAATTAGTTAATCATGACCAGTGGTGATGTTTATACCAAAGACAATAAAGCAGAGTTAAATGTAAGCATGTCTATTAGTGATTCAACAGGAAGAAACATGCCTTCAGTATTTTTAAGTTATCCAACCAAGCATTACAAGTCTGGAAAATCAGGCAATTAAATGCTCATTTAATCATGAGCATTGTATATTACAGATTAAAAGAAAAATAAATCTTTAATATATGTTTTCTCCTCTCATTCTGTTCCTTTCCCATTGCCAGTGCCATTAGAGTTGAGTTTAGTGTAATGATGAGTCTGGCTTCCGATTTGGAGCAGGGGGCTTTGCAATGCCCCTCATTGCACTTATTTCCTCATAGTTCTCTTTTATAAATAGCAGCAATTTAGGAACTGTGCTGAGTGATTATTTCTGACATCCTGATGATCCTACTTTAAGAATTCCTTAAAATAGACTTCTGCTTAATATTATCACACTAATCAGATAAAACAATCATTAGCAGTCGCTTTCAGTTGTGAGTACAGAGTTTGCACAAGATGCTCATGAGTATTAAAAGAATATGTAATAATATCAAGTTGCTATAACCATAGTATCCCAGACTGGTTTGTGTTGGAAGGGACCTTAAAGCTCATCCAGCTCCAACCCCTGCCATGGGCAGGGACACCTTCCACTGGAGCAGCTGCTCCAAGCCCCTGTGTCCAACCTGGCCTTGAACACTGCCAGGGATGGGGCAGCCACAGCTTCCCTGGGCAACTGCAAGAAATTTAAACCAGACATATATGCTAAAGGTTTAATTCCTGCTTTCCTGGTTGCATACAGCATGTAACTCCCCTTACTCATTTCATGATGTTACAGCAATGCTCTCTGCTTCAACATACCACGTGGTGGTCAAACAGTGGCAGAAGTGCATTGAAGTTGCTATTCTTTCAGTAAATTGTGAAACAGGAGGCAAGAGTCTGAAACCTTCCCACTTTCACTGTGACTTCTAGAGGTCTTCAGCAGGCTGGAAATTGTCTGGTATAGCAGTCAGAGAGACAAAAAGAAGTGGCTTCACCATCGTTCGGACAGTCTAAGCCAGTTTTGTACTGGTTCTGAAGCAAATTCTCTTACACAGGATTCACAGTTGCAAGACTGCTACATTTTCCAGGTGACTCTCACTGTTAATGTTTATTGACATAAGAAGTTAGACAAAGAAGGCATTCTAGGTATAGTGAACATTAGCATTTAGATTTTCAAACTTGGGAATCTTTCATGTTATGGATACAGGATGAAATACACTTCATATTACAGAAAAGGCATCGGGATGAATATTCTGTAATCTCAGCTGAAAATCAAAGTCATTTTATTAAGAGGGCAACAAAGCAACAAAAACTTACTGTTAGTTGCATTGATGAATCCCGGACTTTTTAAAGGAACACATACATGAACAGGGATTTCCATCCCACTGAACTCCCAAAACACGATCTTCATTTCTTCATAGTGCATGTCTGTCATCCCCTAGATTTCTTATAGAGTAGTAATTTAGTTTAGCATTAACCCAGAGGTGTATTGGGTTCCCATGGGAACTTAACACACTTGTGAAACTTAAGGCAAAACCTAAATGCATGATTTACCATGGCTCGATGCAATTAATGGGAAACTCTTTGCAAGTTCATAAATGCTCTGATCCATGAGAAGATACTGCCCATCAAAATTAATTTCCTTGTGTGAATCCACTTACTCCAACAATAATGCTATCCTAAAGGAGGATGTCAACCAAATACATTGTTTCAAAGGCAATGGGTGACATTTAATGTTATCAATATAACTTCTTATTATAATAGAAGATCAGAATAACACTATAGTACATGAAAAGCTGATTTCTGGGTACTTTCCTGATGACTTTAAAATTGCACATTTTCATTTGCAACTTTCTCAGCTTAATTTTCAAGTTTGTTCAAGGATTCAAATGAATCCTACAAAATATAAATACACTGCATTAGCACTTCATTATGTGGTTAATACTACTGTGTTGCTTTAATTGCTGTGGTGTTTTATTGAAGTGTTTTCAACAGGTGTTCTAAAACATCTTCATAGATCAAACTGATTCAATGTACAGTCATGGTTCTACCTTGTCTTCACCAAACCAGTGCTTCTGCTGGACTACCGAGTGAAGCTATGCATAAACTGTCTTTCAAAATATGCTCAAAATACTTAATTTTTCAGTCCAAAGTTGTTGAATTGGACTCTTGAACAATTTTCTATTCTCATACTCTGTGTGACTAATAGAGTGATGTCGAATTTGCATTGCAAATTCATTATGAGTAATATGCTTTTGGACCCGAACACAGAAAGTCTCAAGAGAGGATCCAAACAAGACTGAGGCCCATTGTACAATGCAGTACACAAACACATGGTAAGGAATATTCCCTGTGCCAAAGACTTTGGAATACAGTACAAAATGCAAAGTGGTGGAAGGTCCAATATAAGGTGAAAGGCTCAATACCTTGCTGAGGAAACCCTACTGTATCCAGTCTCACACAAACACTAATCTTGCATTTCTGAAGATGATGCTTGCTTTCTTGAAGTCTGTGTTTGACCTTTCCTTGTACTTAGACAAGAAAGGCCTTTCACTCATTAGGTACAAGAGCAAAATATCCCACAGATGCCTCTTTGTCTCAAATATACAATACACTAACAAAGTGTTCTTAGATAGGCAAGCCACATTAACCAATAATTAAACACTAAAAAGCACAAGAGTGCAACAAATACCACGCAGCCTATAAATTCACTTTTAACAAGAATGTTGGGCACTATAAAAGGATTTTAACAGTTTCTGTCACATTTCTGCTGTAGCTGGTATTGATATGTAAAATAAAACCACTCCACATAGATGAGTGGTGTTTAATCTGAATTCAGTTTTCAGTTTCACCACAAAAAAACCTTTCACTGAAGCTGTGCATGTCACTTGGAAGTGGGAGGAATGACAGGAAAAGCCTGATGCTGTTCTTCACGTTGACTGGTCACGCTACACACCTTGCAGCTATGTGTGAGACAGAAGGTGGAGGCTGTAAGGATTCCTAATTTCTAATCTATCTTCTTCTGTATTCCAGAGAACAGACTGGCAGTTCCAGACAGCATAACCAAGTATCACATCATCTTGGGTCAACTGAAGACACTGAGTCTGGGAGGATAGAATATAAACCTATAACTGCAGCTTTTTACAGGAGAACAGAGTTTCAGAGGTGGTGGTGTCAGTCAGCACAGCCCTTAGGTGCTGTCTCACAGCTGGAGGGTGAAAAAGAGCCATTGTGCCAGCACAGATGATTCTGCACTTACATTCTGCAGGCTTGCCTTAGATCTACACAGATGTCTGGACTCTTGACTCCTGCTGATTTCAGTAGGAAGAAGTACCTGCACTGTGCAGTAGCTAGAACCTGTACTTCTAGCTCTTGCTGCAACAGTTGTCCATGAAGTATCTTATCAAGTGAATGATTTTTGACCTGTGCTATAGCAGTGTTGTGGGCAGCAGTGTCCTGATACAGGCAGAGAAAAGCATGGAAGAGCAGAAGAGTGAGGGCTAAAACCAGTGTATCAGGCTATAAGACAGGTTACCAGCCTCAGCTATAGAAGGGCATATTGTACATTATCTAAGAGGACTCAAAGCAACGTTCCCTTCCCATTCACAGTCATATGGCATCCCCCGGCAATTATTTTCTTAGGAAAACAGGAGCAGTAGCTGATTTTCAAACATAGCTTAACAGCTGGAAACCAGAAGTGGCATAATGAAACCAGCAGATTCTGCTTCCTATGCCACTGCCTCTGTTTTAAGCATTACATTATTTATCTGAAAACTAATTTACAGCACATTCAATATCACCTCTCATGTCCCAAACCTCACCTGCCACGATAAAGCTGTTGTCTTCTGTAAACTCACAACACACAGAAACAGCTTCAGAAAAAGGGGAATTATAAGGGGATAGTATTAAGTAACTACCTTACCATGCCCTTAATGTGCGTGGACTTTCTCCTCCCTGTGAGTCCAGATGTCAGGATGCAAATACAGGTTTAACAAATGGGAGTATATGTGAGTTACAATTTGTTAATATCATATGACTATGTTTAATATGAGCTAAACATTTTGCAATATTGCCAAACATTCCCCTCTAGCTTTTACTTTGAGTTCTGCTTGTCCAGATGATTAATCCCTAATTTCCTGGATATTACTGTGCTTATATCCCAGTTGTTATTGTGAACAGTGAAAACAGGAACTTAAGAAGATGGTCTGTGTCCAGCTGATTGTGAGCTTTCAAGTTGTCTTTACCCACCATTTTTTCCATTCAGTTCTCATACATGCATCTATGCAAAACTTTATTCTCATTGAAATGAGAAGACTCACATAGAGGAATCTGAAGACAAACATTTCAAGTGTGTTAGCAGAGATACACTGTGTGCAGATTTCACCATTCCCTCCTCTGCCTCCTCTCAGAGTGCAGAAATACACACTAAGTTTCTGGCATTTAGCAGAGATCTCCAAGTGAATTATAATTCTTAATGCTGCATACTTTTTATATACCTTGATACACAGCAGCTCCTGTAGATACCGTATTTCAGCAACAGGCAATTCCATTGTCAGCAAATACAAAACAGTAATGGGGTTTCTTTACACTGCTGAGAAGTGAATGACCACTGGTGTTCGCTGTGCATCTCAGATAGCTCAGAAGTTGCCCAGCATGCAGGTGCTCTCATCTAGAGCCAATAAAACATGGATATATCACCACTGATTCAGTATGAAATCAAATCATTTGTCCAGTTGTGGAATATTGGTCTCCTAATATAAAGGTCACTGATGTGTTAGCAGGTGTTCCTTGGCATTAATGGAGAAAGGCACATTTTTAGGAGAAAAGCACATTTTTAAATGAGACAGTTCAGTTACTGCCCAAGAGTGTTGCTTATGATTTTAAAGCATAACCTCTCTGAATTTCCCTTGAATACACCAAAATAAATGCTATTATTCAGGCTGAAGAGATAAAGCATGTCTAAGAACGTGGCAACACAGGACCTGTTACCCAGTGATGGCTGCTCCAGACATAAAGATAACCCTTGTGATCTGAAATGGGCTGAGACTAATGGGAAACATCAGAAACAAAACCTCTGAGGCCCTTGCTGTTCAGCTGCCAGCTCTGCAGCAAACACAGATGAGGGCAATTTCTTCTAATGAGCATAGCTGACTTAAACAGAAATGGTTTAGCAATGTAGAAGCACTTTTGTACACTTGGTTCTTGCAGAAGCTTTGATTTCATATTTACGGATAACCCTGTGGGAGATAAAAATCTGGCACCAGATACTCTTTCAGCCGAGTGCATTAGGTTACAGCCCATCAGATCCTGGTATATATCGTGCCAGTTTAAAACAGTCTCTTCAGAGGTATAGAAAAGAATAATTATTAATAGAACTCTGAAAAATATCCTTGGACCCAATCTTGTGGGATGTCATGGAAAAAGAGCCTGGCAAGGTCAGACCCTCACTGGTACCAGGAACTCCTTAATGACTTGGAAGGTTTCATTAAGTGGATGTTTGACACAAGGTGGCTACAACAACATGTGTAAGTCATAGCTGGTGGAGACTGAAATGCTCAAAACCATCTATTTGGTGCCTAGAATCAAGCAGTTTAGTTTAGGAAAATAATGCAAGAAGAAGGAGGAAATGTATACATACATCAGTGATGCCTCGGAGCACAGAACAGCCAGACCACTGTTGCCTTGGTGGTCCATCTCTAATGGAGGAACAAAGGAATTAAAAACAAATGCAGAACGATGCCAGATTCTTGCAGAAGCAAAAGCCAAGTTGTGCCCGTGTTTTGCATAACTGAATGGCAGTTTTTTAGATGTTGAAATATCAATATGCCAATAACTTCTATGTTTCCAGAAAATTCAGAGGGATTCACTTTTCCTTATATCAATCTCTAAAAGTTATCCCCTATTAGACATTGCCAACACCATGCAAACAACTGACTTAAACCTAAGCACTTCTATGACAGGCTTAATCCCATCACAGCAATCATTTCTTCACATCTTGTGCTGATGGGAATACATATTTATTACATGTGTTTAAAGGCCTGTAACTCACAACCTCTTGGGAAAGAAATAATGTTTTCCTCTCTGAAATAATATATTCCAAGGGAGGATTTTCCAAAAGTACCATGTAACTGAAAACATGCTCTGCTTGAAAGTAAATTATGAGTGGTGTGGCTTTTCCTATTCCAGTGACATGTGCTTTAGGGGTTTGTAGTTAAGACAACTCTGTACTGAATACTGAAGTGGCATCATGGGTTTTGTCCCTTAAAGGCTCACAGATGTAATGCTCTAACATCAACCACAACACTCAAATGAGTGGGCTAAAAGTTCCATCTTGTCCATCCAAAGAAGGACCAAGCTGCTTTCCCTCTTTTCTGACCATGGGGGCAAGAGAAGACTGCACACAGGCAAGGGGGTGAAGAATGGAACGGAGGCAGGAGATCTTTTTCCTTCTCTCCCTCCTGCCAGGTAATATACTAGCACTTCCAGACTTTGAGTGTTTATTCTGAACTCCAGAAAAGCATTCCTCATGAAAATTCCCAGGCACAGCTATAGGCTGGGAAGAGAAAAGATTCAGAGCAGCCCTGTGGAGAAGGACTTGGGGGTGTTAGTCAATGAGAAAATAAACATGAGCCAGCTTCAGTGTGTGCTCACAGCCCAGAAAGCAGCCGCAGCCTGGGCTGCATCCAAGGAGGTGATCCTGCCCCTCTACTCTGCTCTTGTGAGACCTCACCTGGAGCATTGTGTGCAGTTCTGGTGTCCTCAACATAAAAAGGACATGGAACTGTTGGAACAAGTCCAGAGGAGGCCACGAGGATGATCAAGGACTGGAGCACCTCCTGTATGGAGACAGGCTGAGAAAGTTGGGGCTGTTCAGCCTGGAGAAGAGAAGGCTGCGTGGAGACCTCAGAGCAGCCTTCCAGTATCTGAAGGGGCCTACAGAGATGCTGGGGAGGGACTCTTCATTAGGGACTGTAGTGACAGGACAAGGGGTAACGGGTTGAAACTTAAGCAGGGGAAGTTTAGATTGGATATAAGGAAGAAATTCTTTACTGTGAGGGTGGTGAGGCACTGGAATGGGTTGCCCAGGGAGGTTGTGAATGCTCCATCCCTGGCAGTGTTCAAGGCCCTGAACACTGGACAGAGCCTTGGGTGACATGGTTTAGTGTGAGGTGTCCCTGGGCATGGCAGGGGGATTGGAACTGGATGATCTTAAGGTCCTTTCCAACCCTAACTTTTCTGTGATTCTATGATTCTATAAATAATGTTTAGCAGTGCTGACTTGCAATGTTTTTCTGTCACTTTTAACAGTGCTATGGATATATATATTTGTCATGTGCTAAACTGATTCATTCTCTGAAACTTTGCTGACTAAGTTATTCAGGTGAGAGGGACAGCCCAATACTTAGGAGTTAGAGTGCTGGAGTGAAAACCCAGAGGGTAAAATCCTGGTTACATTGGTGTATCATGGAACTTGCCTCACTGCCTTAAGCAAACAGTATTCTAACAACAACAACAACAACAGTCTGCACTCAGTGTACGGGACCTATCTCATGTTGTTCTCATCCAGCAACTGAGAATTCCTGTGAAGAACTGATGTGTCATAGCCCTACAGCTCCCTGGCTCGGATTCCTTACACTTCATAGCTGTCCAGCATAGTGTTCTCAAACATAAGCCAATTCACATTAATAGAACACTTTCATGTGATCCAGGGAGAAAGGGGATCCATACACCAGCTAGGAGTGAAGGAGTGCAGAAGGTTATAAAATCAGGGACAAAGTGGTACATTTTCAGTTTTAGTCTAGAGGAAAACTGGGTAAGTAATTTTTTACTAGTTCTTTACATTTAAAAATGCCTAGACTCAAACCAGCTTACTAATGATGTTTAGTCATTACAGAAAGGCAAAGGGAATGTCTTATGAGTAAAAGGGAACTTTTCTCCTTACCAGAAAAAAACAATGGTTCCTTTGAGGTTCTATAGTTTCCTGATCTCTTATCTAGCTTGTTTTGCAATCCACAGAACCTATACAGTAGTCTACAGGTTGATGTCTACTTAGTCCAGATCTTTCTGAGACCAAGAGAATGATCCTTAAGTGTGCTTGTCCTAAAATAACTGTTTTGAAAACATGTTACAACATTACAGACTGTAATAGCTATTTGGAAATGCTGGAGGTTTTTAAGACGTCTCTTTTCCACTGCTGTTCTTTTTGCAGAGATAGTTCTGAGGCTTTGTTTCAGAAAGGATTGCTTGTTGATTTCAAGTTGCCATGTAACAAGAAGAATGTGTGTTTCTCATGCAGAATTTCAGAGATAAAATTAGCTGGCTAGACACTAGAAAGCTTATGCAGATGTTTGAGAACTGACTATAATGTTTTTGTCCTTTCATGCATAGTAAAGTTTGCTTCAGGCTGTAAAGCACAACACTGAACAGAACTTGGAGCAGCTTCTAGGACAAGAATTCTAGAGATGGATGTTTTACAAGGGCCTGGGAGGGACAGGCCAAGGGGAATGGCTTGAACCTACCAGAAGAGGGGAGACTGAGCTGAGCTCTTAGGCAGAAGCTGTTCCCTGTGAGGGTGCTGAGGCGCTGGCACAGGGTGCCCAGAGAAGCTGTGGCTGCCCCATCCCTGGCAGTGTTCAAGGCCAGGTTGGACACAGGGGCTTGGAGCAGCTGCTCCAGTGGAAGGTGTCCCTGCCTGTGGCAGGGGTTGGAACTGGGTGAGCTTTAAGGTCCCTTCCAACACAAACCAGGCTGGGATTCTATAAATATTGGTTCTGTTGACCCAAACCTTTTATAGATCTTCAGGTGGTTGAAGTCACTTCTTGCCTTTCCCACTGGATGAACTAACTAGATTAAAATAATGCTTAAGTAGTTTGAGATTAACAAGAATTTGATTATGATGTTTTGAGCATGGATGACATGATATTGAAATGTGCTGTCAACATGCAAGCCCATGGCCACTTCAATTAATATTTTTAATGAACAGGGCTTATGTTACCACAATGGTTTGGAATGTTATGGGAACTACTTTTCAAATAGTTGCCTTTAAAAAGATAGGTTTACCTAACAATCATATTGACAGACATTGGATGACAATGGCAGACATGCTCCTCTTTTGTAGAGTTGGCATTTCCTACAAAATCTGATCGTATCCTAGGATAGAATGCTTATAGCTTGAATTTGTTTCTCATGATTCAGCTATTCAAGATCAAGCTGCTAATTACCTGGGAATGAACCTTTTTTCCATTACACAGCCCAAAAGATATGTTAGGAACCTGTACATGTAGGAGGTAAGAAAACGTTTCCATCCCTTCGTGTCAAAACCTTTTAATTATAGATTCAAAGATGAATCAATTAGATCCTAATGCATATATCCATAAGTCTCATTTTAAAGGGATTTTGGAAAGGAGAAAAGTAGAAGGGCTGGTAGTTGGCCAGAAAAGTCTATTGAGCCTATGAATGGAAGATCTAATCCTCACTGGCTTGGTTTTCAGTAAGCTGCCATCTACATCTATATCTGCCTTTGCCTCAGCATTTACATTCATGCTTCTTTCCATCTTTAAAGCAGAGATCTGACAATGTCAGGCTTGGATAACCTGGCTTAAGTTCAGTAACCAGTTGGTACATGGTCCAGAAATATCTAGTTAGTATTCTTCATCAAGCATTTTGACAATTCCAGGGCAAGCTTGGAAAGCAACCTAGCCTAGGAAAAAGCTGATCTAAGCTGATTTAAGTCATACTATAGCTTGGTTATTCTATCAGTAAAGCAAGTTGTCAGTGAGTGGATGTGCTTGGATTGTCCCATGGGCGCTGCTCTGTGGGGCTCATCAGAAAGGACACCTGCTCAAAGCCAGTCAAAGAGCCTCTGGTTCCGATGTTATAAATCATGCTCATGGGTATGTCTGCAGACTGTTTCCCCCTTATACAAAATATAATTTACACTGCAGATGGCTTAGTAGTTCTTTTGTGGAGCTTGATACAAACCAAGCAGGATAGAAATAGAAATGGAAGCAATAGTTTGGAGAGCTTGCAGGGTAGGTAGTGGAAGGGGGATGAGGGGGAACATCTCTGTGAAGGTTCAGGTTGTCAATCTCCTGCAGGCTGTGGTAGGGTCCCTGTCTCTATTGGCAACTTCCACTCAGCTGGATGGGAGGAAGATGTTTTTGAAGGATATTGAGGGTATTCCTGTCACCTGAATGTTCTTTAAGGTTCTCTTATATCAATCATCTTTTATGGCAGTATTAGAGAATGGCAGTATCAGAGAATGATTGACCCGTAACACTGGGCAGCTTTTAATGAGTGCTGTGCTGCTTCTTTCAGTGAGGGAAGTCAAACCAAGCTTTCTTACCAAACACTGCCCTTTTCTCAGTGTGGTCAGTATGACAGCTTGGTTTGATGGACTTGCATTCTGGGGGAGGTGGGAGCCACTACACAGGCCGCAGAAAACATTCAAATCAGCTTTTGTGCTTTCTATTGACAGTGGAACAACACTTATAGAAGCCCCTTAAGTCCATAACAAGTCTCAAAAGAGTACAATTTTACCCTACATGTATGATCTAGGCTTAAAGCTCAATAAAGAGCTTACATTCAGTTAGTTGACTCTACATTCAGTTGCAGAAATTAATGGTTTATATACTGCTGACAGCCAGTATAAAAGTAGAGCTGTCATAGGTTATAGCTTTGGTTTTTCTTAACATAATCGTTTTTAAATAGTGCCTTCTAAAAATCACATGGTGAAACAAAGTTTGCTTTAATTTTTATATGCTTTCATTAGAAGCTCTTGAATGCAGCATACTATGAAAATGCATCAGTTGGTCAAGATGCATGCACACAATATACAAGCCTGAGCAAGCCTGACAACATACTGAACAATATAATCTTGCCGAACTGAATTTGTCATAAAATGCTAGTTAGGACTTGACAGACTCATTTCCATCTCTGGTTTCACAGCAAGCATATGATCCAGCTAGATGGTTCTTGGTCAGACCCAAGAGTCTGCTAGCTCTGAGTCCTCACAAATGGATTAGGGTATGTTCACTTGCTTCATGGGTAAACTGTTGTGTGCTGAGGAGGATTTTAAGGGACTGTGATAGGACTATGCATACATCAAAGGTAAGAATTATTTCTTTTGTTAGATGAAATCTGCTTTTCTGAATCTAAGTAACCAGAAAAGATTTGCCAGTTCATGGCAACCTGATTGGGTGTATAGTGTAAACACTTCTTGCTGTCTAACAGAATGTGATAGACGGCATGCTAATATTGGTTTTGTATACCAACAGTTGCCATATTTGTAACAGAAATATCTTAGAAGGGAACAGGACCAGTGCAGTTGTAAGTAAAGAAGCAAGGCCACGAGATAATCTCCTTAGAGACAATGAAAGAAAACGGGAAACTTTATCAGTAAGCCAAACTCTAGCTGTTTCTGCAGATAGATCTGACTGAGGAATTGATCAAGTCAGCCAAAATGGCATCTATTCTCAAAGGAATTCTTTGGGAAATACGTTTCCAGAACATTTTCTACCATTCCCAAAACATGCTTCTTCCAGCAGACCTATAAAAATAGAGTTAATCTGGGGAGGTACACAGTGAAATAGAGGAGGGTTATTCCCTCAGCCCTATTTTCTGTCATTCTATGAAGTGTCAGCCAAACAGCCCCATTTCCATGTGCTCAAGGTTCAGGATTGGGTTTTCAGTCACCTTCCAAATGACACAGAGAGGATGTGTCTAGATCTTCTGGAGCACAAACAACTTTTGATCTTAACAAACTGATGTTATGAGCAGCTCCTGGTTGAAGCCAGAAGCACAGAGATAGCTGCAGTAAGGGAAGGGGGGGAATACAAAAAAGCAGTTCATGAGTATCTAAATCCCAGCTTTTACAGCACAGCTTAATAAAATCTGCAGGTTTGGACTGGACATGCCTAGGTTTTAATGTGCTCCATTTTGGTTAGACTGAATTATTCAGCCCTTTGGGGGGATACATGTGTGATGTATTACACATAGCTGTCTTTCACTTCTGGTACTATTAGCCTGCTATAATGTGAGCTGTTGCCCTATTTTTCATCCTCACAAGAAAGCTTTTGATTAGACTATAAAGATTTTGGTTTCTATTTCTCTATATGGGTGTGTATTATGTCCACAGCATATTGATACAATTGAAACAACAGTAATTATTACTAACTATTGGAATAAGTTGCATGCCTACTTGTTGCATTGTCTATTACTCACAGTTTCCATGCCACTTCCAACTGTAAACTGAAAATTATACTTAACCACTTTCTTTATGAGAAAGAGCTGATTTTACCCACAAATCTGGAGCATTGCACAGTTTTATTGGATCCATATGAAAATATCTGCATGATGCAATGGGGCAGGAGGTTTAAATTCATTTTCTACATAAAGTGTTGGGGGTTTTTATTCAGTTTCTCTCATGCAGTCTTAAATCATCGCAATGTTCATATCACAAGGTGATGTGTGTCTGGAGCATGGAGCAGGGTGATATTCTTGCATTCTAATAAACAAGCCTTAACATTTCTTCGTTGTCATACATGCAATATTTAGTTCCTGCTTTAAGATTTACCAGCCCCAAATCATGCGCTATTAAACATTTCTAGTGGTAAAAAGATGTCAAGAGTTTTGGAAATTGCAGTTAATGAGCTTTTTGCATTAACATACCCTAAAGTCTCATCGTATATTTCTATGGCAAGTTGTGTTCTTACATCTGAAGCTTAAAGAGGTTTGATTCAACCTATAGGCTACCACAATTCAGATAAGAATTTTACTCCCTTCTAGCTGTGCAGGACTTCCCCATGTAAGAGTTTGCTTATACAAGAATAAAGGATCACATCTAGATACAAGAAGATGCCAAACTTGATTCACTTCAGCCCTTTTATAACAGAAGGTAGGACTGTATGTACTCCAGTCATACATTACATTCAAACTGGACAGTTTGTGCTCATTCCACTGACTTGAAATGTGATTGGCATCCACTTGGGAACTGATATTTAGATCCCTACGTTCTGTCATGGTTTCGTGTGAAGAGTAGAAGTTTTCTACTTTTCCCTTTACTAATATCTCAAAGTGTTTTGTGATGAGTTGAAAACAATTGTGAGACAAAAGTTCCACCTGTAAACCTGCATATATCATCAGCCTAGGCACTATTTTGAGCACTAGCTCTTGCTCTGACAAGAAAAGGCATTTTTGCCAGCAAGTCAGGGACGTGCAGTGCAAAGAAGGCACGTGGCTCTTTGATATCCAAAAGAAACAGTCTTAAGGCTTGCATAAACATGTAACAGTCATAAGCCTTGCATAAACACTTCATATTTCCATCTCAGAGATAAAATCTCAACAAAAATCTGTCAAGCTAAAATACTCAAGTGCTGATTTCACATTGCTCTGGTCTCGTGCCATCATTTAAGATACTGATGCTGATTCATGGGATTTTGTGCCCCAGTGAATTACCATTTTCACTTTGAGTCCACATCCAAATACGAATCCAGTCACTGGATTACAGTGGTAGCGCTGTGTGCTAAGGTTATAGGCACAGGTGCAGCTGGAGAAGAATTAGGGCAATGGTGCTTATTTCCATTCACTTTATTGCCTTTTGTTAGGGGTGAAAAATACAGCTCAATGGCAGTAGATAAACAGTAGATCAATAGAAATGAACTGCAAAATCAGATTTCAACTGTTCATCTGTCAAGTTCTATCTATTGTAATGACCAAACCAAAATAGCTAGAGTTTATACTCTGAGTTAAAATGTTAAGATGGTAAAATGTTACTGAGATGAAAGGGGAAATTCCCATCTTTAAGAACCAGGCTGTTTGCAAACCCAGGAAACCAACATTATAGCCATTTGTAGATGATTTCTGAAGATTTCTGTCCTAAGTTTTAATTCAGTGTCACAATCCTTGCTTTAAAATATCAATATAGTGTCTAGTTATGTGTAGCAACATTCATTTTGTAAGATATATTTGTGAGAACCTGAGAACCTTCCCCAGACGAAAACTGAGATTGAGTTAAAGTACTGCAAAGCCTGTGACTAAAGTATTCAGTAATGGTGCAGAAATGCCAATGGAAAACATCACCTGTAAACAAAGAGTGAGCTTCTGAAACTGGATATTGTTTATATTACTGGAAATGATAACACACATATAAATAGTGTGGACCCAGCCAGACAAGGCACCATGTTACAGGAGTTTAAATCTGTCATTAAGTGAAGATGATTGAGTTTATGGCTGTCAAAAGGATGAAGACTTGTGCCATCTGTAACAACAGTGAGCAGCTTATTTAACTGCATCTCCACTGACCATGGATCACTTCCCACCAACACGGCATTAGATCATCTTTAAAAAAGCCACTGCCACAAAGGCAAAAATGAAGAGCTCCAATTTAAAGTAGGATAATGCAGTTTAGGCACCATTCATTGTCACCAGATCATCATAAAAACCTTAAGGACTGTCTTTAAGTGACTTCTCAAACTTGTTTTTCATTCCTGCTTAGTTGAATGAAAGGAATCAAGGCAAAAATGGGTTTATAACTTCCATTCATCTTAAACATTCATTTATTACAATTAATTTAAACATTGGAATAATGGTAATCTCAGTAAGGAAGCATTTTTGTTACTATGCAACTGTTATCCTTTGAAAACAAACACAAAAATGATTTTAGCATTACTGGTTTTCTTTCCTCCTTTATGATATCTTTAATAATACAGCTGTGATTTTACTAAGCCCACAATTGTTAGTGGATGGCCCCTCCAAATCAGCCTAAGGAAGTAGTATTACAGTTCTGATTAGCCTTAAAATGTCATCAGCTCTTTTTTGTGCAGGGCTGAATCAGAGTAGCTTCCTCAAGAAAAGTCCTTCATCCAGTACATATTCCATGTAACTTATAACCTGTTCTTGTAGAACAGCAATGCCACATTAAAGCAGTAACCATTTTCATTCTGTACTGATGTGCTGAAGGCTGAACACTAGCTCTAGTTTCCTGCTTGGTCCAAGACTGCACAATATATTAATGACCTAATCACTCAACCCCCCTGAGCCTCAATTCCTACTTCTATAGGATGTCCACAGTGTTATCCTGCTTTGTGAATCAGTGAGGAACTTGGAGAAGCAATCCTATCTAACTGCTTACCACACATAAGTGTTGTGCTTACTTAATGTGATTTTCAAGGTGAAGAAATTGAAGAAACTGGTCAAGTTTCATTTCAAAGTAAGTGTTTTCCTCAGCCAACTTCACTGCAAACAAGGATTCATGGCTTTATGAACACTATCTTCACTACAATGTTATTTCAGAGGCCAGTGTCTCAGTTCTCAGAGTCAGTCCTGCAAAGGTCTAGTCTATTTGCTTGGACTAGAGTTTAAACCCAGCCCTGGTTTGACTACTAAGTTGTCTTGAGGTGCAAGTCTCCTGAGAGGCTTATTTTCACAGCCTGCCCTCCCTACTGATAAAACACAGTGAATATTGCTCACTGCTAAATATTCCGTAGCTGAGTTTAGAATCTAATTTATTTTCACATGGTGATCATAAAATATTATGAAATTATGAAAAACAGCTTCAGGCCAAGTGATCTCAAGCTAAGGATGAGGGATATATGTATAGGATATATGCATTTCTATATACGGTATATATATACATATGTATACGTGTGTGTGTATACGTGATTATGTACATGTGTTGGGCCAGCACAAAAGATCAATAAGCATCCTCCCCTCAGCCCAGGGAACATCCCTGAGTGTTGGAGCCTGTCCAGAAGCTCGGGAATGAGTCCTCCTCTCCTGTGACATTTGTGTGGGCATGAGCAGTGTGTTAGCACGGCACACAAAGCAGCTGCAACCTGCCGACTCTGACATGTCAACACACACCTCGGGCCAAGCAGCTGGGAGATTAAATACTGCTGCCAAGGCAATTAGGGAGAGACAGTTGCTGACAGCTGGTTCAGGCTCCGCAGCTCCAGGAGGACAAGAAGGAAGGAGTCTGTTACCTTCTGAGCAGCTTTATGCCCTGTCTCTGCTCTGCCAGTCTCAGAAAAACAGACCTTATGGTGACTCTGCTTTCCCTTGTATTTCAATTGGGTCCCTTGTCCAAAGGGAGGAGAACACCTTATGCCAGTCATGTGCTGAGCTGCACCCCCAGAGCGTGAGGGAGGGGATCCTGCCCCTCTGCTGTGCTCTGGGAGACCCCCCCTGCAGCCCTGATCCAGCTCTGGGGCAGCAGCACAAGAGGGACCTGGAGCTGTTGGAGCAAGGCCAGAGGAGGCCATGGAGCTGCTGCGAGGGCTGGAGCAGCTCTGCTCTGGAGACAGGCTGAGAGAGCTGGGCTGGGGCAGCCTGGACAAGAGAAGGCTCCTGAAGGGGAGACCTGAGAGCAGCTCCAGTGCCTGAAGGGGCTGCAGGAAAGCTGGAGAGGGGCTTGGGACAAGGGCCTGTAGGGACAGGCCAAGGGGAATGGCTTGAACCTGCCAGAACAGGGGAGACTGAGCTGAGCTCTTAGGCAGAAGCTGTTCCCTGTGAGGGTGCTGAGGCGCTGGCACAGGGTGCCCAGAGAAGCTGTGGCTGCCCCATCCCTGTCAGTGTTCAAGGCCAGGTTGGACACAGGGGCTTGGAGCAGCTGCTCCAGTGGAAGGTGTCCCTGCCTGTGGCAGGGGTTGGAAGTGGATGAGCTTTAAGGTGTCTTCCAACACAAACCAGTCTGGAAATGTGTGGACAGAAGAAAGAAGTGAAGTCTACAGAGGGAAAAGCAACAAAAACAGTTTGAAGGAAGAAGGACCTGAAAGAAGGCAAGAAATAATTCACTCCATGATGTATTCTTCCTGTGCTTTATACGCCTCTAGAGACATGTTAAATCAACTGGTCTCCACCTTGCTTCTGTTTCCTTTTCTGCCTCGACACAATGGATTTTTGTCTCTCTGAGTCATGTCCCACCATCCCCAGTGCTGTGACTGAGCACCACAGCAGGAACAGAGAGCTGGCAGGTGCTGAAAATCCACCCTTCACATCAGCCCTCTCACCACTGCTTCCAACACTGTGCCCCAAGTCAGGAATGTTCTTGCTGCCTCTGCTTTGACTTATAGGTACAGGGATCCTTCACTTTGAGTGAATCACCATGTGCATTTAGTGTGAAAACACACATGCTCTCTGCCAAATTGGCTCTGAACCTGAATTACACAGTCATATACGTGTTGTGATACAAGTAAGGGGGAGATATTGTTCATAAATCATAATTGGCTGTTTATAAAAGGCAGGCAGTAATATCAAGGAAACCATGTGCAGTCCTGCCCAATGCTAGGCACAGATTGATAGACATAGGTCAGCCTTTCCTACAGTTCCCGAGCCCTGTTAGCTGGTTGTGGTGTTAGGAACTGAATTTCCAAGCCTTTATCCATATACTGCATGTGGACAGAGTCGGTGCCACTGCACTGAGGTTTGTGTTCCACCTGGAGCAACAGCCTTCCCACTGACTTCAGTGCTGCATATGGAATCTGGTGAGAAACTGCTGGTATCAGTGTGGTTTGGAAAGAGAAGTGCTCCCAATACGTGCATTTTACTACTTGGATCATATATGTTATATGAAAGACTTTGGCATCACTTGTAAAGACTAGATCCTCTGCACTACTTTGACATCTGCAATCAGTGCAAACGAAAGGGAATATATATGTGCTCAAAGCATTTAATGCTCAATGCATGAGAAAAAGATCACTCAGACCCACAGGGGCACTGAGCACCATTTTAGACAACCTGAGGTTGCCACGGCATCCTTATGGGTCTGACAGATGAAACACAAGACTGATCTGAGTTCCATGTCTTCCCTTCCTCAGGGATTAAGCAGGATAACCCAGTGTGCCACTAGACATTTCCTTCAGGTAACACAATCACACCTAAACCATCCAGAATCACTCTTATTCCCTATATAGTATTATGGAAGCTCTGTTAAAAGCTGAAATCACAGTTTTTTTCAGCTGGGAACATGTTCCTAGATAGAATATGAAATAAAATTAACTTGCACCCCCATGTTGCTTTAGGAAAAGCACTGCTGATGGAGGTTTGAATGTCATAACTCAAATTCCAGCATAGGCTGGCAACTGGAGCATGCTGAGGAAGCCAGTGCTGACATCCTAGTGCTGCCCCTGGGTGGTTTGGGGTTTTTAATCTTGGGCATATCAATTAATCTCCAAAGAAATATGAATCTTCTTCTACACACTTTGTGCCATGAAAGACTAAAAGAGCTGAAGGATGGAAGACAAGCTATGTACACAGACCAAAACAAGAGGTAAAGTCTTGCAGGCACTTGATGTCTGTCACTGCTTTCTAAAATCACTTTGAAGGGTGCTATGTGTAAGAGGTTGAGCACATCTTTCTATTAGTTACCATTACCTTATCCAAGTACTTCATTACCATGAACATGAGCAAAACTTTTCCGTATTCCTTAGCTATATGAGGAGGTTAAACCCCATCAAAAGACAAAATACTTTTGGATCACCATATTTAGGTGAGAGCAGAAGGGACTTGGAGCTGCTGGAGCCAGGCCAGAGGAGGCCATGGAGCTGCTGTGAGGGCTGGAGCAGCTCTGCTCTGGAGCCAGGCTGAGAGAGCTGGGCTGGGGCAGCCTGGACAAGAGAAGGCTCCTGAAGGGGAGACCTGAGAGCAGCTCCAGTGCCTAAAGGGGCTGCAGGAAACATGGAGTGGGGCTTGGGACAAGGGCCTGTAGGGACAGGCCAAGGGGAATGGCTTGAACCTGCCAGAACAGGGGAGACTGAGCTGAGCTCTTAGGAAGCTGCCTCCTCTGCTGTCTTTTAAACCCTCAGTCCTACTCTGTATTCAGTGGTGCAGCCCCATTAGGCAATTTCGGGTTATCCCGGGGGCAGGGCAGTGAAATACCATTACACGGCTCTCACAAAAGGCCAGCTCAGCTTTTTGTTGCCAGGCAACATCACGATTTCACAGCAGATCCAGCTGCAGATGTTGCCAAGTGACATCTTTCCCATTGAGCTGTGCACTTTTAATTCATCACATCTTTACTAATTCTCATTATCGGTTTATGTTTTCCATTCCAGATCATGATATTTGCTCTTTTTCATCTGTAAGAAGACAAGGGCAGTCATTCTTGTAGATCTTTATGATACTGGTAAAGGCTTTAAAGTGAAACAGGGGAGATAGAATCACAGATGATTGAGCTGAGCTCTTAGGCAGAAGCTGTTCCCTGTGAGGGTGCTGAGGCGCTGGCACAGGGTGCCCAGAGAAGCTGTGGCTGCCCCATCCCTGGCAGTGCTCAAGGCCAGGTTGGACACAGGGGCTTGGAGCAGCTGCTCCAGTGGAAGGTGTCCCTGCCTGTGGCAGGGGTTGGAGCTGGATGAGCTTTAAGGTCCCTTCCAACTCAGACCAGTCTGTGAGAATATGATACTGTTCTAATATGCAGAAACTAAGAATGATTTTGCATTAGTTCCATCAAGATCACAGAAGAGTGAAAATCTTAATGCCCCCCACAAGAATAGCTGGTATGTAATGGTGTGCTCAGTGCTCCAGCAGAGCTTTGCACTGCTTTATGTGCACTATCAATCATGTGAAAGGAAGGAATGTAAAAACATTTTGCCTTTTTTTTGGCAGTCTTTATAGCATAAAATAAAAGAGTTCAAACTAAACTGCCTCATATAAATACCTAAGGTAGCAGGGTGTGAGAAGCTAACGTGGCTGAGTAGTGTGTGATTGCTAAGTATAACAAGTACTGTATATACTAAGCTTAAACTCATAACAGGTTATTTGGATCTTACTGGAACACCTAACTCCTTAGCCTGCTACATAGCTTACCTTTAAGTCTGAGCTGTTTTTTCCCCTAATTAGAGTCTCCCAGTCCTCCTGGGTTAGATCCTCTTCTGATCAAGAGAAGACTGTCTCTCCTGGATGAGCGTGAAGAGTGGATAAGGAACCACAGGGAATCCCAGCAAATAACAGTAAAGCAATCCATGTGAGTAGTCCTTCTCCCACCAGTTCTATCATAAAATCAAAGAGAATTAATCAAGACAAAGAGAATGAGGAATGCTCTTGCAGTGGCTTACACAAACTGATTTGATGTAACAGAAGAACATCATCTACATGGGTTGGAACAATTTGCAGTGCATAGATGCTACTTGGGATACTTGGGACAGGACCTGAGTGTATCCTAAAGATACACAAGAGTGGGTCAGAAAACTGATACAGTGCCAGTGTTGTTCCGATGGAGTTGTCACAGGTCCAGTGTGGTTCCTGTCTGTTAGCACATCTGTCTCTCCCCTCATTTCACATGACTCATGGTTCTGGCAGCAATGAAGTTGTCTGTGTGTCTTTGCAAACCTTACATAGTTTTAGACAACCAGAGGGGTTCTCCTTTGCCCCTGCTGATAGAAATACACAGTCACAAATCCTGTACCAAAAGGTCATTTTCCCCAGTATTTGTTCCAGACAGGTGTTTTGAGAGGCAGCTTCTTCGCTTTCACTTCGAGGTGGGCTTTGCTCTTAGCTTTAGAAATGGAATAGCACCAAGTATAAGTTCAGCTTCTGTTTAGGAGGAAATAATGCAACTAGAAGTGTGCATATATTACCAGGTTTGTGTTTTCCTGAGCTCCCACAGGACCTGTGATCTTAAATTCATGGCAGAGAGCCTACACAAAAACATTGCATAATATGTTGTCTATAGGCAACGACTTTTACAATGGCCCTATTCTGTTTTGTAAGGCAGAGGCACACTAAAACTTCGGTTTGATGAACTTCAGCTTTTCTGGATTCTGAAGGAGGCTGTGGAGAGCAAAGAAAAGGGGATATGACAACACTTCTACATCTGTCAGATTTTGAGCTTCACTGTAAATCCTGACTTTTCCACTTTTAACAGTTAGAGGTATAGCACAGATGTATTTCACATGTTGTATTACCCACACGCCAGCAAACCCACTCATATGCACTTCATAACCTGAAAAAGCTCAGGGAATACAGGTAATTTATTTCTGATTTATGGAATTCTTTGATCAGTAACAGCTTAAGGTGGTATAATAATGCTGGAGGCTTGGCTTGCTGGATCACCAGCTTCATGCTGGAAGGGGTCTCTTCATCAGGGACTCTAGTGATAGGACAAGGGGTGATGGGTTCAGACTGAAATGGGGGAAGTTTAGATTGAATATAAGGAAGAAATTCTTTAATGTGAGAGTGGTGAGACACTGGAATGGTTTGCCCAAAAAAGTGGTAAATGTTCCATCCCTGGCAGTGTTGGACAGAGCCTTGGGTGACATGATTTAGAGTGAGGTGTCCCTGCCCATGGCAGGGGATTGGAATTGGATGATCTTAAAGTCCTTTCCATTCCAAACCATTCTATGATTCTATGATCACCTCACCTTGGAACTGTTCATTCTAGCTCTTCACATGCTGCATGTTTTCAAGCCAGATGTTTGTAGACCAAGACTTGGTGAAACAGAGAACAACCACACAAAAAAGAGCAGACAACATAGAGCTACCCAATTAAATCCTGCCTCTTATTCATGTTAGAGGGGAATTTTCCATGCTGGAGTCAGTAATGCTGCCTAACAGCTCTTCAAGGTGCTGTGTGGCACCAATAAGGTGTTTACAGGAACTTGTTTATCACTTGGAGTTGCCACTAATGATAAACACAGTCTCTTGCTATCAACAGT
This sequence comes from Melopsittacus undulatus, assembly GCF_012275295.1. Taxonomy (NCBI): domain Eukaryota; kingdom Metazoa; phylum Chordata; class Aves; order Psittaciformes; family Psittaculidae; genus Melopsittacus; species Melopsittacus undulatus. The sequence continues at coordinate 107,561,366 of NC_047530.1, forward strand.
TTTGAGCACCCCTTGGTGGAAGCATTGCTGGAGCGGACAGTGAGGGTTAATAATAACAATCAGCTCACCCATAAACCAGTCCTTCTTGCAACATCACATTTCAAAGGGTTTTTGTCATGGCTCCACCCTTTAGGATGATTAAGTGGGAAATGATTTCAGCATAACCTGAACAGGAACATCAACATCTGTTAGCTTGTCTTTCTGAGACCTTTTGAGGGTAATAGGAGAAAATGAAAGAAGAACTTACACACATAAACTGGAACACTGAATGGAGATTCCCCTCGCTGCTAATTTTCCCTTGAAAACATGTGCATAAACCTCAATGTATTGTTGGTCCTGCTTCACTGAACAACCTTTGCCGTGCAGGAAGTGCTGCTTACACCAGAAGCCAAGAAACAGGAGAAGTGAAATATGTTTTAACCAAAATCCACGTTCTCTGGGGTTGGTCTTGTGAAAAACATCATCTCTCACTTTCTGACATGCGGAGCCATAGGAGTCTCCCAGGAGCAGGGGGAGGCCCGGGTGGAGGAAGCATAACTTGTTTTCTTCTTTCGCCTGGGGTGGAGGCACGTTGGTTGTTCAGCAGGTTATGAAGGTGGGTCCCTGACAGAAAGCCTACATTTCATGTCAGGCTGAGGAGAAGTAGGAGGAAAACCAGGTGAAAACCTGGGAGGTGAAGATGGAAGGAACGGTTTGAAGATGTGCTCTAAAAGCACCCGTGAATCCAAAGCTGCCAGAGTAATCCTGGAATGTAAGTGTAAAGTTAAAGGTTCTCTTGCTTGCCTTCAGGAAAGCAGTTGTTTTACTGTTTCATGGGCTTATCAGACCCTTTGGTGCTAGTGAGCAAGTTCTGAGATATATAGCATTGTAATTTTAATAATGACATGTAAATTGTAACAGATAGTATAGAAGATGATAAAGACGATCTTTTGCTTAACCTATGTTTATTTAATGAATGGATTTTTAACATGGTTTTCATTGTTATTTGAAATTCTATGAGCATGGTAAAGTGCTTATAGTTTGCAACCTAAGTGATGCCTGTGCATTGAGCAAATGTCTTAGAAACAATGTATGTAAAAAGGATTACAATAACATTGCAATCTGAAGAGTTATCTTAGTTACTCTGCAGTGTAATTCATGTGTTCTTATTATCACTTGTCTCATTACTGGAGAGTCTATAATGACTTTCTTCCTTATTTATGCCGTTTATCTTCATTACTGAGCAGATGGTAATGTGCAAATTGGGTGACAATTGTGAAATTTCATATTTTAGGGGAAAAAAAGATTAAGTAGACAGCATGAGATAATCTGTTAGTGGGTATTTGTGATGGTTTTGTCATTTTTGCCTTTGATTCCTGTACATTTGAATAAAAAAACCCTAAAGAAAGTATTTTCTCTTTCAATTGAATATTACAAATTTGCCCTATATTAGCAGTTGCTGTTCTTAACAGGCTGTATATTGCTGAGTCGATGCAGAAGCATTGAGAATGTCTGATGCACTAGGGTGAATGTGCACTAAAACAAAGAGGACAACATTATGTCATACACTGGCTAATCTATGTAAGAACTCCATAAGCAAAGTTTGCATTTGGCACAACTGATACACTAGGCATGCCTCGATTAACCAACACCATGGGGGACTTAGAGAGTTTCATTCGTTCCCCAGTTCATGTTATTCCTACAGGTGCTTGTGAGGGGACAGTTTAGAGAGCTTCAAATTCCTGGTGTTTTCACATGAGGTCTGTGGAAACAGGAAAAGAGCTGGGAAGAGAAAAGCTCCTTAGGTCAGGGGCATAGGAATATATTCACTCCTAGGGGGATGTGCTGGCTGTTGAGAGAAGCATATTGCTATAGCAAAGTTATCTCTCCTGTGCATTCAAACCATGGTTAGCTGCTCTAACAGTGTGAGAATACTCTTTTATATCAATAATACCTAAAATATTATAATCTTAAGCTATTGTCTTGGAATGTTTCCCTGAGCTGGGCCTGCAAAGGTTTGTGTGTGCGCACTGCTTCATGATGGAGTACTTCATACCTGGGGAACAGTGATTTTGAAAGCACTGAATACAGGCTTCCACCTAGCTCAGTGCTGGTTTAAAACAGGAGAGGTTTGGCAGTAACCTCAGCAGATAAACCCTGGTGTCACTAATTAATCACTCAAAGTGCAGTGATTTCAACAGGAGCAAGTTCAAGCACCAGTATATCCCCTGAAGACACTCAAGTTTAAACAGAGCATAGCTTGAAAGCACACCATCAAACTTCTCCCTCTCTCCAGGCCTCCTGTGAAGAGAAATAACCTTTCAAGTTTAGAAAAGTGTGCTGTAATAATAAGTAATAACATTCCTGAAAAGCTTCTATGGTTTCCTTGGCTAACAAAGTGCAATCTTTCTTTCACAGCCTGACTTTCATGGAGTTTTTCTTGACATAAGCTGCAGACCAATCTCACATTCTTTGGGGAAATAAAATAGAGTGTGTATTTTTCACCTATCCAGTAATAGAGTAAATGCAGTGAATTTAAATGCCTGAGCCCAAACCCAAAATATCTAGAAGAAGTAAAAGTATAATGGAGTGAATAATGTACTATTATGCACTCTATTATAGAGTATATCCTTTCCAAAAGACACTGAAATTAATGATTCCTGGGGAGACACTAATACTAGAGCTGCTTGTTACAGTTCTAATGCTCAGAGTAGACCAATAGTAAACCCAACAGTAATTAAGGTGGGATCCTCTCATGTGTAAAGAAAATGTGTTTAGGTCATAACACTAAACTGAATAATGCCTAAGAAAGGCAGGGAAAGAACCCAGTGATGAGGATAATGAAATCCATTTACCCTTTGCTAAAGCATTTACTCTTTCTACATACATCATAGAAATTGTTTCTGTTACATGTTTAACACTGTGGCTCTGATAAAGCGAGCACACAGCTCAGCCCAGCATCTCCAAGAAATACAAGTGGTTTGAATGCAGTTAAAACAATAAGGTTTTCATATGGGCTGTCCATCCAAAGTAAGTTTGGAGAGGAAAACACCATTCTGTTCAGATGACATGAGCTAATCCAGAAACAGGGCAACAAAGCTGAGTTTCAAGGAGTCTTTCAGTGTAAGTGTAGGGAAGGACATTACAAAGTTAAAGCAGTAGGAGTTCTCTTTCACTGAATTGCAACTTAAAATCATTGTAAGACTGAACATGAGGAGGAGCAGCTGATGGGGCTGGGGTGAAATTCCTCCAAAATTCCTATGCTTTGGGTTTTTTATGGAAGACTTAGAGCTTTTTCCTTTCTTCCAGTGATCTTCCTTTAACTGCAGTGTGAAACTGGACGTCAGCATCAAAATGGGCAATGAGAACAGTAGTGCAGAAAACCAGGTGAGTGTAACAGTGTGACTGCATTTCCTTTCCTTACTAGCCTAGAGCAAACCTTGCAAACATTGGTTTCACAGACAGCTCACCCCACATTTATCTTCTGCTCCCGGTTACACTTATACTGAAGTGTCATTTACATTAACTCAGACAATAATGGTAACTGAAGGCAATTCCATGTTTGTTTATTGTTTCTTTGGCAATGACACTGCTACATAGCATCAGGACACTGTGCAGGTGGTTGCTCCTTAGGGAACAGGAGAGCCATGGAGGATTCCCATGGGATGAGCTCATCCCTCCTCCCCAGATGGGGAGCAGCCAGGGGAACCCTCAGCCCTGGGCATCAGGAACATCCTTGAGGAGAGGAACAGGCCAAGATAGAATCAGGTTGTCAGGAAGCAGAGATCCAGGCAGAGTAGGGCTGCGGTGGAGCAGGACCAACATCCTAGAGCATCACTGGGGATGACATCCCTGGCAGAGCTAAAATAGGGTAATTGGTAGGGTGGGGATCGGCCCTGAGAGCCAGGCAATGCCTGTGGTGCCTTCAGAATCCTGACACAGAATAGCTCCTCCTTGTTTAGAAATGACCTAGCAAGATGTATGTGCTGATCCAGGAATTCAGGCCTGTTTTAGAAGGGTATGTTGTTACTGAGGTTGGTGTTTGGTGGTTTGTTTCTTAATTCTTGAAATGAAAGAGCTCATGCTGTGGCTGTGGGTGTCCAGACACATTGGAAGTTACTACATTGATAAAAGTTTGAAGAAAAGTTGTAATTCTTTAATTTCAACAGTCAAGATATGAGGGCATGTTTCATCCTCTCATTTTCCATATCTTATGGTAGGTGATAAAATGCCTTAGGGTTCATTTTGCTGCCACTTCAGATCTCAGCAGATCTGCTGTACATTGTGCATTGCAAAGTGGACTCTCTAAAGGGAACCAGCAGAGAGAATGGCTTGAACCTGCCAGAACAGGGGAGACTGAGATGAACTCTTAGGCAGAGGCTCTTCCCTGTGAGGGTGCTGAGGCGCTGGCACAGGGTGCCCAGAGAAGCTGTGGCTGCCCCATCCCTGGCAGTGCTCAAGGCCAGGTTGGACACAGGGGCTTGGAGCAGCTGCTCCAGTGGAAGGGGTCCCTGCCTGTGGCAGGGGTTGGAGATGGATGCCACCCAAGGCTCTGTTCAACCTGGCCTTGAACACCTCCAAGGATGGAGCATTCACAACCTCCCTGGGCAACCCATTGCAGTGCCTCACCACCCTCACAGTAAAGAATTCCTTCCTTATATCCAATCTAATCTTCCCCTGTTTAAGTTTGGACCCATTACCTCTTGTCTTATCCCTAACAAAGAGTGACTCTCCAGCATCCTTATAGGCTCCCTTCAGATACTGAAAGGCTGTAGTAATAAAATCCTAAAAGCCTCTTAAACTGCTGAACAGCCATTGAAAAAGTAGCACTTTAATGAACAGTGTACACTCATACAGCCACTGATGTGTATAAATGAGTTCATTTTTAGTTTGAAGTTCCCAATGCCATTAAGGCATCCCTCTACCACCAAGCCAAAGAGCACAGCAGGTAGTGGATGATGAGACTGGTTCACATGGTTTGCGTTTCGAAACATCAGCACCAGGCTTGGCTCTTCTTTTCCTTGTGCATCTGCTTTGGCTTTTGGTTCTTTGACACTGGCTGCAGATTTTCAAGGCAGCATCATTTGAGTTTTCAGCAAGCTGTAAAAAGGAATCTGTTTTCTTTTAACTCTTTTCTATGGGAGCAATCTCTGCTTTAGAGGAACAGCCTCAGCTTGACCCCCTCTGCCTACTGCCTTGCCTGCCAGCTCTAACACAATTGAAATAGCTCAGTGGGTGTTAAACTCAGAACCTATTGACATGAGTTGTTGTTTTTGTTGATGGATTTATCAAGGAACACCACTGCCCAGCCCCAGCTCTCTGCTGAGTCATTTGGAAGCTGTACACGTGGTTTGTGTTGAAGATGGGAGAGCCTGAGCTAAGTTTAGAACACATTAGTAAGAAGGAAGATCTGTGGAATAGGTGTGCTACTATGAGGAATGTAGGAGGCACTTATAGAAAAAGTAAATACATAATTGTATTGTAAAGGCTGGCCTCTGAGGAAAACATAATACAAATGCAGTAGAAATGAGCAAAGAGAATCCTTGGATAAAACAAAGCTGGGGCCAGAGGAATATCTGGGCCAGCCTGAGCAAGGCCAGGGGAGGCCATGGAGATGCTGCAAGGGCTGGAGCAGCTCTGCTCTGGAGCCAGGCTGAGAGAGCTGGGCTGGGGCAGCCTGGACAAGAGAAGGCTCCTGAAGGGGAGACCTGAGAGCAGCTCCAGTGCCTAAAGGGGCTGCAGGAAAGCTGGAGAGGGGCTTGGGACAAGGGCCTGTAGGGACAGGCCAAAGGGAATGGCTTGAACCTGCCAGAACAGGGGAGACTGAGCTGAGCTCTTAGGCAGAAGCTGTTCCCTGTGAGGGTGCTGAGGCGCTGGCACAGGGTGCCCAGAGAAGCTGTGGCTGCCCCATCCCTGGCAGTGTTCAAGGCCAGGTTGGACACAGGGGCTTAGAGCAGCTGCTCTAGTGGAAGGGGTCCCTGCTTGTGGCAGGGGTTGGAGCTGGAGGAGCTTTAAGTTCTCTTCCAACACAAACCAGTCTGGGATTCTGTGATTTAACAAAGTGATTTTATATGTGTACTAATCACATTGGTTTGTAACAGTACACAAAGTCCAAACTGCCAAGAAATTTTAAGTTTGTGCCTGCCTTATTGGAACGGCAAAATCCAGATGCACTGGGTAGGAGAGAGGGATGCAGGCTCCATCCTCAGGCTTTTCCCTGGCTTTTCTGGACAGCCAAATGCTCAAGAGTCATCTACATGTCTGTAATAAAAAGAAATTACTTATAGTTCCATGGAGATTGATGTATCTGTGCACATCTACAGCCCTAGATCTCTTGGTAGTCTGGGCTCAGATTCCATCTAGTAAATCCACACTTGTAAACAAACCCAAGCTGAGTAGAACCAACTCATCTGCTATGTAAAAAGTGTGAAGGAGGAGAGGGACATGGTCTGTGTGAAGAAGCATGAGGTCGGTGTATGAGCTCTGCAACCCAGCCTTGTCCATGCTGCTCCATGGGCTTGTGCAGTTAACTCAGGGACCAGCTCCCAAAGTGAAGGGTTAGCACTGACTTCCATGTCTGGTTTTCGTCATGGCCACTCATCTACTACAAGTATGCTATTGCCAGGACTTTTTTGCTTTCATTTAAAAGGGGTGGGTGGAGGATGTGAAAACCAGAGTTCTCTATCACTGGAAACACAAACACAGCATTTTCCAAAGTCTGAATAAGCTGCATTTTCTACCATGTAAGAATTCTCGCTCAGGTGTTTAATTCTTGCCACTCTGAGCTGTCACATTTCACTGCCTTTCTCATGATTGCAAATAAGTCAAAGCTACCAAGTAATTGTAAAGCTCTTTAAAGGTGAACGATGCTGCTGACCTGAATTTCTAGCAGCTTGTGTTTTGCACCATAGCTGAAGAGGGAATTTCAGTCAGTTCCACAGAAGTTATTTCTCTGTATTTCACTTTAGCCTTTCTTCTTTGTGTTCCGCATAAGTAAAGAGCCAAACAAATCTGGTTATTCCACATTTATGTTGTTGTCCGCTTCTCTTTAAACGTGTATCTTAATGTGTGGTTATCGTCTTGTTTGTTCTTGTTCTATGCTGTGGAATGGGTAAGACAGGCAACACATGCCAGAGGGGCCAGAACTTCTGAAGAGTCTATTTGTTTGTCTGAAGAGTCCTGCTGTGTTCCTGCTAGGATTTTCCTTTCTGCATTATTACTTTTCCCAGACTTCAGCTTCCTTATGCCTGTGTGGAATGATGGATCTATTTAGTTGGCATGGATCTTCTTTCAGATCCCAGTGTTATGGGGATCAACTGAGAATGCACTGGGCACATTACCAGCTTCCCAGCCTTCAGTCTCCATTCCCACAGATAACTGGGCAAATTCCTCTGAGCTCTGGTGCTCATACTGTGTGTTTACATACTTCTGGAATAGCGCAATAACATCTGCATGCATTCCATTGTTTATATTCCACTGGGAACAAAAATACACTCCCAATTTTCTGCATAATAATCCTGCCCATAGCATTTCAATGAGGAAATGCTGTCACCCTACACGGGCTTTGCTTTGAGTTTGCTGTATCCTCCATGATTCACCATTTTTACTCTTGAAGTTATTATTTGCTTTCATTTTTCCTTCCATTTTATCCATTGCACATCAGAAGCGCACAGGGAACTCCTTCTTATCCTCCAACACAAAACTGTTCTTCATCCTTACAGTCCGCACTTGCCCACAATGGGGTGTTGATGGCTATGGGCCACCATGCCCATTACTGATGCTTACATCACTCTAGCACACCTCCAGTCACCATATTTATTAATGCTTACGTCCAAGGATAATTCCTACTGGTCCAATATTCTGTGGTGGATAATTCCAAGTGTTTGTTTGAGCTCACACAAAAAGAACATTTGAGTTTACACAAAAAAGAACATTCCATTTATGCAAATGCAGCAAATTCTGGGACACTTCTCACTGCAGTGAATAATTATTTTACTTGTTCTCATCTTCCCTGTGAATGAAGGAGGAGGGATGAAAGAGGGATAAATATTCAAAGTTGTGACAGGGTTCTGCATTTGAAAGCATAGTGAAAAGGAAGTTGGAAGACTCTTCCTTCTCTTCTGAATGAATGCTTAAAGCTTCCTTTACATCTGTAAAGCCACCACCATTTCTAATGGGAAATGTACATTTATGGGTACAGATGAAAAGGAAAAATATATTATAAAGAACCTCTATAATTATTTACTGCATTTCTCCATTTAGAAACAGTGTGAAAATGTTAGACCTACATTTTCCACAGCTATGGGTAGTTAGAAATAAGCAGGCAAGCAAATACTGTTTGCTGGGACTGCAGCAGAGTTTAGAACTCAACTTGGAGATGATTTTCCTAACAATACTTCATATGAATCTAACAGCATCTTCTGTTTTAGAATAGAATCATAGAATCAGCTAGTTTGGACAAGACCATAAAGATCATCAAGTCCAGCCATGTTATTGCTAGGCTCCTAGAACCGCTCATCCGAAAGCTGCTTTAGCTGCAATGTTATTGACTGAAAATGGCAAGTCCTGTGATGAACATCCCCAAGATCACCAACTTTATTCTCTCCTTCTATATCTCATATACCTGCCACCCATAAGAAAATAATGTAGATAATCATCAGGCCTTCATCCAACTGTCAGGAAAGGGACAAAGGAAAATAAGAAGCTGCAGCAAGACTAATGGAGTTACAAGGATAACAATGAATATTCCTTTGCCTGCTGAAAATCTATCACATAAACAGATGGGAACAAGAACCCTGAAACCCCTTACATAGCTGCACTTCATTCATCCCACTGAAGACCCATGCTGTGTACATTCAGACTGAGCTTCACCATAGCAGCCAGTTGTTGAGAAGACACTTAGGTTGACATTACAAGGATCTGAAGATAAACAGTTTGGTGCCCTCAGTGTGTTGGAAGGGTCATAAACACCATTGATGAATGAAGCCTGAAGGTTTGAATGGCTGTTGCTGTACCTGAGAGGAAGTTGTGTATTCCATAAGGAATGCTAAACCAAGGGTGAGATGGTGTCTGTATACAAAGGTACACACACCAGTGTTTATTTTCACGTTCATAGCCAGAGCCCTTTCAGGAGGGGAAACAACCCTTTTTCAGCTAAGAAAAGGATGTAGGTATATACTTACAATAGAATGCTGTAACCAGAATGTTTCAAATGCCGTTGTTACCATACCACACTTTGCTTTGCTTCTTGTTATTTCTAAGCAGTAGATTAAATGAGACTTCACCAAATGCCAAGTTTTACATTCCTGTCCCTCTGAGGATTTTAGTTAGGAAAGGCATGAACTTAAAATTCTAATCCTGCAAGAGACAAATAAACGAAGGCAGCAGCAATCACAACCTGCACCATTCCTGATTAAAGAAAACAATCCACTGTAACTGCAAAATTCTATAGGGAATCTCCCTTAAGGAAAGAATCTGCTGCTCACATCTGATCATAACTAATTGCAACTAATGGCTTTAACCTGCCAGAGGGGAAACAGATGAGCTCTTAGGCAGAAGCTGTTCCCTGTGAGGGTGCTGAGGCGCTGGCACAGGGTGCCCAGAGAAGCTGTGGCTGCCCCGTCCCTGGCAGTGCTCAAGGCCAGGTTGGACACAGGGGCTTGGAGCAGCTGCTCCAGTGGAAGGTGTCCCTGCCTGTGGCAGGGGTTGGAGCTGGATGAGCTTTAAGGTCCTTTCCATCACAAGCCATTCTTTATCCTATGACAGAGCACCAAGCTGCTCTGCTTGATGCTGCCCTGCACAACCACACACATGAGAGGTGTTTGGCTGAAGACATGTGTGACCTGCTGTCCCTGATGGGGACCAGAGATGATGTGTCTGTCCTCCCTGCTGTCCTGTCCCTGTGCAGAAGGTGATGGCTGGAAGCAAACAACCAGCCCTTGTAGCAGGCTGGCTTTAAAACAACCTATTGAAAACCCCACCTTGCAAACACAGATTAAAAGGTAAATTCTGCTTTACTGATTGAGACTTGTAAAGGCTCGTTCCAGCTTCCCCCTCAATAACCAGAGGGAGTTAGTGGGAATGGAAACTTAATGTAACTCTTCAAAGATTACTTTCAGCTAGTCAGAGCTATGGCATGTTCCAGCAACTGCTATAAAAGGATGTGTGTTAAATGGAGGAATGTCGCAGAGGGCAGATGGAAAAGGAAGCAGCTTGTATTGAGGGAAAGGAGAAAGGGCAATCAAACCAAGTTCACTTGTGTGGAGAGTGTTGAGTGGGAATGCTGGGCTTAAAACCAGACCCAGCTTTGTGCTTTGTGATCAGGAGTGTGTTGAGAAGCACGAGGTTCCTGAAACAGCTATGGGATGAGGCCATGGCAGTGCCTAATGCTGCTGCTATGGCTTTAAACCAGGCAGGGAGTGTCAGTGTTTTGGGAGCTGAGCTGAGAACAGGCTCCCATGTAGCACTGAAGGAATTTCTCTCTGGTATGGTAACCCCAGCCAGAGTACAGCAGCACACATAATCCTTTGGCTGCTGCCTTAATAGAGTCCTTTTGCTTTTTACTGTTTAACTTTTAAGCTCCTGTTCAAAGTCATCAGGGCAATAAAGCGATCCTGCAGATTTACTTTGTGTTCTTGCAGACTCCAGCGCTTGTGGAAGGGTTTAATGCAAATAACATTGCATATTGCAGGAGAATCAGTTTTATTCATTTAAATAGCATGCTGGCTTCTGTACTCTGTGTGTCAGACTTGGGGTTTTTATGTTGTTGGGTATTTTTAATTATCTTGGGCTTAAAACTGCTGGGAACCTCTGTATTCTGATTATTAATATCATTCTTTCAGCCTTTCAATTAAGGAACTTGTATGATCCTAGAATCCTTTCAAAAAGGAGTATGCTGCATTGGAAACGAATACAGAGCAAATGTAGTTACAAGCTCCTGCAGTAAATCACTTCGCGTACGCGTTGAAAGCTCAAAAGCAATTTATTTAACAGCTTTCTGATGATGCTTGTGAACAAAACAGTCGTTAATTGTTTCCACAGATGTTAATTAGAAATAAAACGCATGCTCTGCAGAGCTGGCTCAGCACCTGGTTTGTAAAACCAGCTTAAAGTGGGAAGCTTGATAGAAAAATGAACGATGGTTTTCTGCTGGCCGGCATCGATTCACAGAACATCACCAAAGATGTTCTTTTGTGATGATTGAATGAATACATCGAATGCAGAAGACCAATAGATAAAGCTTGCCTATACCTTGTAATATTCATAGCTCCTTTTATGTTTAAAACCTGTGGTCTATGAATGTATGTTAAATCTGGTCATGCTCAGATATGGAAGAAGAGTCATATTCTTCTGTGGCCAAAGACAATTGCTTAGGGGTAGCTGGCAAATGAACTGTGACTTCTTAACTGTTAGATCTCTGAAAACACAAAACTATTTAAAACCAAAACAGTAAAAAACAGCTATTCAACCAAAACCCCTCAATCAGTCAGCCTATGGAAAATGTTAAAGGTATTCTTCCAAACAGTGCAGATACAGATCCTGTTTGGCTGTGATCATTCTGTGTTCTCCTTACCTTGTCAATCTGCCTCTCCCAGTGTGTTTTTGTTTGGGCATGAAGACTGGGTGTAACAGCTGATAAAATCATTGGGACATGGGCCCTTCTCTGTGTCTAATATGGAAACCTCCTAGTTTTGATGAGGTGTTCAGGTATAGCAGGCACATAAATGTCTGTGTTATGTAGTTGTGAATTAGGCATATGAATAGTAAAAGTAAAATCCAGCAGCTGTAACCCCTGAGTTAGGTCTCCTTGTCTTTGTTGGTGCCACTTGAGCTTTGATAGCAATGGGCTATGGATTTATGATATGACAGGCTGATGAGCAGCATTTCTTTCTAATGCCGTAACGGAGCCCATATTGCTATTAGTTATCATGTGTCTTGTGGGATTTGTGGCTCTGGATGCAATCCAAAAGATACTGGTTCTCTGCACAGAAGGGAGTCTCACTTTAGAGATTTGTGTGCAGGAAACATCCCTGTTATGCTGTGGCTTCAAATGTGGGATGACTGTAGGTCAGTAGAACAGAGGATTTAACCTAAAGGAGCCCTTTGAGTTAAGTGGCTGATGTTGTGAATGAGAGATTAATTATAAGCAGTGTGTGGGTACTAAGAGTGCAGTATGCAAATGCACTAAATTAATGACTTAATTCCTTGCTGTGCTCCCTTCTGCCATGGAAGATGACAGAGGCTTTAGAAGAAGGTGACAAAACATGCAGCTCTTCAACTTCTGAAGACACCTGTGGGGTATTCCTGCTGCCTAGCACCCAAATCAGCTGATGAAGATCTGAGATGGCAGCAGTAGAGAGGAGGAGTAATAATGAATTAATTCTCACTTCCTTCTTGCCAACTGCTGGAGGCATCAGGGCAAATTGGCCTAATTTCTTCAGGTTCTTCATGTGGTTGCCCTCCCTTCCCTGCCCTGCTGGGAAAGGAAAGGTCATTTTTGTCTACAATTGGCCTGAAATCTGCTCCTCATTTGGCTGGTACTATGAGGCATTCATTTGTGGCCCATCTCCCAGGGTGACCCAACCGTAGCTCTCATAATAAGATGAGATGCATTGACTCAGAAAGAGTGTAGCATGGTGGCTGCCTTATTGTGAGTTTACCAACTTGTTGCCATGCTCTTGTCCTCCTTCCCTGGTGGGTCAAGGCCAGTACATGCTCCAAAGACTGACTGTCAATGGGGATGAGCTGATGTAGTTGAAGGAGCTCCTCTTCTGCCAAGATATAAATATGACCACTTCAGAGAACCCCAGCCTGGTTTGTGTTGGAAGGGACCTTAAAGCTCATCCAGTTCCAACCCCTGCCATGGGCAGGGACCCCTTCCACTGGAGCAGCTGCTCCAAGCCCCTGTGTCCAACCTGGCCTTGAACACTGCCAGGGATGGGGCAGGCCCTTGTCCAAAGCCCCTCTCCAGGTTTCCTGCAGCCCCTTTAGGCACTGTAGCTGCTCTAGGGTCTCCCTGGATCTTTCACCAGGTTCAACAACCCAACCTTGTCCTTCTGTTTTCTGCATCTAAGTGGCAAGCAGCGTAGGCTCTGGGGTGTAGTGGTGATCTGTGCATGTCAGTTGGCCATGGGTGTGCTCCAGCATCATCACACCAGCACCCCAGAATTCCCTGTTTTGGTTGGCTGGTTTATTTTCCTAAATAATTAATTTAATAATGCATTTTTTCATGGTTCTGTCTCTCTGCACACATGTGCATATGCTGAAATCTACTCCATGTAAACTTTCTCATGCAAGCAAGACCAAGGCTGCCCAAATCGTAACACCAAAAGCAGAGCAGAGCTCTGTAAGCTAAGCTCTATTTTTATATCTCTTTTTCTGGCTGGAAGAAACAAATTTCCCTATATAAATCTGGATGTTCTAGGCGTTTTCTGCCATATATTGTGGATTTGGGGCCAACGTATATACTTAGATAAATATTCCAAATGCCAGATGTCAGCACATGCTGGGTAAGTGCTTAACAGTCATGAAACCCGGAGCCCTCGGTCAATCCCAGAGGAAAGCAGTGTGATAAAGGAGACTTCTGCAAACAAAGCTGTAGTGAGGGGGTTCCTCCGGGGAAAGGCAGAGGATATGAGAGTTAATCAGAGCTGCCCTAAGTCTAAAGGAAGACTTATTGTGCTTTAAGTGTGCCCTGACCTTTTCAGTTGCTCATTACACGGGCTTGCCTTGTCCACTGGGTGTCTCTCACTCCTGGCTCTGATCACAAGAAGCCTTTGGTTGTGTGAGCACACACCGTGTTCACACAGAGGAGTGTGAATCACTGCTATTTATTAGCTACTTATGGAAGAAAATAAACCTAAACCTGAGAGTAAACGCACCCCAAGAGGTTAGTTGGAACTGTGTGCTGTGCTTTCCATCTATACCATTATTCTCAAGTGATTCGGTCATACACTTAGGTATCTTTATGCTGAGCGTGCTTTAGGCTTCCTACATTTACAGCAATGACTTAAAACAACAGTGGCTGTATGATGAAGGTGACCTGATGAAGCAGTTTTCCTTCTATTTCATTATTTCTTGAGGATTTGAAATGGAGCTTCTTCATTCAAACATGATTTTTGCTCCACACTTAGTTGCTTCTCTCCACTTCTTTTGTTGTACTTGAACAGCATCCTCAGCTACTATTCGAAGTAGCTCTTGCCAGATCTTCTTTGCCTTCTAAAGGTACTTGTGCCAAAAGAAGGTGTCACATTAGTGTAATAGCATTTTTATAGCTTTTGCTGAAGAAACTGCAGCATTTCCTGTAGCTATCATTATCAAAAGGCAGCATGATGAGGAATCAGGCCCTCCATTTCAGTTCAGAGGTATTCCAAGCTTTGTTGAAGTGGGAGGGAAAGAATGTGGACTTGGATTCAAGTGCTGGGTCTTGACTGACATTGACTTTAACTTGACTCCGAACATACTGCTGATATTATGAGTGACAAAGTTCATGACCTGTTTCCAGTCTTTCTCATTTTAAGCTTGCTTAGCAAGGAAGCATTTGCCAGGCTTGGAAAAAGAGAAGACGATACCCTCCTTGGGTCAGTAAAGGCCCTGCCTGCTTCAGAACAATTGTTGCATTCTTCTCTCCTTCTTCTTTTCCTAGTGCTTATTTTTGGCTCAACCACTTCCTTCTGTTTTTCTGTCATTCAGTAAAAAAATGGCTTGGCTTTGGAACCCACAAGTTCCATCAGAGCACTGAAAACTTCCCCAGAATTTGTCCGTCAATGGGCAGAACAAACACTGTTGTACTCTCCAAAACAGCAGTAGCTGTTTAAATTGCTCTTTTTTTCATCCTAGAGTGCTCCACAAGACTCAGAATTAGGCCGACCTCCTGGAAATGGACATGGGTTAAAAAGGAGCCCCCAGGAAATCATCCCTGAAAGGTCTGGAGGTCAGGACATCTCAGATCTTCCTGCTGCTGTGCAACTGGCTGAGAGTGCATCTCCATCCATTCCAAGGCCCACAAGGTAAGACAAGGGGGTTCATCCTGTGAATAGAATTGAAGCACTGCTGCTGTTGATGGCTGGGGGCTGTTTGTTAGGGTTCTGTTCTTGTGTAGCTGATTTCCAAGCTCTGTCATCCTGATGGATGATGGTGACACAGCCTTCAAAGTAACCTGACAAAACAAGACTGCTTACTGTTTACTAAACCCACTTTCTTGCCTTACTTTGTATCTATAAACAAGACTCCAGCTGTTGTAGTAACCCTTTACCTAAGCTTTCTATGCCTTTGCTCACACTAATAAACTCTCCTCTGAGACAAACACAGGAGAGTCTTATGTAGTCATATATAATTGTGAAGGTGTAATTGTAACCGTTGTGAAATGCTGTGCTCAGCTCTGTATAACAAACCTACTCAAAGGTACCAACCCAGCTAATGTTTGTTAGCATTGCACTCCTTAAAGTGCCTTAAAATTCACCCAATTAAATACATAGGACTACTTTCAGAGTTAAGTTATTCTTCAGTGCTATTAATGACGGCAGAAGGCAACATGATCTGAATTGTGTTAAATATCCCAAAGGGAGTATTTTCTCTGAAGCATTAATACTTGAATGCTTGAATTTTTCCATGCTACCTGGGTTTCCATCTGCTGCAGTGAAGGCATTGTCTAATACTAGCATGATTTTAACATGGGGTGAATACGTTCCAGATAATGAGTGTTACCTGGGATAGAACAATACATACAACTTAGAAGGAATAGCAGGAACTTGCTGATAAATATATAGGATTTTTAGGCTGTTTTGACAAATTTCTGTCAGATTGGAGAATTCACTGCAGAAGGATTTGCTGAATCCTTTTCAAGTGGAGTATGTGGGATATGGGCCTTTTCCTGTTTCCTGGGTACCATTTCTGATTGCCACTGTCCTGAAAGATGTAAACTGGAGAACTGAACAAGAAGAAAAAATGGTAGCCAAGAAAACTGCTTCAAATGCTTGTAAGTTAATGCTATCCCAGGCAATAAACTCTTCTTACACCTTTTTACCAAGAAATTGTGGAGATTACGCATTTCTTTACTAAGAAGGTGATTGAACGCTGGAATAGGCTTCCTAGAGAGGTGGTCCATGCTCCAAACCTGCCAGTATTTAAAGAGACATTTGGGCAATGTCCTTAAAAGCATAGTTAGATTTTTGGTAGCCCTGAGATGGTCAGGCTGTTGGATCATGGTGGGTCTCTTCCAGCATTCCCTTCCCTCCCTTAATTTAGTTAACAAATGCTACATGTGCCCTCCAGTTTCTAGTTTCTTTCAATGGTATTGTGCATAAACTATTGTATGGGTTTGTAATGGTGCGTAACCATGCTGTCCTAGCTGAGGAAAATACACATTTCTTGTAAGCTACTTCAAATGTGATGCATTCTGATTTGTGACAGTAAAATAGTAATTTTCTGCTATTCTTCTCAGTATACTGGTAATATTATGGGAAGGGGTAAAATAATGAGCATTATTAATGGCTGAATTGTATAGTAGGCCTATCATGAGTAACATTCCTGCAGATTAGAGTTGTTTGTGAAGCTACAGAATGACAGGTATTAGACTGTGCTCTTAGAACTGCAACTCCCATACACCCTCCCACTGACAGCATTAGTACCAGCATCCACCTAACGCAGTGTTTGTGCCATCTGCTGGGGCCTGCCTCCTATCCTGCCTCTATCCTGTGAATGAAGCTGCAGAACTCACCTCTGGGGGCTGAAATTGTGTGTTTTCTTCCCATTTCTCAGGAAACATCTCTGTACAGTTACTCACTTGTCCATATTTCAAGGAAGATCTATACACAACTTTCTCCAGTAGATGCCTATACAGACCCTTCTAACTGCTATCAGAAGACTGGTAGGGACAGGATGGGCACTGTGTAGTAAGAGATGATAAGATGTTGCCAGAAAGCAGCAAGAAGCATGCAGAGACTTAAACCTTCTGACATTCCTGCTCCACTCATCTGTGGAAACATAAGGAACTCATACAGGAAAACAGCAGGGACCAGCCTCAGAGCCCTGAGGGAATAATTCTGCATCACTCCTGTGATACTTGGTTCATTTCTAAAGTTCAAAACATATAAAATAAAGGAGGGAAGTTTGGGGAAGGGCAGTTTGATTTGCCCTGGTCAGCAATTGGTCACCCATCCTCTGCTTCTGCCTCCAAGAGAGAAATAGGTGGCAAAATAATATCAAGCAGCCAGGAATGAAGCTGTGTTCATCCACGCAGCAGGATTCTGTTGCTCTCACCCAGCCATCTGGTGAAAACAGTCCTTGATGAGATGTGTGTGCAGGCACAGCTAGGAAAGAAGAGGAATGGAAACTGTTGGGGTTTTCTGGTGGTGTGAAGGAGCAAGTGTCAGCTTCGAGTTTCTCTAGTTACACAGAGATGGGAAACCATTTAATGCAGCCCACAGACAGACCTGTATCACTGTCAGTACTAGAAGGAGATGGCAAAGATCTCAGAGCCTCATCACCTGAATATTTGACTTGAGACTTGTAGAATTTCTCATCTGCCTTGTGTCTTCGTATGGGTGAACCTTTGTATCTTCATTCAGTGAAAATGGGCACTGTGAGGAACAGAACAACATGACCACACCATGGCTTTTAACACAACAAGGAATAGCCTGTCCTACTGGCGGAGTCCCCTTTGAGAACACAGAAACCTACTAAATGTGTGCTAAACTTATAGTGTGTACTAAACTTACAAGCAAGATCCCTTCTTTTGTTTGTTTGGTGACTTTGGTGCAGCAGAATTTAACCCTCAAATTATTGATTCCATGCTATTCTTTTCCAAAACCATCTATTCCTCATAAAGAATATTGTGGAATTTAGCATAATGCAGGACTCAGAACAGCAGCTTTCCAAAATAGTTACTCTCTAATCTCCAAGTAGCAAGCATCTCTCTTCTTCCCACTGTAGTGATGGTAGAGATAACCGGTTAATAGAGTCTGATCTGAAGCCAGATGCTGTCTGACAAGGAACTGGGCCAGATAACTTTCTCTGTGTGGGTCTGGAGTTTAGCAGAGGCACAAGTCCAAGATCCAGCTATAAGCAGGTGTAGGAGCAGTAAGCACGAACTGAAAGACAACAGACACTGGAGCTGAGGTGTGGGGTGTGATGGTTTACATCAGCATCAGCAATACTTGCATGGAAGTATGCAAGTATCCCACTTGCCTTTTGGAAGACTGTATTGACTGAAGAAGTAGTTACACGCTGATGTGGTTTGAAACAATGGGACTGTGTGCATCTGTCACCCACCCAGCACATTACACTGCCCAGGCTGATGTTAGAATGGGCCAGTGTAGTAACAGAGACTGTGGGGTGGGGTCTCTTATCTTGAGGTTTGAGTATCTGTGGTTTGGCTGCAGCAAGTGCAGTCTTGCTTTAGCATTTATGCATTTTTGTATTAGCACAGTCAGTTTTAGATGTGGAGCTGTTGGAGCGAGGCCAGAGGAGGCCATGGAGCTGCTGTGAGGGCTGGAGCAGCTCTGCTCTGGAGCCAGGCTGAGAGAGCTGGGCTGGGGCAGCCTGGACAAGAGAAGGCTCCTGAAGGGGAGACCTGAGAGCAGCTCCAGTGCCTAAAGGGGCTGCAGGAAAGCTGGAGAGGGGCTTAGGACAAGGGCCTGTAGGGACAGGCCAAGGGGAATGGCTTGAACCTGCCGGAACAGGGGAGACTGAGCTGAGCTCTTAGGCAGAAGCTGTTCCCTGTGAGGGTGCTGAGGCGCTGGCACAGGGTGCCCAGAGAAGCTGTGGCTGCCCCATCCCTGGCAGTGTTCAAGGCCAGGTTGGACACAGGGGCTTGGAGCAGCTGCTCCAGTGGAAGGGGTCCCTGCCTGTGGCAGGGGTTGGAACTGGGTGAGCTTTAAGTTCCCTTCCAACACAAACCAGGCTGGGATTCTGGGATTCTATAATGTCCTATGACTAATTTGTCTTCTTTTTTTTTTAATGCATTGCTCAAAAATGGCTTTTCTTAATTGTTTTTCAAAACATGAGTACTGAGAACACTTCAACCCGGGTTGTAGCTGACTAAAACAGCTTTACACTTCCCCATGCAAAATCATGACTTGCGTGAGAGGAATGTTACATGGGTGAGTCAGCTCAAAGAGATTCATCAGATTCCTGTTCCAGGAAACCTATTAGATGGACAGGAGCTCAGGCAATTACCCTTTATTTAGCCTTACTCCTGAAGCTGCTGGCACACGTCTGCTTTGGGTGGCTTCTATCTCATATCCTGCCAAAATAGAAACAAAGACAATAAACGGAAAATCTTTGAAGTTCCCTATTTCAGGCTGTTTATTTTTAACTCCCTCCCTTATGCTTCTTTGAATGTGCCTTTTCCACCCTGATGTGAACTCTTACAGTCTTAAGGGCATATGACCCATCATTAGGATGGAGCATCTCTGTGTGGAAAACTACCATGATTGCTTTCTTCCGGTCTTCTGGGTGGCTGCTTCCACCCTCCACAGATTCCCAGCAATGGTTTCGGTCACTTTTATGTTCTTATATTTTAGAATTTAAAATATCTGTGATTTTTATTGTAAAACACTCTGTTTCAGTCCATTTTTTACCTGTTTTTACCTCATTGCTCCTTCAGGCTGACAAGTAACACCATCAACAGTTACTCTATCTGCCAACTTCCCATATGAAACAAAGTGCTGAAGAAGTGATACAGTCAGCAAGGCTTTGCATGGTGTCTGCATGGGATGTAACCATCCCTTATACTGGGGCACATAGAGGAAAAATGGGGAATTCATAGCTGGACAACTCTACCCCAGAGGGGCTTTTCCAGCAGGTTTGGGAAGAAGCAGTATAAAAGTAGTCCAGGGAATAAGCACTGTTCTTGGATGGATTTGGCTGTTCTCCCATCCGGAATGCTGCGTTTAGATCCTGTGGGACCCACAGAACCACTGCAGAATGACAAGCAGAAGCTGCCCCACATCCTGTGGGACCGTCCATTCAGTGCTGTGCTTCCTGCTGACTGTCCGGATATCTTAGATGGAGACCAGGAGGCGGCTGTGGAGCTGGAACTGAAGATTAGTGGCTGTGGGGTTGGAACTAGATGATGTTAAGGTCCTTTCCAACCCAAACCGTTCTATGACCCTATGATGGGCCCACGTTTGCTTGCTGCAGCAGTAGTTCAGCTTTGCTTTCTTAGCATCACAATCATTCAGTTGGGTCATGCTTAAAATACTGCAGGCCCTGCATTTTGTATGGAACAAGGAGGTGAAAAGTGGCTGGGGGTGGGGGGAGAAGGGAAAGGCACTTCCCAGGAGGATCATATGGATCATTATTCCTGCTTCACTTTTTCCTGAAAGCTTAGATGTACAGGAGGGTGGGGGAAGCTGGCTGCTGTTAGCAGCCCTTTAGCCATGATGGATTTCTCATGTGGTTGTTTACACTGAAGAGTTCAAATAGCGACTTGCTCTGCCTCTGAAACTCTGACTTCTTCCTTATTGTTGTTAAAGGGAATGTGGAAGTGATTTCCATGCTCCTCATTAACTTGCAGTACGTCTTAGGGACAGATTAAAACACAGGGTTCTTTAACTGAAGCCCTCTAATACAGTGTGTCCAAACGTGTAAACTCCAACTGTAAGCACTGATCTCTCATGTGTCAGGGGAAGCAGAGCAGGAACATTTGAGAAGCAGCTGTACATGTGCCATAGCCACAGAGCTGCCTGTGCATTGGTGCCCTTTGGTGCTTTCTAAATGCATCCTCAGATTTCAGGCTCTTACACTCCTGGGAATACAGTCACTCAGGCTCTGAGTTACATCAGTGTGGATGGCAACCGTATGTGACCGCTGGGTTTCACAGGCTTCAGCACTGGTGCTTTCCCCTCCCAAGTGTGACTGGGTTGAAAGGCTGCCTGTCCTTTCAACAACTGCTGTGTGGTTTAGAGGGAAGCAGAGGCATAAGAAAGGGAAAAACCTAAATTATCTATGGTTTTCTGTTGTTAGATCAACATTTCTTGCTGTTTATCAAATAGATGTAATGTATTTGAGCATCCCTACCCCTCCACAGCCCCTCTCAGATAGTAAATGCCAGAAAGCTTTGCTACCTTCTGCTGCTTTTGTCTCCTGTCCCCTTATTTTCTGTCGTGGATTGCAAAACAGAGCAATGTGATTTCAAGTGTTACTGGCTGCTAGACTGGGTATTGCTCTTAATCGGTTAGGATTTATTTATGGGAGATGCCCTATAAGTCATCGGTTTCTTAACACCCTTCACACCCTAAACGCAAACCAGGCTGTCCTGATAAACACCTTAGTGACTGGGAAGTACTCTCAGACTGTTTGAGGTTAATTCAGACTTGCCACAGTGTGTTGTGAAGGTGGAAGAGGTTAACTGTGGGTATTAAAAATTCATTATAACATTTGCAATGTGCTTCTACAGAAGCAATTTCTCAGTAATTATTCATTCAAAACAAATGGTTTTGGCATATTAGGCTTTAAGTCATTGTTATTTGGTGTTGTAAGTGGAAGGCTAGCATTCATATGGCTAGGGCCTTGAACCTCCAAATGCTTAATTGTGTGCTTAAGCTCTAAGACAAGGGAAAAGTTCCCTTTGAGAACACTTGAGAGCAGTGGAACACCTGCATGTTTCAGTTACACTCGCACCTAGGTCTTTGTGTGTCTGCTTTTCCTTTTGTTTTAAACATATCATCACTATAAGCAGTAATTATTCCTGGCAAAATGACTCTTTCTGCCCTAAGCTGCACGTAAGTTATGAGAAACTCTGATGTTCTTTCATGCTTTGCTGTTTGCATGGTTTGTTTTAAATATGGAGGAATTTTACCCTCAATAATCTCAGACTCATTCAGATTACAAGCAAAAGGGATCAAGTAACCACAAAATAGAGCATGTTTTATTGTTCTGTGTTTAGAAAAGCAGAACTTTTAGGGTCACACCTTTATATTGCTCATATTGAATGGGTTGTCTGAAAACACATGCTCCCTGCAGGTAACTATTGATTGCTGCTATATTTTCATGTAGATTGGGATTTACTCAGGGGAATTATCTCCAGCATGTGGTGTCCTTTCCCTGTAGTTTTATTCCCTTTAAAATACAGTGGAGGATAATGGAACTCAGTGTGACCTTGGGAGGTCATCTACTCCATCCTTCTGCCCTAAAGCAGGATCAATGTGCTTAAGCCATTCCCAACAGATGCTGGTCTAACCTCAGCAGTGTCTTGAGACAGAAAAGCAAGATTACAAACAAATGGAAAGGAAAATGCAGGATATGTCCCTTATGTAGTTTTCTGTGTTACCTACAGCAGAAGGAGATACCCAAACAGGTCAGTCTGGACGTATCTTATTATGAATGAAAACTCAAATCTTTCAATTCTATATTCTGTCCTGAATAAAACATTGAAGCAAGCTCCAGTAGCATGGATAATGAATATGTACTACTTCATGCTGAAAGCAATATGTTAAGTTGCTGTCCCAGCACTGTCACTTTAATTCTATTCAACATACATTCATTACAAAGTTGTCCCAATTCCTTCATCGACTCCTGAGTAAAATGAATCAGTTTTCAGCATTATCCACCCCCAGAAAAAGTTATTCAGTTAATCCATAATGCTGAATAGTTCCTAGGATTGTCACCAGCCATTGAACCTCCTAAGTCACAGGTTTACTACTCTGACTCTTCACAATGTTGCTACCAGAATGGCAATAGATAGAGGACCTTAAAGCTCATCCAGCTCCAACCCTCACACCACAGGCAGGGACACCTTCCACTGGAGCAGCTGCTCCAAGCCCCTGTGTCCAACCTGGCCTTGAACACTGCCAGGGATGGGGCAGCCACAGCTTCTCTGGGCACCCTGTGCCAGCGCCTCAGCACCCTCACAGGGAACAGCTTCTGCCTAAGAGCTCAGCTCAGTCTCCCCTGTTCTGTCAGGTTCAAGCCATTCCCCTTGGCCTGTCCCTACAGGCCCTTGTCCAGCTTTCCTGCAGCCCCTTTAGGCACTGGAAGCTGCTCTAAATTCTCCCCTGAGATACGCATACATACAATATGGAAAAGTTACATTATTAATTGCATGTTATGGGTATTTCACCTTAGATTTGATGCTTATCCTTAACATAGGCAAATTTCAATAGCTCTTTAAAGATTAGTTTATTTTCCACTGCAGTGACTCTGCTGAAGTGTTTTAGGATCTAGGATAGGTTCAAGGTGCATTTTACATTCATAAAGAAATTCTTTATTGCTTTGGGCAGTCCTCAATATAAAGAGGGGTTCTGACCCTCCTGGAAGTGTATTCTGTGTGCTGTAGCACAGCGCCAGAGCATGGGGCTCTGGTCCTGCCTCAACAGTCACTGAAGGGTTAAACACCGAACTGACATGAGAGCCAGTCACTAACTCACTTCGCCTCTAGCAAGTATTTTGTGTATAAAACTTGAGCAGAGAAAGGGAGAAAAGCTTCACAGATTTCTGGAGATGACTTAAAACCCAATCTATGCTTCCTGAAGGTGTTTTAAGCATCTTTGATAGCTCCAGTTTGTAGGGTACTTTGTGTATCTGAAACACAGGTTGTTCCTGCTAAGCTGTGGCAAAGCTCCAGTGATAATGATGATGAACCACCTCTCCCTGTGCAGCTGTGGAGTAGAGTGTGCTGCCATCCCAATGACCTGCAGGCATTTGGCAGTGTCTTGTCTATGTGTCTTGCTTTGGTTGGTTGGGGGGTGTATGTGGGGGAGATTTATTACCTCAAGTAAATGATGCTCCGTGCTCCTAGGTGCAATTCTACACCAGTTTTGAGTTGATATTTCACTCCATGTTCACTAAGGTGGTGAAAACATGCCCAGGCTTCCCAGGGGAGGTGAGGGAGAGAAAAAGGGTAACCTATTTCATCACCTCCAAACCTTGGTGTCCATACAGTGCACTTGGAAAACATTAAATAACTTCTCCTTCCTGCAGTTAGTGAACCCCCATCATCTTTGCTGCTGGTTTTTCCCCTCTCTTATCTTTAATGGGGTGGGGAGGGAGATCACACAAACAGCTATAGCTTATATGCACTGCAATCAAAGCCTGCAATAAAATGACCTCATAGGGTGTGTATCATTGTATGGCAATGTCTTCAGTTGGCAGGGTGAGAATTTCGACCTCTCAACTGTGCTCATTAGTTGGAGAAGACAGTCAACAGATGGGCCCTAATCTGCTACACAATAAAAGTGGAGCCCAATAGCAGCAGTTACTGTGGGTTGTACGGCCTTCACCTTTGCATAAAGCAGTTTCATGAAGGCAAACTATATAAACCTTTCTTTGAGGTACTGGTGTTTTTTCCAGCCTTTTCTCCACATAGCCCCCTTACTCTGTTAGATGCGTGTCCCCTCTCCCTTCACTTAACTAAGAGTTTGGGATGGTTGAAATGCATGCCATGAGCATCGTCGATTTGGGACATATTTTCCAGTGTATGAGCATTTAAATCACTGTAATGTGTGTCTGATGGTTTAGCTCCTGCAAGCAGATTATCAGCTTCTCAGTGCATGTACTGCATGGCTTTGAAACATCAATGGCACAGACTGTTCTTATTCTTTGCTTCATAGTCCTTGCTCCTTTATTGACATGAAACAAACATTTCCATTGTTGGCAGCATCAGTAACGAAGGCATCATTAGCTACGGTGCTGAAGACCTAAGCAACCCAAATCCAAGTGTGGTGTCTTCAGAGGTGACGGGAGAGAACACTGCCTCGCAAGAGCATAGAGGACAAACAGACTCTCAGTGCTTAAAGCAGGCTGCAGGAGCAAGGGAGAGAAGTCTGCCTGTCTCAGTGCCTTTCACAGGTGCAGAAGAAAGTGCCACAACACATCTTACAAGCAGCAATGATAAGTTACCAACCTCAACCTGCAATGAAGCAGTGCCATCACCAGGCCCAGTCAGTGACAAAGAAGAGGGGATAGCACCTTCCAAATCCATGGGCCCTAAATGTGACACTATTGCTGCTTGCATGGAAAACAGTGAGAATGACCCCAGCAAGCCAAGCCTGGAGTCCAGCCCTCCTGCAGCAACCATAGCAATGCAAGGAGCCTCACAAATGAGTCTGAGTGAATTAAGAGGGCTCTGTCAGAGCGAGCAGCTGGGTGGCAGGAGGGACCCGCATGTCAGCACGTGTCCCCAGGGTACAGAAGCAGGGGATTATATCCCTGCTCAGGAGGCCAAGCAGGAGAGAGGAGGTTTGGAAGCAGGTCAGCCGCAGGCTGTAATGCAGCAAGGTAGACAGAACCCAGATGGTGGGGAGGGTCTGCTAATGAAAGAAGAAACCTTAATCCTAAATGATCCAGCAACAGGAGGCTCAGACAGTGAAAAATGTGGAGCAATTGTGAATGCTCAAGGCTTCAGCGGCATCAGTGAAGTCTGTAATCTACAGATAGGGGCTGAAAGCACAGCTAAAGAGAACGAGGCAAATCCAGTTCTGTCTGCAAGCAAAGGGGAGCAATCAGAAGCCTGTACTTTCATGTCAGAGTTGTCTCCTAACCCTCTCCTCCTGGTACCAAACCCTGAAGGGCCTTCGAGGGAATATGTGCCTGGAAATGACTCTCAAGATGCAGCGAGGAGCGAAGTGGTGAAAACATCCTCTGACAAAAACAAACCCACTTGTCAGAGAGAGCTTCAAAAGGAGGACGAGCTTGTTAGTGCCAAGCATTCCATTCTGCCTTTATCATTTCAGCGAGAGGGAGAACAAAACTCAGCCATCACAACAGAAAGCCCAAAAGATGAAGCCAGGAGCAATGAAATTATGAAAGCTGAGGCTGTGTCTGGAGAAAGCACCACTCTTTCTGAACTAGAACTTGTTATCAATCCCACTGCGGATAATTCCCTGGTAGATAAAAGGTTATTGCTGGAAGAATATGCATTAAGCTCTTCTTTGAGCAGATCCACAGAGCTGAATCAAAAGGAAACCAAGGCGAGTGTAAGAGGAGAGAGAGATGAAATCACAACAGATGTGACAGAGGGCGATGTATTACCTGAGGGGTTGAGTGGGACACAAAGACAACTGTTGAACCCTGTTCATAGCCACCACCAGGACATGGAAAATACCCTGTTGGGACACAATCCTCAAGTATTGGGTCTTTGTGGAAAGACTTCAGCAGGTGACCCAGGGGAGGAAGCTGAGGCAAAGCCTCTGAATTTAGGCTTTAAATCACCCAATGACAATTCACAGTCCCTTGGTTGTGAACCTGAACAACAAGTGAGTAAAGGGAAAACAGATGCCACAAACCCGGAGAATAAGCCTGTGGCTTCCCCACAGTTTCCAAGGCAGGAATGCCCACTGGGGTTTGATTGCTTTAACACTGAGGCAGAAGGCAAAACTTCAGGCCAGCCAGGCAGTAATGGGACTGACAAAGTTTGTTTAGCCAGTGTACACAGCTCACTGCCCCTCCACTCTGAGAACAATCATGTCGAGCAGAGTAAGCAGGATGAGCCCTGGGAAAAGGCTCTTGCTGGAGAAACTGTGTTGGAATCTGACTCCAAATCAAAACCCAAGCTCCAGGGCTTAAATGAGTTGGCAGGGCCTGGGGATCTCATGGCTCTACAAGCCAAGGAGAGCTCATGGGTTTCAGACAGCAGAGAACACAACAGTCACATCACGGCAGTGCCTTGCAGTGA
This sequence comes from Melopsittacus undulatus, assembly GCF_012275295.1. Taxonomy (NCBI): domain Eukaryota; kingdom Metazoa; phylum Chordata; class Aves; order Psittaciformes; family Psittaculidae; genus Melopsittacus; species Melopsittacus undulatus. The sequence continues at coordinate 107,587,959 of NC_047530.1, forward strand.
TTCAGAGCAGGGACCTGCAGCTGCACAGTGCGCTGCTGTGGGTGGTAATGAAAATGAGGGCATTCAACAAGAGAAGCACCAAGCTGGGGGGGAAGGCTTTGTGGAGGACAAAGATTTGGCACTGAAAGGGAAATGCAAATCGGATGTGCTGATGCCAGCTCAGCTGGAGCAAGTGGCTTGTTCAAGAGCCACCCAAGCTGATGTTGGCACTTCAGAACTAGCTCCTCACATGGAGGAAGAGGGTGACAGCCGTGTCAGTGATAACTGCTGTCCCTCAGAGGGTGGCACATGTGGCTCTTTGGAGGCCTTGGAGTGCAGTGCTGCAGAATTGCAGGACAATGCAGATGTTCCAAGCGCTCTTCCCCATGCAGAACAAATGGAGAGGTCAGTGCCTGCTGCTGGGGACAGGGGCTGGATTTCAACCACAGGGCTCGAACAACAGCAGCCCCAAAGCAGTCTGACAACTGTCACAAGAGCAGATGATCAGGAGCACAAAGAAAGGGCAGTAAAACCTGAACGGCCATTAGACATTCATAATCCCAGTAGCATACCAGAAACACCTCTAGACGATTCAAACCACCTTAATAAAGAACCACCTGTGTTAGATCCAGCAACTCCGGACACAGCAACAGAAAAGGACAAGGATAACAGCAGTGCTGTGGTGTCGGAGATGTGTGAACACGGGCAAAGTATTTGTGGTGTGACCATGCTTAATTTGCAAGATTGCAATGAGCAAAACAAAACTGATCTCAAGGCAGGAGAAAACTGCTGCAGTCAGCACAGCTCCAACGAGCCCGAGCAGGGTAATCGTTCTTTGATCTCAGCTTGTCAGCATGAAGCAGCATGTCAGGGCGATACATCTGCTAAAGGATCTGACAAGAGTGAACAGCCAGGCTGCATAGAGGATAATAGTGGTGAAAGCCATGCTGCTGCTGCTGCTATAAAGGCTCTTCCAGGGACAGGGAATGCAGCAAGTGCCACTAACACGTCACAGGCTTTGCCAAGTGATATGGAACTAACGCATACTTCTGATAATCCCGGGAAAAATGATCCTCAAATATCTCATACAGAAACTCAAGGGAAAATGCCATTAATGGCAAAGAACTCCGAAAAGACTCTTACTGGTGATGGGGGAGTCATCCAGTGTGATGGAAACATGGAGGAAAGTGCTGCTGCCACAGAAACAAGCAATGTGAAGGGTGATACAAGAGAAGGGGCACAGGGATGTCCTTCACCATTGCAGGCACACAGGGAAGCAATTCCCACTGATATGTTGTATAAACCCAGCTGCCTTCAAAAGACAGCAGAGGAGCCTGGTTCTTGTCAAGCAGATTTTACAGCCCTCTCTGCACTTGGCCATCCTGAACAGCAACCTGGAAACCATACAGCCAGTGGTACCGGGGGGGAAGCACTGAATAATGAGCTGGAAGTTGTAGCATGCCAAAATGCCTTCGAAGGGAACTCTGATCTGGAGACTGATGCAGGTTCTCAGGTGTCTGTGCATGTAGGTCCCTCACCTAGTGTAGGCACAGCAAATCCAGACAGCTCTGAAGGGGGTAGATGTGCGCATGAAATAGATGCTCCAGACCGAGGTTTGCAGGGTGATGGAGACAGCAGCTCAGCCCTGCCAGAGACTGTAAATGTGGGGCAGAGGACGGCAAACTTATCACAGTTCAATTCTGAGAAGCTGAAGAAAGAAATCTCTGCAATTACATCCCCCCAAACAAGAAGTGAGGTAAACTTCAAAGCACAGCAAAGTGACAGTTCAGCAGAGCCTCTGCGCGCGCTCCCCGCTCTAGAAGGGAAGCTGCTGAGCCTTTCATCATCACAAGGAAGCCGTAATGAGGAAATTGCATCCAGTATGGGCGTAGATGACAAGCACGGTGAGATCTTAGAGAAACCTGGGAATGCAGAAGAAATGGAAGAGCTTTCAAAAGAGAATAATAACATAACTGGGGCAGAGCTCAGCGCTTCCGAGCAGGCTGCGGGGAGCTCTGGAAGGGAGCATGAGGCTCTGACTTGCAGCTCTCTGGACATCGGCTCCAGCTTCCCAGACTTCAGGCAGCACATCAGCCAGATATTTAAAAGCACCGTGCACAGCACGCTGAGTGCTGAGTTACCCCAACGGCTGCCTGAAAACCATGCAGGCTTCAAGCAGAGGCCAGTGGCCACGGATACAGGAGTGTGCGGTGCTGAGAACTGTGCAGGATCAAACAAGGTGGGCGAAGGAGCTCCCGAGGGCACCTCAGAAGCAGAGGGGCAAGAGCTGCCTTTAGCTCCTGAGGCTTCCTGCAGAGCTGGCAAAGAGAAACCTCTGCAACAGGGAAATGCAGTGACAGAGCTGCCAAGTCTCCAGGATGCTGAGGAAAACAAGCAGCCCGGTAGGTGTTTAGAAGTGGTCCCTGCATTGGATGGCACCACACCTGCTGAATGCCTTCTGGAATGTCAGCGAAAGCCAGAGCAAACCACTGAGCATCCAGAGAGCAGTGAGATGGAAGAAGAGGAAGGCGCGTGTGTGAGTGGTGCTGATCCCGAATCTCTAATAAGCTTAGGGATAAAGAAGCATGAACCAGCTTCATCTGGTGAGGCAGCAGCTGAGAACTTCCTTGTGTGTTCTGACAGTGAGCAACAACCCACTGGAGCTGTAACCTCGACAGGCGATGCACAGAAGAGGGACTCAGAAGATGCTGCTACCGCAGAGGGAAATAACTTTATTACAGAACCAGTTTCATCTGAAGAGGATGTAAATCTTCCTACTGAGCAGTGCCACAATCCTAAGGCAAATGAGCAGGAGCAAAGCGAGTACAGTGATGTGGATGTTGCCAAGAGCATCTCTAATATGGCAGCTTCAACACTTGTCCCGGGAGGATCTTATAATCATGACAAATTGCCAGGCAATTTTAATGCATCACCTGGGGGAAATCAGGAGACCCACGTTCACAGCAGTTTCGTGCATGATAGTAAGTCTCAGAATGATGTGCAGGTGATACAGGATGATCCAGAAAATAGGAAATGCTTGGAAACGTTGGAAAATCCACAAGATGCACAGCAAGGAGAGGAAGGGACCATGCATGGGTTAATAGATTACTTAAAAACCGAAGTAAGCCAGGATGATTGCTTGCAAACTGACTCTACTGTAGAGTCTAGCGATATAACTGAGGGAGATGTGAAAGAGAACAGTGACACGGTGCTAAGCACAACAAAGGCAGGTAACATAAAAACTGGAGACATCCCTGAAACAGGTACTGCAAGGATGTTAGTCACTGGTGAAGGTGACTTGGCTATAAACACGAGCATTGAAGAGCAGGACACAGACCTGTACAAAAATCACTCCCCAGCCACTCCTGGGATGGAGCAGAGTGAGGGTTCTGCACGCACAGATCTCACTGGTGCTGAAAATCAGCTGAGCAGGATGAATCCAGAAGATGAAAGCTCACTTCAGGATGCCACAAGAAAGCTATCCCCGCTTGCCTTAACTGAGCCTAAGAACCTTGACTTCACTGAACTGCAAGAAACCGCTGTGGCAGGATTACCTACTGAAAGGTATTTACTTTAAGTTACTATGTGGAATAGTTGGGGCTTGAGCAGGATGCAGTTTTCAAGGCAGATACCCATCATTGGGGTGGCAGAGGGGTCCTAAGGAGCACAATCCTTACCTGTTCCATCTGCTGGTCCAGATTCCTGCCCTTACCTGTGTGGCTTTGCTTACACTTCCCAGTGTTCCCATCTCATAGCCTTAAGTTAGGCAAACAAATAGCCCTTCCTAGCCTTAAGTCAGTAGGCTTTTGCCAAAGTTTTTGGTGACCCAGTTGAATGAGACCTGCAGCATTCACATGGTGCCTGGCAGTATTTAAACTCAAGCCTGCAGTACAACCTAATTACTCACACTGTTAGTTGTCTAGGCCTCCCTCTTATCCTCCCGTATAATATAATTGTATTGACAGCGCCTTTGATCCCTGTGTTATTCAGTGTTTCTAATGACATGGAGTTGTTTCAGATGTGAATTCTTCTGAGCAGGGATTTGTGGAGCCTATGAGTAATGGAGTGTTTATTTTCCAAACCTAGAAGTAACTGCTTTAATAAAGTTAAGGCCCTTTTGGGTGAGTTTTCACTTGGCTGTCTGCATTCCCAGCTGGATATGGAGTTAATTCAAAGCATTCTGATCTCAGAGCAGGTGATTCCCCTTTATCTAATCACAGCACTGCTGCCTCTGTAACCTCAGCAGCCTGCTTGCAGGCTGTCCCTCTCCTTGAAGCAGCCACAACTACTAAGGGACAACAGCAGAGAGAAAGGTGCAGTGAAACCTAAACTGTTCCAGACAGCCTCAGTGAATGGTATGTGCAGATGGAATCTATGTACCATCAAAAAACTGGATGATATTAGCTGAATAAGGAGGGAAATATCTCAGTGTTGCATTCCTTCAAGGTTCAAATGATAACACTGTTGTAAGTGAAAATACCTGAAGTGTTTCTGTTGTGAAAATGGGGGGGTTCTTCCTGTTCTGTGTCAGGGATGGAGACTGGATATGACCTACTTGTGTGAGCACAGTGTATATTAGAAGACTATTAGAAGTGTTGGGAGTCTGAACAGCTCTCTGACTTTCTCTTTAAGGATCTATCTATGGAACAACAAGGAAATTGAACCCTATTACTTCTCTCTAGCTCCTTTCTTTTTGTTTCCCTTTCTATGATGGGAAGCTTCACAGTGGGCAGATTTGAAATTGCCAAACAAATCCCTGGCCAGGCCTGGTTCAGAAGCCTTCAAGGACTACAGGGCAGTACGTGCCTATGTCTGCACTTGTGTTTTCTATCAGGGTGGGTATCATCCTTTATATAAATACCTGAGGCAAGCAGGGCAGGGCTCTTGAAACAGCTGCTGGCAATCCATGGAGTGGTTGCTTAATGCTTGCATATGCCTTAGGAATTCATTATCACCTGTTTTTGCAGTGTGAGGGTTTGTATCAACAGGCAGCTGCTCCTCTTGGTGTCACACACATACCCAGTGTGCATATACACGCAGGAGGTGCTGCAGGCAGAGCCAAGTGTGATTGCAACGCTGTAGATTTACACAGTGGGGACCCTCTGAGGTGCAGGGTAGTCTTTTGATCAGGCTTGTTTCTTAAAGGAATAGGTATTTGTAATACAAAAGAGCATTATATGTGATATTATATTAATTATATTATATTATATTTAAAACATAAAAGCATTAGTTGATCTGACTGCTTCATCTTCTTCAGTGGGTCCAACACACTGACCGGTCTGAGCTTAAAACTGGCTTTGTATAGTTGAATTTCAAGCTGTATTCCATACCCTGTGTATTCCAGTCACAACACTTGTTGCTGCAGAGTGGTTTTCAGTTGTTTATTGCCCTGTAATCCTTACAGACAATAAATTCTTATAGGCATGCAAAAAAGGTGCATGTTTCTGACAGGCAGTGGGGATTTGTGCCTGATGGAAAGAATTCCAGGGAGAATGAATCCTCCCCAGCTCTCAAAATAAATAGCAGTAAGAAGTAGATTCTGCTTAGAAGATGGAAATTGCATGTTCTGCATTATTTCAGCATTGTTTTCTACCCCCTCCAGTGCTTCTGTATAGCTTCATCTCTTGTGAGATCTTTCACATTGAATGGTGGGTGAGGGAGCAAAGCTGTGTGAGCTGACTCTAAATCCTTGTTAGGATTTCTTCCTGTAGAGGGAATAGGGGAATTTCTTTCCTTTGTGGCTATGCCATTGGGAGGATGGTGATCTTGTGATGAAGAGTAGATCCAAGAACTGTCTCTGGTCACTCCTGCCCCTGCATCCTTCAGGAGTGGGACAGTGGTCACTAATAAAAAGAGCCTTCTTGTCTGCAGGCAATGGAACAGCACCAATAATTTCCCTTTAATCTTCAGTGCAAATGACAATTACTTTTGGCAAGGAGGCTGTGCATTGAAAAGGAGTAAAAACTAACCCTTTCTTTGATGGTTCTGACATTTCTCTTTACTGGGTCCATGATTGAAAACCTGTGTTTGTGATGGCCACATATGGGCATCAAAATGTCATCCTTCCCACTTACTGTTGGGCATCCAGTTGCTCCCTTTTGCTTAGAAAGGAAGATAAGGACTTGATTCCTTTTCTCCTTTTGTAATGTCTACACAGATACATCTTCATTCTCTTATGGAGCGATGTACAGGGAGTCCTTATACTTTATGCCACTGAAATGTTCCTGTTTGCATCACGGCTATGGCAGGTATTGAATAGATCATGGTGCACAACTGGAAATGATGGCAGACTTTCAGGGATGGTTAGAGGTGGCATTGAGTTTCCTGATAACTCCCTGCAATTCATCCAACTGGTACCTGTGGAATGCCATTGTCTCTCAGGAAAAGTGCTGAGAGAGCTTTTTGAAGTGGAAACTGTGAAGTCATTCCCAGATGTGTATCTGTAAGGTTCATAGAACAGATTGCGTCATGCGCTGATTTGTTGGCTTGGCAAAAGGTTCAGGTAGTCAACAGGGCTTTGGGTGTTGCAGGGCTGCAGAGATGCTCATAGAGGTGACTTGGGCTGGGTGTGCTAGCGAGGGAAGGGCACAGGAGCCGTAAGCAAGCTGCAAGCAGTGACACTCACTCTGCAGTAAGGTGAGGTGCTCTGGAACCCTCAGCAGAAGGTGCTGTGCTCACTGTGCTAAGCAATATGCCCTTCACATGCCTCAAACGCAGGAGAGCACTGCACAGATTTGGCATTAGCAGAGCTCCTGGTGCTCCTGCGGAGCGAGCTGACCTGCTGGAGCTTATGCTGCAGAAGCAATTCTTGTTCCTGCCTGTCTGTAAATCAATACACAATGATGCAGTGCTGTCATAGCTGTACTAATGCAGGTGCTCATTCTTGTCCTGTGGTGCTTGAACCTTATTCCCTGCCTGTACCTTGACCTTCTCCTCACTATTTGAGTGGCACATAAACCTACCTGTACAGGGAGAGGAGGATGGCACTCAGCTGCTTGGGGGACACGTGTTTCCTAACAGTTTTGGCACCACAGGAAACATCAGGAGAGTCCTATCCCAGCTATAGCAGTGTATTGTAGGCACTCTCATTGAATCCTGGAATTGTTTGGGTTGAAGGGACCATACAGCTCATCCAGTTCCAACCCCTGCCACAGGCAGGGACACCTTCCACTGGAGCAGCTGCTCCAAGCCCCTTTGTCCAACCTGGCCTTGAGCACTACCAGGGATGGGGCAGCCACAGCTTCTCTGGGCACCCTGTGCCAGCGCCTCAGTACCCTCACTGGGAAGAGCTTCTGCCTAATGCACTAATGTGCTGTGCATAGGTCAGACAAGATCTCTTAACGTGAGTCCAGAAGTACTTTAGGATTTGCTTCATGCTTTGTTCTTGCCATCAGAAATTAGCCAGTTCAGTAAGTCAGAGAAGAATGTTCACTCCTTAGCAAATACTGACTCAGTCTTTTTGGTCTGTTAACAAACCCTGTATTAACTATTTTAACAGCCTTGCTGGATGAGGTATGGAATGTAGAACTGCTTTTCAGATCAATCAAGTGGGTTTTGGGCACTAAGGCTTTGTGTTGTTAACGTCTGAAAACGAGTGTGGAGGTAAAAGGAAACTTAACTAAACAGCGATTGTACAGCTTTATTTCCCTTTGTTTTAACTTCCAAATTAAATGAGGTGTGCAGCATCTCAGGATCACAAAACAAAGGGGAAAACAGCTGAAGGTGATTCATACATTAACAAAATGCATAAAATGCATCAGGCTATTTGTCCATCCTGCCATTCTCCCTTTGCAATTGAATTCTGTCTCCTTATTTCCCTCCCATCTTACTTGTCACTGCTGTCCTCAGTAGGTGCAAGTTAGTACAGTTGTGCTTTCGGAGACACAAGCAGTTCAGCCTGCAGCCCCTGACTACATTAACAGGATGGGGAGTTCAGTGGGAATTTTGTCTGTGTGAAGTCCGATGTTTTGTTACTTTTCTGCTCATGGAAGAGTAAATTGAGGAGTTTCACTCTTACCCAGCAGACATCTCACATTGCTTTCTAAGCAGTTAAAGGGAGTTTTATCACCTACTCTAAGGGCTACCATTGATCAAACTGATGCTGTTTTAAGCAGTGTCCAAGTGTAAGCTATTGATTAGTGTAAAGCAGCTATGGCTGCCCCATCCCTGGCAGTGCTCAAGGCCAGGTTGGGCACAGGGGCTTGGAGCAAGCTGCTCTATTGGAAGGTGTCCTTGCCCATGGCAGGGTTTGGGACTGGATGGGCTTTAAGGTCCCTTCCAACACAAACCAGTCTGGGATTCTATGATTCCATGATTTATAAAGTGCTGATTTGATAGTACACCCTGTTGTACTCAAAGCACGTGCCAACGAAAAAATAGGTCTGTGAAGGTCTGTGATACCATGCTGGTTACCTTCTAATTCTATTTACATATGCCTCTGCCATACAAAAGTACAGAATTTGGTCTGCCAAATTGCTGACACTTTTTGCTGTATTGAAAGCGTTCTGTAACACTCATGAGAACCGTAGCGAGAGGGAGGCATTGACATGGGTGGATGACACACGAGCTGCTGTTTCAACACATCCTTCTGTGTTTCTCAAGAAATTAAAGTTATTCAATCAAATACAGGCATTTGCTAAAGCAGTCCAGCATGGGGACTGTAACACTTTGTCCAGTATCTGGCCGGGCAGTTTAGCATCAATTTTTGCCTTCTTTTCTCATCAGGTTAAGAATTACTTTCAGATTACCTCTTTTTCTCTGCTCAGCTTTCCCCAGATGTATTTTTCAACCTCTCTTCTTCCAAATAAGCTGCCTATTCTCTTAAAATGGTTTTTGCATACCCTACAGATCCCTGTGTTTTCTCTGTCCCAGCTCTAACTTCTGGCCTCTGTCAAACTCAGATACCATGGACCTAGTTCCACTGTCCCTGTTTCTAATAGAATATGCAAAGCAGGATCAGCCCCAGCTTTGAACCCAGTGAGGGCAGCTCCGAGAACAGCAATTACAGACACAGGCGTGTTCTCCATGACTTGGATGTGGCTTCCTTCCAGTTCCTCTGTGTCCTGGCATGCTTGCATCGCACCAGTGCTGCTCCACAACAGACTCCTCTGGAAACACATCTGAGGAGCCAGAACTCTGTAGTATTTGTCCTCTGCGTTCTGTTTTCCTTCCTGCTGTCTTTTATGTTGGTGTCCTTAGAGCCTGACTTATCAGTATTGGTCCAGATCCATGGGAGACCACATGTGCATTGCCAATAACAAGTGGGGCTTATTTAGATATCTCCATTCCAATTGTTTTATGGATCTGTTCAGGCCTGTTTATCTCCACTCACCTTGACAGCTTAATTCTTATAGTAGATTCCCTTTGGCCTGTCAAAGCTCTGCCTCTCAGTTTGCATTAAGAGTAGAAATGTTAATTGCTCCAATGAATGGCTCAATTGTTCTGAATTCCAAGGTCCCTGTGACATGCTGAGTGTCACCATTCTGTTGTCAAGAACCATGATATGTTAATCTTGTTCTCCTTGCTGAAATGTCCTTAGGATCTCCTCCCAGACTAAGCATTTCCTGACCAACTCTTTGTTCACCCTTCCTCTTTGCTGTTTGGTACCAGCTCCATTTATCCATGGTCCTCAGTAAAATAACCAACTGTCCCAAAAGTGCCCTAGGACAAAGTTGTTCCCCATTTGATTTCACTCATTTACTTTCTTCACCTCTTGGTACATTCCTTTCTAACAGCTGTGTGAGAGAAGGCTACAGCCACAGCCTACCCTTAAAAGTCAGTAAATGCTGGGCTCAAATCTCAGCTCCAGAGCAGTGATATCAGCAAAGAATTTGGACCCGAGCCTCTAACACATCAGCTAGGGAGAATGCTGTGATCTTATTGCACCCAGACCTTGCTACAAGCACTGTGCTCCCAGTTATCCAGCTTTGCTTAAACAAGAGGGGTGTCTTGTTGTTTCACCCGATAAATCCAATTAGGAAAACAGGCTGCAGGTAGACAAGTAGGATTTAAATGATTCATTGGCCTGAACTACCTGGTGTTTTCTGAACCTGCACAGTTTGGCTTCTCTTTGTACCGGATGCTCTGAAAAACACTTGCTTCGTGAGACTGAACCTCATCAAGCTGCTCTTGATACTTTTCCAGCCTGTTTTTCCTAGCTCTTTTGGCTAACGAAACACAAACAGTGTAATCAATAAAGCCTTCTTTTCTTATTTGAGGCACTTGAGAGCTTATGTAAAATCTCTGGAATTTGTTAGCATGATAACATTGTTATGCTCTCCTTGCTGATAGAAATATCAAAGCCAGCTAAGAATAACTCTGCAGCAGACAGAGATTTGTTTCCTGGAATGAATGCAGAAAAAAGCATGTATGCATTGCATATAGGTTCTGACAACTAAGGGGAAAAAATGAGCTGTCATAGAAACAAATGGACACTTCAAACGCCATTCTCCCCTTCTCAACAATGGCATTTAATGAGTCAAAATGCAGTGAGTTTTGCTGAACATTTAAATAGCTCCAAGATTTTAAACATAATCTCTTTTGTTCTTATTCTGAATGCTGTGATGGTGCATGAAACTTGTGTTGCACGCAGCATTTTCCAATTGCTATTCTTCTGCTAGGTGCTCCACATAAACTTGGTTTGCTTGGGAAGTTACCACTGGATTCATGAGGCTTTAAGGCTAGCCTGGGGTTTCCTAAAAATCAATCCTCCTCATTTGGAGATGCACAAAATGGCACTTTCTCATCACTTCGGTCCTCCATAACATAATGGGTTAACATTAAACTTTCCCATTTTCCAAAGCTGAAGGTAAAGTTCTGCTTGGGAAGTTACAGAGACAGCCATCCCAAAACTTGGCAAGCCATCCCTTGCCAATAAAGCTCACTGGGAAGCACACAACCTAATATTCAACCACCACAAATGATGGCTGTGGGCAATTTGTCTGTGGAAAGCAGTGGAAATCTGACGTTCAGGTGTTTGTTACAGCAGCAGCTTGGATACCCCAGCCAGGCTGCTCTGCAGCTAACCGGGTCTGTGGTTTTGCAGTGTCTGACTGGGAACCTCTGATTAGGAAATGCAAAAGAGAAACTCCTCTTTAATTGTAACCAGACTGAAGTCTATGGATATGGTTCTCTTTGTTTGCAATGGCCTGAAAGTGGGCACTAAGTTTTCACAAAGAACAATTTAAACACACACACACATATCTTAAAGATTAGGCACATGATGCAGCTTTACGGCTCAGAACAAGTATAGGCATTGCTGGTTCGCCCCCTTTCTTGCAAGTGTAGTGCAAATACTGTAGCATTTGTATTTGCTTATAGACTAGTCATAATCTCTGTTTAAGAGCTGGAGAAGAGTGAGCCTTGTTTTCATGCTTACAAGGACAAGCTTGGCAATCTGGTCTGAGTTCATCCTGTATTCTCAGAAAGCAATGCAAATATGAATGAAAAACTGTGTGAGTTTTTGCTTTTCACATGTATTTAATGTAACATTCTTTCCAAGCCAATTTCATGGGGTTTTCATAGGTTTGTTTGAGGGCAGAGTCATTTCCTCCCTTCCAGATGCTTTGGTTTGGCAAAAGTGACATGATTGATAGGGAAAACCCCCAGACTGAACTCCCAGGCATTGGGCAGAGTTGGTCACCTCTGGCACTCCAGTGTCCATCAGAAGCTTTCACCCACAGTGTTAAAGCACCCAGACTGTGGAGCACAGCCTGAATGATGGTGTCTGCCTTAGCATCTGATGACTGTGAGGGTGCTGAGGCACTGGCACAGGGTGCCCAGAGAAGCTGTGGCTGCCCCATCCCTGGCAGTGCTCAAGGCCAGGTTGGACACAGGGGCTTGGAGCAGCTGCTCCAGTGGAAGGGGTCCCTGCCCATGGCAGGGGTTGGAGCTGGGTGAGCTTTAAGGTCCCTTCCAACCCAAAGCATTATAGGATTCTATGGACATTTCTCAAGCCATTGTCCATATTTCTGAAAACTGAGCCTCAAAGGATGTCTTGGAATCCAGCACTTCTGGATGTACTCTACCCAAGTGCCTTTTGTCTCTCTGCAATTCAAATTCCCATTTTCCTGAGTACAGGGTAGAAGTATTGCATGCCCGAGGAGAATGTCCATGTGTTGGTCTGCAGTTAGGAGCTGCCTCCCAGCAGCATGTGCCTATGTAATGTCAGGCAACTGCAGTGTCACTGCGGGAGCTTGTTGTACCTGTATCATGAACTACTTGGCATTGCCAAGGTAAAAAGATGATTATTTCTTGTAAGGTTTCCTCCACTTCTAAAATAACAACCAAACTTCTCACATATAGCTTGGTAAATGGACACGTGCATATGTAGAAAAGGAAGAGTGGGGATCTAGCAAAGAGAAAATCATAGAATCATAGAATAGTTAGGATTGGAAAGGACCTCAAGATCATCTAGTTCCAACCCCCCTGCCATGGGCAGAGACACCTCACACTAAACCATGGCACCCAAGGCTTCATCCAACCTGGTCTTGAACACTGCCAGGGATGAAATCCTTCACTCCAATGCAAAATCCTGGTGTTCTTGACAGACATTTGGGATCCACATTGAAATAACCCAACATTCCCCCCCTAGTATAAGCCATCCTGCTGCCTTCTGGCCTTTCCTTGAGGCTAACTGTTCCCTGGGAGCTAGGGAAGGGTTGTACTCCAGCAGAGCCATCATCCAGGATGTCTCCTGCCTCCCAGTCCTCATCATCATTCTCACTGCTCAGATCCAGCTCTGGAGAGCTCTTTTGCAATGCTTTCCTTTGGAGCTCTTTGATCTGGGGCTCCCAGACCTGGCACTGCAGGCTGCAGCCTCAGCGTCAGCCCCTGCCCTGTAATTGTCTCCCCAGCCTTGCTGGGAGGCTGCTTATCTCTGCTTTTCCTGTTGCTTTCCAGCTTGTTTTCCCTCGCCACCCCCAAGCCTTCTCCTAATGTAGATCAAGCACACCTCAGCACCGTGCTCTGGAGTTGCTGCCTATCAGTTTCCCTGTATTTAAACAGCAGAGGGCATTGGGAGGGAAGTGGGAATGCTTTTGTGGCAAAGGTGGGTTGAGATTGCTTAGCAGTAGGTGAAAGGGTCTTGGAACAGCAAGAGGTGAGTGGATAAACAGGGAGAAGCATATTATTTGAGCAAAATGACCATTTTACCCCAAACCTGCACTATTTGCTGTTGTTAGCAGGAACATAGCTCATCTTATGTCCACAGCCTTGTGCCAGACTCAAGTGCTGCTTGCAAAGCAAGTCAACATGTATTTTAATGAACATGACTCTCTGTGGGTCTGCCTCCCCCCCCAGGGCTGCTGTACCTGCAGAAGCGATTTGTGAAATGGTTTCCAGATGACCAAAGTGTTTTGAGTCCCCCCAGAATGAGAGGGTGGCTGAATGCTTGTACCTGTATCAGGAATCACAGTCACTTTTTCCATGCCTGGTTTCCTGCTGCTTGGGAGGCAGGATACGAGAGGGCTGCTCTCCTCAGAAACTTTAACTTAGCTTGATCTTAATTCTTGCTGTCAGTGTGGATGGATGGATGGATGTCAGCGCTGGTTCCTGGTGATGGGATAAGATGAAGCCTCCCTGTACCATGCATGGTGTGCTCCCCCATAGGCTGTACCCCACAGCCCAGGTGATGCTGGTACTCTACGTGGTTTTCAGCATTTTCACACATTACAGTATATGATTTGGTCTCCAAGGGCCATTTGGTGTATCCTTCTGTTGCCTGCACAGGTATCTGAGTTGTTAAAAGCAGCACATCAGTTGTCAATGAGCACATCTAGGGGAAATCCCTGCCCTTGGCTTTCAGACCAGGTTGCTCCAAGCCCCTGTGTCCAGCCTGGCCTTGAACACTGCCAGGGAAGGGGCAGCCTCAGCTTCTCTGGGCACCCTGTGCCAGCGCCTCAGCACCCTCACAGGGAACAGCTTCTTCCTTATATCCAACCTAAATCACCCTTCTTTTAGGTCTATCACCCAGGCAGGTGTAGCTGCCACCACAGCTAAGTGTCCAGAGCTTGAGCAGTGTGTACATGGGTTCAGCTGGGAGACTTACTTGGCTAAATTCAGTCCCTGTATCCCCTGCATTTTATCTGAAGTATCTCATATTTAGGTATTTGGTAGCAATGAATCTACCAAGTGTCTTGCTGTGGGATAGATAACATAGCCAGTTAGTGTATGACATGTTATACACATGATAGTGATCTCCCTGCGTAAAGCCTCAATTAATTCCTTGGGTGCTGGCAGCTTGTACATGCAGTTGGGTGTATATCTCAATGCAAAGACTTAATTACCTGTGGAGCCACTCTTTTGTGTTGTGATAAACCCATAGGAAACCAAAGAAATTAATAAGGGCAGGCAGCTGATTAGAATCACTCTATTTTCTTATAGGTAAGGAAAACCTATGTGACTTTAGGAGATGGGGTTTAACTGAAGAATTAGAATGGTTTGTGTTGGAAGGGACCTTAAAGCTCATCCAGTTCCAACCCCTGCCATGGGCAGCGACACTTTCCACTAGAGCAGGTTTCTCCAAGCCATTAGAAATTAGACTTAGACTAGGAAGGAAAAGGTTTGGGGTAGATTTATAGCTGTAAAGCAATAAAGTTTCAGTGGAAGCTGTTAAGGAGTTTTAAAAGTTTCCTTTTAAAAGGTTATCTTTCAACTGCGGCCAAACCCCTCCCTGAAACTTCACAAAGCAGCCAAACACCCCCCATTAAACCGTGATTTCCAAAACCTGAGGAGCTCTTTGTGTACTCCCTCAAGCATTTACTACTTAATCCCGTCGCATCCCCCCCCAGATGAGAGCGCTGCAGTGATTGAAAAACTCCGGCCAGGAATTCCAATAGGGAAAAAAGGGACAAACCCCACGTGGGAGCTGCAGATTCAACTCCTTGTGGATGGGGTTTGTGTTTCCCTTCAGTCTTGCGTTGCATGCCAAGGCATCGGAGGCGCCCCGACGCTACCCACGATGGGGTCGGATGCCTCCGGGGCGGCGAATCGCAGCCCCGGAGGCATCCGACCCTATCGTGGGTAGGTCGGGGCGCGGCAGAGCTCAGTGGTGGCTCCGGCCTTTCCTCGGGGAGCCTCATGGGGAGGAGCCTCCTCTCAGCAGCTCCAGCTCTTTTCACTCCTCGGCCTCTCTGTAAGCTCCACTCCCCGTCCTAAAGGAGCCGGGATCGGCGCTTCCTTAACCCCTCTTGACACACACACACACACTCCAGGGATGGTGGAAGCGGAGGGAATGGGTGTCGCATTGCAAGCCTGTTGCGGGTTGTTGCGTTGCAATCGAGGATGACTGAGAAGAGGGAAGGTGGTGCTTGTTTCCTGGCTTTGGTAAGTAAGACACTTGGGGAAGGAGGGGGGGATAAAGTTAGGCAAGGAAATAACAAAAGCAACGTGCTGTTAAAAGCCTGTATCGCAAATTAAAAGCCAGCTCTTGTTTAGCAGCACTTTTCTCCCTCTCAAAACTTTATTGCGCTTCTTCCCCCTTCCTCCTTTATTTTCCCTTTGGAGCAACTTTGGAAAACTAACACAAAACGCTCACAGATCTCTCTGCGAGTGGATTAACCCCCCTGATCTCCCCCACATTGCTGGGGTGATGTGTTTGTGGCTCGTGTCATGGCTTGTGGTTGGGTTTGTGCTCTGACAGAGTGTCCGAGAGTGAGGAGACTATTTTAGGGGGGGGGGGGAGTTTGATCGCACTGAGAAACTTCTGGTTCAGGTTTCCTAAGCTGGGTTTTGGAAACTAAATGCGGCAGCAATGACATCAGGACGTGACTGAGAACCCTTCAGAGGCTCTGGAAGTGGGGACGGGATGGGCTTTTTATAATGGCCCTATACAGCAAATAGGCTTATTCATCCCGTGCAGGCGTGATTTATACTCCTCACACTTTCATGTGGCTTTCTGTTGTCCCTCTTTCAGCTTGCGAAGGAAGTAACGCTGGAATGCGTGTTTTCAGTCCCCTGAAGTCTTTTAATCTGTAATAATTGTATTTGTTTCATGTAATAACTCACCTTAGGTTTAGGTTTGAATGTGACCACAGTGACGTGGGGGACTTGGAAAAAGGGTCTAATTTTTGTTCTATTTTATGGCTATGACTGATCCCATAGCTCATCAATCTGAATACACGTGTTCTGAGAATGAAGGGGTTTCTAAGCAAGAAGGGTTGGGTGAGAGAGGAAGTGCAGGCCCTCAGGTAATGAGTGACTAAAGCCCATCCCTTGCCAAGATAACTGCTCTATCTTGTCAGGGTTTCCACAAGCACTGCCAGAAAACTGTTGTTCCTGGGAATTCCTCCCTGCCATCACTTGCATGGATTGCCTGACAGCATCCGTGCTCTCATCCTGCTCTGGCCAGGTAGCTTGGGGTTACCTGTAGGGATTGCCTGCACTGTGCAGCTGGGTTGCTCTTCCCAGGTAGGGTGTTGCCTTCAGGAAGTCTTTTAAAGGTGCTTTAATTTCTCCTGAATGCACTGTATGTGTTTGCTTTCTGTCTTTGCTTTATCACTATGGAAGTTTGCAGTCAGAAGGGACTCCCTTGTTGCTGGAAGCACAGCCTTGTGTCCGGTTCCTGTTGCTCAGCCAGGGTGGTGGCATTCCCTCCCTTGGGATACACAGGTGTGACTCAGGGGCTGCCTGAGCCTCCATGGGCTGGGCTGGCTCTCCCTGGTGCTCTGAGCACCATCACCCAGTGTCCAGACCTGTTCTGCTCATCGCTCAGAGGAAGATCATGTAAACCCCAGGCAGTGCAGTACATCTCCCAAGAGCCAGTTCTGGTACTTGGTGCAGTGAGTGTTCAAGGCCAGGTTGGATACAGGGGCTTGGAGCATAGTGGAAGGTGTCCCTGCCCATGGCAGGGGTTGGAGCTGGGTGAGCTTTAAGGTCCCTTCCAACACAAAGCAGTCTGGGATTCTGTTGATGCTCTGTCTTTTCTGCCTGAATGTAGCAATGCCACCATGTGCAGTGCTGTACATCTAACTCATGTTGCCTGTACAAGGGTGGCTTTATTTGTTTGATTAACACATGCCAGTTCATCTCTTGGATACCTTCATTACTGTGTTTGCACAGCACCCAGCTCCCTCCTTGTAAATACAAAGTGCTGATGTCAGGCACTTAAGGCATAGTTACTCCTTTAGAGTCCAGAAGGAATTTGGAAGATTTTTCCCAGATCACCTATTTAAATGCATAAGGAAGTCTTTGTTGGGTTTACAAAAGGCTAAACTCAAAGCTTTTGACTGCGTGTGTGTGTTTAGCTGGGAAAAGTAAAGGTTTGGTTATATCTGTGCACAGTGACCAGCAAAAGTAACCAGTGATCCCCAGTCATCCCTGTGTCTGAGCTTGTAAGTCTCTTGCTGGCGTATGGACTTGCCTGGTGGGGACATCATTTGTTTGTATGGGTGTTCCTTTAGTTCACTAGGAAATAAAGCCAGATTGCCCATTTCAATCTCAGCATCTCATATTTTCCCTAAAATTCTGTTAGAACTTAAATGGATTTTAAATCACCTCACAAGAAGTAGCAGGGGGTGGGGAGGAAAGAGGGTTTTGTCTGTTATTAATCCTGTGCTGGTACCTTATGCAGCACTTCTGAGTTGTTTCCTGAGCAAGATAGTTTCAGTTTACTGGTAATGTTGATGTCTAATCTGAGTAATAGTTCCTTATCCCCTGCTCCTCCTAAATCCTACTGAGAGGAGCCCAAATAATCATGAAAATCATAGAATAGTTAGGGTTGGAAAGGACCTTAAGATCATCCAGTTCCAACCCCCCTGCCATGAACACTGCCAGGGATGGAGCATTCACAGCTTCCCTGGACAATCCATTCCAGTGCCTCACCACCCTCACAGTAAAGAATTTCTTCCTTATATCCAATCTAAACCTCCCCTGTTTAAGTTTGAACCTTGTCCTATCACTGCAGTCCTGTAATATCAAAGTTGGGTAGAGTTACTCCACCAGGTGATTGCTGGATTTTCAACACATGAAGTTTATTTCAATGAATGCCTGAGATAAGCTGCAAAGTAAAGGATGAGAATGTAAAAAAGAATATTCTGAAGGAATTACTTCATAGACTTGATGAAATTTTGTGAGGTACAGTGTGTTTGAATGAATGAGGTTGAACTGCTGTAGATGCTGCTCGACCTCTTATCCTTACAAAGAGCTGCAGTGTAAGAACATACCAGAAGTAGCAAATCCTTGCACTATTTTTTCTTACACATGTATAAACTGAAGCTCTGAAAATTTACTCTTTGGTCCAAGTTATTAGAAAGCCACAATGAAATCTAGAGGGTTTTGTCTTTATAGAATCCCAGACTGGTTTGTGTTGGAAGGGACCTTAAAGCTCATCCATCTCCAACTCCCTGCCACGGACAGGGACACCTTCCACTGGAGCAGCTTGCTCCAAGCCCCTGTGTCCAACCTGGCCTTGCTGTACCCAGTGAGCAACATCTTGTTTCTTGAAGACACAGTGTTAGGTGATGAGAGTTCTGAGAGTTCTCAGTGTTCACTTGACGTTGTTGGTGCCAGAGATCTCTGGAGTAAGAGCAGGATCTATAAATCTTACTGTTATCTCGTTATAAGCAACCATATGTTTGGGACTAGGAGATAGCAGGGCTTGAAATGCTTATTGGAGTAAACTTGGAGCTGTTGTTGACTGTTCAAAGGGAGCCACATCCAGCTCTCCTGATTGGAAAAACATGAGAGAGAGAAAATGCCAATCCCATAGCTGCCTTCTGTCTCTAGCACCAGTGTCAAAGTGCTATAAAACTTCAGTATGAAATTAGGGGTTTAAGGTTTGCATCTCCCTGATGTAATGGAGAACAGCAGATGAACCCAGCAGAGCACATACCCCTCATGGGATTGGCACTGAGCAGCGGGACTCTACTTAGTGCTGTGTCCACGTGTGTAAACTGTGCTTTTAAACATACTTTACACATAGAGCATAGAATAGCCTGGGTTGGAAGGGACCTGCAAAGCTCATCCAGTCTGACCCCCCTGCAATGAGCAGGGACATCTTCAACTCAATCAGGTTGCCCAGGACCACATCCAGCCTGGCCTTGAAAGGTCTCCAGGGATGGGGTGTCCACCACCTCTCTGGGCAACCTGTGCCAGTGCATCACCACCTTCATTGTAAGCAATTCCTTCCTCACATCCAGCCTGAACCTCCCCTCTTTCAGTTTAAAACCATCACCCCTCATCCTATCACAGCAGGCCCTGGTAAAAAGTCTCTCCCCATCTTTCTTACAGGCTCTTTTTAATTACTGAAAGGCTACCACAAGGTCTCCTGACTTGGTTTGGAAGCTTCCTGCACAGGTTTTCTATGTTTAAACATAAGAAATTATGTGGGTCCATGCAGTTATTTCTCATTCGTTCATTGGTATTTAATGAGTACTGTGGGTCAGGCTTTATCTGGAACTTGCTGTTTGTGTACCTGTCTAACAGTGACTTGGAAACTCTCTTTTCAAGGATAAGTAGAGGCCTCAGAAGTGAAATTATGGCACTCAGGAGCCTAAGGACACTTGATGGGCAGCCTCTTTGCCTTGCAACACGCTAATAACAGACTGAAGCCCTCGGTCTTTGGGCTGGATTTAGTGCTGCTCACTGCAGCTGTTAGTAAGCAACTGTGTGTTAAACTGTGAGGTATTTTCCTTTGAGAGGCATTTCAGTCGTGCCTGCCATAAGTAGAATTTGGTAGTGATTTTGAGTCGATCCACCTCCACACTTGACCCAGGCAATGGAATGGAAAAACCTCATGGCCTTCTTACGGAGCTTGATTCTAGAGACAAATTGGCTTCAAAGGCCTGGCTGCTGCAGATGACTTACAGCAAGGACCTGGTGGCTGATGCCTGGGAGGCAAAGGCAGTTGTGATGCCTAGGAATGTCACTTGTGGAACTCGTTTGAGCAGCTTTTGGATGGCTTCATTGTTTGTGCTGCACAGAACAGGGTGGCTTGGCAATGAGCAGCTTCCATCACCTCCCCAAGCCCATGGTTCAAGTTACCTTGTCTATAGACTGTGTGAAAATAGATGTCTGGGGATTCACAATGCAGCAGGCACTGAGTGGTGGTGGGCAAACACTTCCCTCCTCACCAGGTTGCACACCAGTGCAACAGCTTCATTTGAAGGTTTGGCTTGTGCTTTGCTTTCTATATGTTCACAGGAAAGACCCTTCATGCTTTGTCAGTACCCAGAATGAGACCAGCCCATATGGAATCATAGAATAGTTAGGGTTGGAAAGGACCTTAAGATCATACATCCTCCTTATGTATATAGGAAAGAAGCTTCAATGTCCTCTTGTCAAGATCTACTTTCTAAACACTCATTTCAAGGTGGAGTAGAGGGGATAGCCCAGTTTGTGCTGTAAGTGTATACAACTCCTAGTGATGAGTCCTTGCATGCTGCTAGGTTAGAGGACTTGAGAACTTGTAAACAGCTCAAAGCTTCCCACAACAGGCTGAGCCCTCAGGTGTGGTTAAACCAGAGGATGGTTAATTGTGTAGTATTGCAATTAGGTAAAATAATACAGGTTTAAAAAGTAGTTGAACATTCTAGGTTGTCATCTGAGAGCCTCACTTGGTGCAATGGCTCAGCCCTGCTCTCCGGAGTGTTGGGGAGAATGGCTCTTGGCCTGTTAGAGACACCACAGACAAACTGACTGCACCGAGTGCGGAGTGATGCTGTGGGAGCTCTGGAAATGAAGAGCAGAAACCCTGGCTTGCAGAGGATCACAATGTGTAATTAATTACAAGTGAAATTAAAAAATCAGAAAACAAGCTTGACACATCATTTCCCCATACGAACAGAATGCCTTAGATAAATATGTGACGTGTGAGTATAGTCAGATGGTGGCCTGCAGTTGTTACCAGAATAACATCAATGTTATCTGGGGAGACCCTAGAGCAGCTCCAGTGCCTAAAGGGGATACAGCAAACCTGGAGAGGGGCTTGGGACAAGGGCCTGTAGGGGCAGGCCAAGGGGAATGGCTTGAACCTGCCAGAACAGGGGAGACTGAGCTGAGCTCTTAGGCAGAAGCTGTTCCCTGTGAGGGTGCTGAGGCGCTGGCACAGGGTGCCCAGAGAAGCTGTGGCTGCCCCATCCCTGGCAGTGTTCAAGGCCAGGTTGGACACAGGGGCTTGGAGCAGCTGCTCCAGTGGAAGGTGGAAGGTTGGAGCTGGATGAGCTTTAAGGTCTCTCCCAACCCAAACCAGTGTGGGATGCAATGAGTCAGTTTGAAGGAGGTAACAAAACCATTGTTTTCAGGGGATTCCCATGTCTTGGTGTCTGTTAAAAACAAACAAATCCCACTTCTTCAGCCAAGCTCCTTTCCTAATTGATTCAAGGGTGTGTTTCCAAGTTGTCTTCCTTTAGCCATGTAGTGCTTGCACTGACTGCACCCTGCTTTCCCCGGGGATGGGACAAGCCTGGGTGCTTGCCTGTGTCACCCAGGACACCTTTGACTCTGTGGTCCCACTGATGAGTCCCACACAGCTCCATGGTAGGGGAAAGCCCAATTCTGCTCCCTACGTGTTATGTGGTTCTGAACAACAAGTCTTGCATTGTCTCTTGCTCAAGCAGGAGCTTGTTTACTCATTTGCTTTTTAAAATCAGAATCAAAGTGGGGTTAATTGCTGTTGGTTTGTACTATCTTGTCACTGCTGCAGCTGTAACACAGTGACTTTGGTCCAGTGGGAAGAGCAGAGCTGTTCACAAAAGCAGCTTACATAAAGATCCCCAACTTTCACTGCATTTCCTAACACAGAAGTAATCATATGTGTGCTAAAGGCCTTCAGACAGGCAAGTGGCAGTAGTTCTGCAATAGCTCTGAGCTCTAAGGTTGTTTTTCCATGTCTTTTCTCTCCACAGCCCTCCTGGGCCAGGTGATGCTATACAGTTGGCCTCTCCCCCTGATCCTTCTGAGCAACCCTTACCTGTTACTACAGCGTCTGGAGATGTTGAGCCCCTGGATGCTGCTGAGCTGACTGCAGCAAGGTATGGTTATAGAGCCATGGGGGGGGCAGCTGCACACTGCTCCCTGGTGTGGGTGGGTTGAGGACCACGGAGGTCAGCATGAGCAGAGACGTTGCTATCCCTCTTCTTGGCTGGATGTATGTCTGGTATGGCCAGTTGCTGGTGGGCTGGCCCAGTCTGTCTGTGGACAGTGGAGCATCTGTCAGCGGAGATTGTGGCTATCATTTAAATCTCCCTCTATTAGACCCTTCAAAGGAAAATGCTGTTTGCCTCCTGCTGAGATTGAATCGCTGCCATGTAGTCATGCCACGTGAAGGTGCAGTATAGAGCTTGTGTTTTTTAGGTGCTTATACTTTGTTTTTTTAGTTATTATTTCAAGGTAGTTGATCCTTTGGGCATCTTCTTTAAGTTTGAGAAGTTCTCCTGATTATAAAACTGATTCAGGTATCTCACTGTTGGACATTGAGTTTATTGCCTGCTTTTACTGGTGCTGAGAAGAGACACTGTTGCTTTAGCTGTACTGGTGGCAGTTGGGTCATCAGGTTCTTTGAACACATGGATTTGTCTTAACTGCCAACAGCAGAGGAAGCCTTGTAGGGTGTGTTTGGCTTTCAGTCATTGTGAATTCACTGGAGTGTAAACATGCACAATATATTTAAGCTAGCATTAAATCGGTTAGTTGAAGTAGCAGCAGTAGGCTATCAAAGGTGGAAAGGAGCTGGTGTGGTTTGCTCAATCCACCTTAAAAGCTGGGTGACTTTGCTGGTTGGCTAGTACTGGTCTTCCACCAGTCCCCAGGCTGGTTATTCCCTAATGCTGGTGGAATGAATGTGTGAGAAACACACTTTTTCCTATAGTCAGGGTAAGATGATCTAGAGATGCTTCCAGTGGGAAGCCAACAATCTGGTTTTCTTCCAGTTCTTGTAAGTTCTTACTCAGAGTTGTGTTCCATTGGTTTTACCAAATGTAACTGGGTTACAGATGGGGGTTTGTGCATTCTGTGTTTTCTTGCTAATGGATTGTTGCCCGTAATAGTGAGGCTGTTAGAAAGGAGTGAGCAGGAACTGAGGTGGATCTCTGAGCTGCTTTATGAATGCAGGGGAATGAAAAGAGACCAACACCAGAAGTGCCATGGAGATTTATATATGGTCTCTGGACTACAGCCTGAAATAGAAGATTCGGTTGCCCTTGGGGTGAGAGTTTGCTGTTTGCAGGGAAAAAGGCACTCAAGCTGTCTAGGATTAAATGCCACCTTAGGAAACACTTAGGAAGAGCAGTTTTAGAGTGTTCTAATTTACTGCTTCTTGTAAACCTCATGAATTCACACTGTTCACATTCTGGAACTGGATTTTCAAGTTAATTATGTCTTTTCTTTTGATCTACTTCATAGCTTCTGTCTTTTAAAATGCTTTTATAGTGTCCAAAAGTTCATCTGGGGGTTCCTTGCTCCATCCCGGTTGCATAGGCTGGGGTTGCATAGGCAGTTACCCACACAGGATGGCTGAGCCCAGTAGGGATGAGGGCACATGGACTGTGCTGCAGCCACAGGATCTGGCTCTCATTTCAGTATCCTGACCTTAAGGAAGGTGCAGGGATTTTCCCAAGGGTTCAGTGCTAAAAAGTTGCAAACTAGGGATATTCAGCTTGGAAGGAGGTAGCTTTTCAGCTCCTGAAACAAAGTGAGAGGGAAATACACTGGAGTGAATCTGTCTGGAAGCAGTTCTCTGTGTGTTGGGTTGAGTTTTTGTGTTTATTATACAAAGCTGCACAAGTCAACTCTAGTCAGGATTGTTTGTTTTTCTTACCCCTTTGTTTTGCACCCTCGCTCAGCTTTAGGCATAGGAGCCAAGCTGCTCTCCTTGCACTTGCCTTTCCTGTCCAGGCTGGTGTTGCTTGCCAGCTGCTTTTCTCTCTGGTGGTGTTCCCTGGTGTCCCAGCAGCAGAAATGCAGTAGTTCCCATCTATGCCCACCTACAGATGCAGTTGGTTGGCACAAAAGGGGTTGATATCAATGCAGCTGGATCCTGATTTAGCTCCTGTCTGAAACAGGCATGGTGCAATTCTCCTCCAGTAGTAACACTGCTGACTGCCCTGTGGTTTGGGTCATAGAATCATGGAATGGGTTGGAAAGGACCATAAAGTTCATCCAGCTCCAACCCCTGCCACAGGCAGGGACCCCTTCCACTGGAGCAGCTGCTCCAAACCCCTGTGTCCAACCTGGCCTTGAGCACTGCCAGGGATGGGGCAGCCACAGCTTCTCTGGGCACCCTGTGCCAGCACCTCAGCACCCTCACAGGGAACAGCTTCTGCCTAAGAGCTCATCTCAGTCTCCCCTGTTCTGGCAGGTTCAAGCCATTCCCCTTGGCCTGTCCCTACAGGCCCTTGTCCCAAGCCCCTCTCCAGCTTTCCTGCTGCCCCTTTAGGCACTGGAGCTGCTCTCAGCTCTCCCCTTCAGGAGCTTTCTCTTGTCCAGGCTGCCCCAGCCCAGCTCTCTCAGCCTGGCTCCAGAGCAGAGCTGCTCCAGCCCTCGCAGCATCTCCATGGCCTCCTCTGCACTCACTCAAACAGCTCCACGTCCCTGCTGTGCTGCTGCCCCAGAGCAGGTGTGTACAGCCTCTGCTTTTTTGGGGTTTTGTGTAGAAATGTTGAGCCACTTTTCAATATGACTCCAGAAAACTGTCTTATGCGATGCCTCTATGTCAGTGCCTACTGGTTATACTCTGCACTATACTCGTTACTAGGGCTACTAGATGACATGATGCTATACCAAATCTGCCTGCAGTAAACTCCAGTTATTGTTTTCCTCCTCATATATTTAGTTATTTACAAATAAGTTCCTTTTGTTTCCATGTATTTCTCTATCAAGAGTGTCACATAGTGCAGATGGTGTGTGCTTTGATGGGGAAAAATAATGGTGCATATAAGGTAGGGGTCAGCTTGTGCTAAATGTCTTCCAGATGGCAGTGCATAATAAGAGATCAGGTTGTCCCTCCATCTGTCCAGTCAAGAAACTGTATCTTTGTTTTGCTCCTTGAGGATGACTGCCTGCCTGCCTTTCTCTTCCCCTGCTGATAACAGATTGATCAGTGACAACACGGTATCATCTGCTCAGTAAGGAGATTTTACTTAGTGTATCTATAGGGGAGTGCCCTGAAAAGAATGAGGTAAGAAGTGCACTGGCTGCTCTGCCAAGCCTTTTTGTTTAGCAATGAAACTGAAAGGCCAAGTTCACTCTGATTTGTCAGTACATGTTGCGCTAGCAGAGATTTTGGCTAGGCACATCCCTCTTTCCATGCTGCAGGTGCAGAGCCATGCAATAGGACTTCTGTAGGAGAAATGTTTGGATTGGGAAAGCAGAGCAAGCAGAGAAGGGGCTGTATGAGACCACAGCTTAGCTGGGCTCTATGGTAGAGGTGCTAAATGTTTCTGAGCAGTGTCTGTCTGTTCCCTGTGACTTGCAGCCTGTCTTGTGGGCAGAAAAGCCCTCCAAATGCCCAGGAAAAGGTGGCAGCTTAGAAAGCACTTACTGTATGAGCTGTTTTGAGGTAACAGACAGGGAAACCCAACCTGGTCCTTTCCACAGCTAAGGAAAGCTTCTCCTCTTGCGTTTAATCTGCAGCTGAGGTTGTGGAGCTGCAGCACCGTGTTTAGTCCAGGCTAGGCAGAGCTGTCCCATCTCTGTTGTGAATGAAAAGGGGGATGAAAGCACGTTCTAGACCTCAGCTGGCACCAGCCTCTCTCCCAGCTCCTGTTTTGCAGAGGGGACATTAAGCTGTCCTAAGGGAATTTATGATGGATGATGTCAGATGCACTAAAAGCTGTGTTGCTTTCTCTGCAAATGGATCTTTCCCAGTCCTGTAGGTGACAGCCGGGGGCTGTGATGCTCTCAGTGTGCCCCTTGGTGTCAGCGGCACAAGCAGGCAGGAATAACCTGGTTATCCATGTACAAGATGATCAGAAAGAGGTGAAGCTTGAAGAATGAAGCTCATCCAGTTCCAACCCCTTCCATGGGCAGGGACATCTTCCACTAGAGCAGGTTGCTCCAAGCCCCATCCAACCTTTAACAAAGTCTACTTGCACAAGTAAGGCAGCCAGCGCTTGGCAGGAGCTGTTTGTATGGGAATCAAGTATGTGACTGTTTTGATGAAGCTTGGAAAGAGGAAGGGAAATAATTTGTGGATCCTACCACATACCTCTTAAAAATAAGCCCTGTACTTTGTGCAGGCCAGGGAGCAGAGCTCTTCCAGAAACGCCTGTATTTTGATAGCTAGTTTTGCTCTGCAGAATGTTAGGAATGACATTAATGAAAGCATAACCCTGAAAATCATCTCATTTTAAGTGGAAGGACTTAAAGGGGGATGCTGAAGGGCTGTAGATAGGCAGTGGGGCCTGTGGGTGAGAGGGAAGCAGGTGCTACTGAAAGCAGTTAACAGGGAAGGATTTATGTGTGTATAATATGAGGTCCATCATTCTATGTACCTTCAGTATCCTTGCTTGGCTGGGCCCTCTTGTGAGTTGTTTGGGTTTTGCAGTTCTCTGTGTACTCTCCAACCAGATGTTCAGCATTTGCTTATTGTTAGCAGTTTATTTTTTGCTTTAGGATCGTACTTTCTCCAACCTCCCTGTGCCCCTATAGAGGCACATGGCCTTTGTATGTGTTTGATGCCATTACTGTATTAGGATGAAGACTTGTAGCAAAGGGAAATGCCCTATGAAAACAGAAACAGCTTTATATTTGTTCATGTATTTATTTATTTGACTCCATGTGACTAAGACTTTAGGAAGTTTATGTCACTGTCAGACCAGTTTGGCCAAACTGGGAAGGAAAGAAATAAGGAAGGGATGCATAAAGGAGAAAGAACTTCTTACAAGAAATAAGTGAGTGGTTATCCCATATGGCACAAAGCAACTTCATGGGTATGAGCTAATCAAGGTAAACCACTCTCAGAATGAGCTTTCATGATCTTATTAAGTTAATGGAGCCGCTCTTTGGAGAATAACTGTCCTTGTGCTGCTATGTATTGTACCTAAAGTCAGGGATGTGATTCATGTTTGTCCTCTGTTTCTAAAGAAAGGCACAATCTGTCCCTGAACCTTGCTAACTCTTAGTCCCACAATTGAATCTACCTTCTGCAATTACAGTATAATTACTGGGAGGAAGGGGAGAGGAAATTTTGCCAGGAATGACAAAGATAACTGCTTATATTTAGTTCAGGAAATGTAAAAGAAACTTCTCAGCCAAGGTCTGATTCCATGAATGCTTCCTTAAACCTTTGTGTCTGGATCTCTGGAAGCAGGAGCTGGCATTGCTGTGGGTGCTATTACAACATCAGTGTCCCTCTGGTATGTCAGAGGTGCTCAGGGAAGAACAATGTGGCATGACAAGACCCTACACCACTCCTGCGTTTGAGACATGAAGTCATGGGTTATTTAGTTCCTTTTCTGTCGCTGGTTTAATGAGTGTGGCCAAGAGCAGGATGAGCAGTGTGGTTACCAGTGTGTTTAATAGGATGTGAGTTTAAGGATGTGCTTAAAAAGCAACTGAGCTTCTCACTGGGTGATGTTTTGGATACGGGGGTGATGGACCCATGAATGGTACCTGAGTGAAGAGCAGGCTCTTTAAGCTTACTCCTAAAGAGCATGAGTAGGCTGAGAAGTGTTTTCTTTGTGCTGCTTTTTTTCTACCTTGGGTTTTGCTTAAGGAAACCAAGTTAATGGAACTCTAATGTTATGTTCTGGTCTGCCTTGAGGAGAGGGAATGGCAAGACAACCCTCTCCTACGTGCTCTGGGTTTGGGCTGGTGCCTGTTTCTTCCTGTATCCTGCCTGGTGTCTATGTGCCAGAACCCTTCTGCAGAGAACAAGAGCAGGAATGGCTCCTCACAGTGCCCCACGGGGCCTGTGAAGAAACTTGGTCTTTCCAGTCTGTATTTGCATGCTCTGGAAATCATGACGGACAGTTCTGCTTCTGAGGCTGGGGCCTGTGGGGCTGTGCTGAGCAGAGGGACTTGTAGGAATGAACAGACACAGCAATATCCCAGTATTGTAATGTTAACATTCATGTAATGAGTTCAGGGATTATTGTGCTTTTAGCACAGGGAGAGCTTTTAAAGTAAGAGATTTTTTTAGTCCTAGATTTTTGAGGTTTTTTCCTAAAAGACAAGTCACTTAATCGAATGCTTGTGTTGTACACCAAGTGAGAATGGCAGGGGGTTGGAACCAGATGATCTTGAGGTCCTTTTAAAGCCAAGCTATTCTATGTTGCTATGAACTGCAAAGTAGTTATTAGTGAGTTATTTATTTTACTGATTTAATCTGCTGTTCAACTCCTCTGGCAGTTAATGTTGTGCTCCATAAGAGCTATCAGAACTTTACAGTATTACTGGCTATGTGCTCACAGAGATGGAACTGGGGAGGGGATGTATCACAGAACCCCAGACTAGTTTGTGTTGGGACACCAAAGCTCATCCAGTTCCAATCCCTGCCACGGGCAGGGACCCCTTCCACTGGAGCAGCTGCTCCAAGCCCCTGTGTCCAACCTGGCCTTGAACACTGCCAGGGATGGGGCAGCCACAGCTTCTCTGGGCAAGCGGCAATGATGCATTCCTTAGAGCTCAGTTTAGATCCAGCCAAAGTTCATCTTTTAAGGAGACTCCATTAAAGCTTCACAGGCACTTTTGATACTCATCAGCTTATTAATAACTGTTTTTCAGCTCTTCCAAGCCTGATAACTGCAGAGAAGCTGATAACCTTGTGTCTGGGGATGTACCTTTGCCTGTGGCCTCTGGTGATGGTGTAGAGCTGCCTGCTGAAGAAACCAAAGGTTTCACAAGGGAAAAAAAGAGGTATTGTGCTGTGTTATTTCATACATTACAATACACTTCCATGTCTGTATATCCTTGGCTAAAGAAGAGGCTGAATAAGAGTTATTTATTCTATGTTATATGAACACTTTATTGCGATGTTTCGAAACCAAATGGTAGACTATCAATACCTGCCTGTTCCAGTATATTTACCCCAAAAGGCCAGAAGAGGGAGCTTGGACTACACTGGTTATTACTATGCGAATCTTTCCTATATTTAAATTAATATTTCTTTAGGTGTTTTTCCAAATATTTTCCTTTCTTAAAGTTCAAGTTTTGTTTGGGAGTTTTTTGGTTGCTTGGCTTGGTTTGGCCTTGTTTTGTGTGTGTGTGTCATGGGTTTTGTTGTTGTTTTGGTGACATTTT
The DNA here is from genome assembly GCF_012275295.1 of Melopsittacus undulatus. Taxonomy (NCBI): domain Eukaryota; kingdom Metazoa; phylum Chordata; class Aves; order Psittaciformes; family Psittaculidae; genus Melopsittacus; species Melopsittacus undulatus. Next base: position 107,617,113 of record NC_047530.1, read on the forward strand.
GCCAGTTGAGGTCATATTCAAGAGGACTGTTCTACTCATTCCCCTTCAGATGCTGCCAGCAACTTTCCCACCCCATGCTACCTACTTGCATTGTAGTTGTCATTCAACTTAGTTTTGCTCTTGCTGAAGAAATGTTGAGTTATCTTGATTTCAAAGTTAAGTGTTTCCTTCAGATATGCATTGATCAGTACTATAGTGTTTGATAGATGGCCTAGGGCACTTTGACTTGGAAGACCACAAAACTGAGTCCTCCCATCTCAAATATAGTCAAGACAAGACATGTGCTTGGATATTCATGTCAGAGCTTCAGATGATGCCTGTCTCGTGTGTGATTAACCAATCTGCTGTTGTGGCTTGGCAATAAAGGCATGCCCTTACTGTGACTCCTATTAATGGAAAAGGTCACAGCACAGCTGAGAATATCAAATGGGCACTCCCTGGAGAACAGTGTTCTCCACCCCACAGATACAGAATGGCAGCTGGTGACAAATACATTCAAGGCAGGAGACACAAGGGGAAATACAGTTGCTGCACTGAAGCTCTGTTCAGAAATGTCAAAAAGATGCCACTGTGAGCAGGAGGATGCTCTGAATCATGAATGAAAACGTATACAATAGATGTGTTCTGCTGTGGAACAGTGAATTAATAGTTGTGGCTGCCCCATCCCTGGCAGTGTTCAAGGCCAGGTTGGACACAGGGGCTTGGAGCAGCTGCTCCAGGGGAAGGGGTCACTGCACATGGCAGGGGTTGGAGCTGGATGAGCTTTAAGGTCCCATCCAACACAAACCAACCTGGGGTTCTATGAAAAAATCATCTATAGTATAATGTCTACATTTGTTAATTATAACCAGTTTAATAAATTTGGTTAATTATAGCACATTGGTTAATTATTTATTCTAAAGTTCTGATTATTCTGATCAGAAAATGGTGTCATCCCTATTAGTAGTGTATGTGCTTGTTGTAACACAAGTTGTGCCAAGTCTTCTGTGTAATGTTCCTCCATGAAACTGTACTGGACCCATCCGTTTTATCCTGTGTGTAGCTGATGAGTAGCAGAAGTGCTTGAAGGTCTGTTTTGTACCACTATGTAAATTCTGTAATCCAGAGAGAGTTTTCTAAATGAAGGTTAAATGCCACGGCCATGCTCTGAAAATGGAAAGAAACAGTCAGAGGAAGCTGTAAATCAGAAAATACCCCAATATGTTGGCTCTTTCCAGAGGATCATCCAAAATTGTTTGCAGTTTATGGATACACTGCTCTGAATTTCACATTCTGTGTGTGCATTAGCGTAGTCCCTGTTTACAAATCCAAATAGAAACCACCAGAACACATGGTGATTTCTTTCCCCCTTTCACTACAATTCAGCCTCAAAGAGAAGAGAAATAAGTTTAGAACTGAGCTGCTGGGCTCAGGCTTTTAGATTGGCTTGTGTCTCTGTTTGGTTTTGATAATGATGTAGTGTGTTTAATAATGTGTCTGTGTGTGCATAAGAATCTCCCGGATGGGGTAAAGAATTATGTAGTTAAATGATGTTAGTAGAATTACTTAATGCAGAATCGAAATCCAGCCTCAGTAACCAAAAGGTACACTGTCAAGTATCCTTGTGCCTTGAGACCAGCAGCCTTGTCACCCACAGCCTTCTTTAAAGCTGAACTTGGGTGCTTGATCTTTTTGTAACATGAAAACAAGACCTTAATGGAAAGTAAGATGCATCCAGAAGTGAGAATTGAAGAGATCTGTGGGATAAAGCGTAGTTCTTGCATCCTCTTGAAAGGCAAATATATTACTGTCCAAACAACTCTTTGCTGTTATAACCAGTCCCTTATGTAAATACTGCTTGGACTATCTCATGTTTTTATGGGGTTTATCTGTATTAAGGCAAATCAGCTTTGGGAAATAATAGCATGCAAATTGGGCGATGTTTCACTTTGTCACATTTACAGCAAGTGCCTGGATGTCAGGGTGCTGAACATCTGCAAATGCTGTGCCACTGCTCAGTGTTCTGCTGGATGGACCCTTGAGGCATTTCCTCAGTCTCCTTTGTGATTGTGATGGGCACATTATGGACTGTGTCACAGACACTTCATAATCTGGGAGAAGGGCTAAAATATTGCTAGTGAGTGTCACTTATCCTTTGTGGAAACCCTGTGGACAGAGCTGGAAAGCCTTTGTTCCATTCCTTTTAATTGTGCTATGAGGAAGAGAGATGGGCGTCATCTGTTCTGCAGAGCAAAAAGCAAATGCTGTCTTTGTGCATGTCATAGAATCACAGAATGGTTTGGGTTGGAAGGGACCTTAAAGCTCATCCAGCTCCGACCCCTGCCATGGGCAGGGACCCCTTCCACTGGAGCAGATGCTCCAAGCCCCTGTGTCCAACCTGGCCTTGAACACTGCCAGGGATGGGGCAGCCACAGCTTCTCTGGGCACCCTGTGCCAGCGCCTCAGCACCCTCACCAGGGTTCTCACCTGTAGCCTTGCACATACCTATGGTGCTAAATGTGGCTGATGGGATTAGAGGGGTCGGTCCTCCTTGTTGTCAGGTATGGGGGCAGTTTTCTTTCAAAGGCTAAACCACATTGGAGTCAGATCATTTTGAGAGGGTCTGGCTGGATGGAGGACTTCTGCTGATCTCTGAATCCCTGAAATGAAATCGGAGAACCATAAACTGGCTTGAGTTGGAAGAAGCCATCTCTGTCTTATTTAATTTTCCTGAAATAAGCCTGGAACCAATTGGTGCCCAGCAAAAAATCTTTGTATCCAAAAGCAGAAAGTCCCAACAGTCTTCAGGGAGAGCTCTGCTTTCTGCACTGTTGGCTTCCACAAGGTGGTTTTGTAATACTTCCCAGGGAGGAAGCTGAATGTTTGGTGCTGCACACAAAAACAGGATGAGCTTTATGACTTCTGGGTTTTATTTGTGTGATCTCATGTTGAAAAGGAGTGTTCTCCTTTTGCCCACCTTTGGAGAGGCTTGGTGTAAAACAAAGTGAACAACAACCTATGGATTGCCTTCATTTGTGACCAGTACTGATAATCCTGGACTGAGTTTCTTTGAGTGATGTAATCAAACCCAAGAAAGGATTAAACAGGATTCAATAACATAAGGCTTTTTTTCTTTGAGTTAATTTAACCCTTTTGAAAGGGATGTGTTGTTATGGTAAGTTTACAAGCGCATTGAGCAAGGAATAGATGGGAAGTACAAGTGAGGGTTACAAAGTCCCTTTTTGAGGGGTTGGGTTGAGGTCTTGGGGTTTTTTACATGCATATGATGAACCTGATAGTGGTATACCTCTAATGTGTGTCTGGGCACTAGTGCACAAGTGAAGTGATGTTATTTTGTCATAGCAACAGAACGAAAGCATTGAACTGAAGTTACTTAGGTCTTGGAAACTGAATCCCAAGAGTTTCTCATGAGCCTTTGTGGCTGATAGCCCAGAAAGCATCCAACTGTCTTATGAAACACAACATACAAATAGATACCTTCCGTGTAATCAGCCAATCTGTAACAAAAGGACAGGAACAAGCCATGGTCCTGCTCTTCATTCATTCCCTCCATTCCAGGATTTCAAGAGATTATTCCCTGTGAGGGTGCTGAGGCGCTGGCACAGGGTGCCCAGAGAAGCTGTGGCTGCCCCATCCCTGGCAGTGCTCAAGGCCAGGTTGGACACAGGGGCTTGGAGCAGCTGCTCCAGTGGAAGGTGTCCCTGCCTGTGGCAGGGGTTGGAGCTGTATGAGCTTTAAGGTCCCTTCTAACCCAAAACCATTCTGGGATTGTGTCTCCTGAGGGATGTGTTCAGAACTGCTCAGCCCCAAGCAGGAGGATGCTTTGTGTTGCTCAGTGTAGGTTTTTCCAGCCTATTACTGAGTACTAGCACCAAATCCTGGGATGTGTGCTATGTTTCAAGCCAAAATGCTGTGAACTAAGTGCATTTGCTTGTAGCTGATTGTGGGACTGGTACAGTGAGGTTCCCAGATGGGGACCAGATCCTTCAGGCTTCTCCATTTGAACCCAAGGCTAGGGGGAGCCAGTCCTGAGTATGGTGGGCAGGGTGCCTGGAGACCCCCATGTTGTGTGCTGGCAGAGGAGAGCTTCCATAAACCAGCAGCAATTCAACAAATTATAGCTTCCAGTAACTGCATTTTTAAAAGGCAGAGCATAAATGGATGCTTGATGGAAGTGGGAAATGTCTCTGGGTTTCTAACCATGGCTTTGTTCAGGATTGGGGCTCTCTGGGGTACATTCTGCCTGCATGCTGCTCAAAGAGAGCAATTATTTGTGTGTGTTGTAAAGCTTCTCTCTGTATGTGGCTGTGGACAAAAGGGCGATGGTAGCCCTGTGTTTGCTTATTATGACTGTGTATTTTACAGGTTCCCTCAGGCGATGTATGGTAATTTCCTTGCTGTTAGAACAGGTTCAGCAGCATGAAAATGAATATGTTGTTCCACTAATTAATCCATCCACAAGGAATTTGAGAATGGCATTAATCATCTTGCATCGATCCTACAAAACTGGAGCAGTAGAGATACAGGATGGAGATTCAGGATGCAGCCTGGACAAGAGAAGGCTCCTTAAGGGGAGACCTGAGAGCAGCTCCAGTGCCTAAAGGGGCTGCAGGAAAGCTGGAGAGGGGCTTGGGACAAGGGCCTGTAGGGACAGGCCAAGGGGAATGGCTTGAACCTGCCAGAACAGGGGAGACTGAGCTGAGCTCTTAGGCAGAAGCTGTTCCCTGTGAGGGTGCTGAGGCGCTGGCACAGGGTGCCCAGAGAAGCTGTGGCTGCTCCATCCCTGGCAGTGCTCAAGGCCAGGTTGGACACAGGGGCTTGGAGCAGCTGCTCCAGTGGAAGGTGTCCCTGCCCATGGCAGTGGTTGGGGCTGGATGAGCTTTAAGATCCCTTCCAACCCAAACCTCTCTGGGATCCTATGAAATCCCAGCACAGCCTCCATGGAGGCTCCCACACTCGAGGGTGCACTCAGCCCTTGGAAACCTCATCTCCCTGTTTGTGTGGCTCCTTAATTTCATACAACACTTCTGTATGTGGAATCCTGTGGTGTGTTTAGTTCTCACGTTACTGATGGTAATTCACTGCCGACCTCTGAAAGCCTCTAACCCCCCCCCCCCAGCATCCTGAATAGCGCTGTGCAGGGGCCCCTTTTGTTATCTTTGCAGTGGGTTTCCCATGCAGGAAATTTCAATAACTTAAGCAGGCATCTTGGTTATTCATAACTCAATGCCATTAATCTCGCTTGCAATTTAGATTAAGCAGTGACCTTAGCAACCAACCAGTGATCATTGAGGCTGGAGGGCAGTTATTTACTTTATTTAAATGGTTTATATTATAATTTTTATTATCATTTTAATTTGTTTAGAAACCCATTCTAGCATTTGTTTCCTGTGGTCTTCTGTTTATCCTGGTTGTGTCATCACTTGTCACTCCATTTTTCTTTGACTTGGCTGGTGGAAATACTCTGTGTGCTCTGGCTTAATATCCTGAGACTTTGTGTTTGTTCATGAGCAGGATTTCAATGCAGATAACTCATACTGCATTAACCTAGATAAGTGGTGGAACAGACAATGTGTTTATCAAAGCATTTGATCTATAAGAACAAGTTAAATCTGTGAAGCTTTACACCTAGGATCTCCTTGCGTTGTTTTGTGGTGTGTTATATGTGGACAGGGCTCGGAGCAAGCTGCTCTAGTGGAAGGTGTCCCTGCCAGTGGCAAGGGGCTGGAACTGGATGAGCTTTAAAGTCCTTTCCAACCCAAATCCTTTTGTGATTCTATGAAAATCATCTTTCCAGGCTGCATTCAAGGCTTTGAGATCCAGAGGCAATAGCATCTAAATATATATGGGGGGAGATTATGTTTAAACAATAATTATCCTTTTTTACATTTTTCCATCTTTTTTGTTTGTTGTGGTCAACTCTGTTCCTCAGAGCTTTGGCAGCAGCCTTCAGGATACCAAAGAAACCACTTTCTGTTATTGGGATGTTTGGTTTTGCTCTGTCTGTGCAGTTGGCTTTATATGGTGCTCATTTCTGCTCAGTATGTCAATAATGCATTGCAGCTAGGAGGCACAGCTTAATATTCACCCTCTCCTTCCCAAGGGGGATGGATGTGTGAAGGAGGCTTTCTTTCAATAGGTTCTTTGATGTTTCTTTTTGTGTGTGTTTATATCTAGTGTAAATGTCTCGCGCCATGGACAGGGAAGCCAAGAGCAAAGGAAGCAGAACATAAATCTCAGTGTATCATAAACCTTATCCCAGTCGTGTTCAGCTCTGTTTTCTGATGGAAGCCAAAAAATTCAAATTGGGTGTAAGTGACCCAAGTCTGAATTTACATATAAACATGAAACGTAGTAAGACCAAATATTTAGGAGCCTATACAGCGTTTTAAATGGCTAACCAATAGACATTAGGTTTCAATAAAACATTAACGTAGGATAGGCCAAAATACGGCTCTTGCTCAAATGGATGAAACAGGCAAAAAGAGAAAATGATAAATTTCAGGGGATGGGACTGAATACTTAAATAGTGCTTTTCAATTGTGGGATCACAGTAAGTTGTTATGTAGCTGCTCATCCCTAGGCTGAAATGCCTGGGGCATCCTTAAGTCCTTTGAAGCCACAGTGGGATTTCTTTTTTAATGGTTCTTTCTCTTTTTTCAACTACATCTGTGTCTTTTTCAGGTTCCAGAGAAGTTCTTACTAAATGTACTTTAGTGTCAATGCAATTCTTATGTTTTTAAAAGCCAGCACTAAATTTAGTACTAAACTGATGCTCCTTGGCAGGCCCAGAGGATGGACTGGGGCCAGGCAGGAGTGGGAGAGCTCCTTTCTCATCCGAGGTATTTCATTGCAGGGAAAGCCTTCCAGTGCTGCTGATCACACCATGTTTGTGTTCAACTCAAGGTCTTCTGGACTGCTTCTGCCCCATAATCAAAGGTCAGAGCAGCTTTGCATGATGTTGTAGCTGCGTGATGCTTCATTACATGTCCCCTCTCTCTGAAGAGTAAAGAGTGAAATCAGTGATGTAATCCTCTGAGCATCTTAAGTAGTTTAAAGAATAGGTGGGTTTAGGTGGGTTTAACAACAAGCAAAATGAGAGATCCTCTCCATATCCCAACCTAGGGCTGGTCTGCAGACAGCTTTATGGCCAAAACAGAATGGCCTCTTACTGAGTGTTGGCCAGCCTGGTGTTTGTGACACTTGCATCACTTGGTCAACAAGCACTTGCAGAGTCCAAGTCTGAGCTACAACACATCTGTTTTTGAAAGACCATCACAGCCTGGAGTTTTAAAGCTGTTAACTGTGTTCCATCCCTGTGAGGTAACTGTACTCACTGTTACAAATTTCCATGTAACAGTTGATTTGATTTCTGGATTCCTAATCTTCATTTTCCTCATTGGATCCTGTTCATGTGGAACTGTTAAAGTGAGTCTAGAGAATGGCCACAAAGGTACTTGAAGGGCTGGAGCAGCTCTGCTCTGGAGACAGGCTGAGAGAACTGGGCTGCTTCAGCCCAGTTATGACTGGATATGTTTTGACAAGGTGGCATCAGAACCTGGGGGTGAACCGTGGCTCAAGCACCCAATGGGCACCAGAAGTGCTGAAGCTCAGTCCCTGAGTGAGGTAGAACCACCGCTTCTCTGGGGGTCTTGAGATGAGCATTGAGGCACCAAAAACAAGGGTTTGGCTTTCACCAGCAATGAAACAACCCCGTTATGGTAACTTCCTTGGAAGTCTGTGGCTACACAAAGTGCTGGTTCACAAGCTCTTCCCCTTAGTTTAGAAAAAAATAGAGAAAAAAAGACACATTTATTTTGGTGGTGTTCATAAACCAGACTTCATTTTAGGCAGTCTCTGCTTAGTGCTTCATGTTCACTAAGCATCTTTGTTTCTTCTTATCCCAAGAACGACTTATTGTGGGTGCACCCAGAGATACAGAACCTTGCACATGTACGCAGAAGTCCTTGTTTCTGTAGGGCAAGCAAATACTACTGGATTCCCCTTTTTGGAAATAGAGGAAAACCCCAAAAGCTGTTTAAGGTGTGAGCCTAGTGAGGCCTCCACTAAAACATTAAAGCTGTGCCGTGATGAGTGCTTGGAAGTTAGTATGTTCTAATTTTTCCATTAGGTTTCTCTGATCATTTTGACCTCTCTGCCCTGTCACATACCCAGAATTGGTACATAACTTCAGGCCATTTGTGTCCCTGGAGTTTAATTCATAGCATAGATGATAGTGCAACTGATGGGGGTTGGTTTTTTTTGCTCCTTTAATGATGTGAATCATAACTTGTACGTGAAGCATCTGTTATTTCCTGAAGGCAGTGATGTGAAGAGGGATGGTGCCCGGCCCTTTCAGCTTGTTATGCATATGAATTCCCAGTCCCTTGATACCCCCGCAGTGACAGAAGGAGAAGCTTAATTCATAGGCTTTGGAATGCTGTTTGCTTGACTCTGTGGGGTTACAGATCTGTATTAGGTGATGAGCCTCCCCAGTTCTCCACCTCATCATCCAGCAAGGAGGTCCGTGGAGGCAGAAGGAAGCAAAGCAGTTAAGTGTAGGGATCTGTGGGATGGAGCAGTGCCGGACAAGGTCCGCTTCCACATTGCCTTGTTTACCTTGGCTGCTCATAAGATTCTCCCTACATTCCTCATGGAAGATTCCATTTTTTTGCAGAGGGATGAGCTCATTTGCTTGAAGGATCCAAATAAAAGCAGCCGTTCCGCTTGTTAACGCTCTCTGCAGCCACCCCCATGTGCACAACGTGCCTGTTATTAGAGGGAAATATATGCGCGGCATCCAGTGCACACGTGCATTTGCATTTCAAATCAGCTGAGTCAACACAATATAATGGTCCTGCCTGTAGGTCCTTGGAGAGCCACGGTAGCTGACAATGTGTGCTTAAAGGGAGGGTCTGCTTTTCTTCTTTATTTATTTATTTTATGGTTTTGTTTTTGAAGCCAGCCTCAGTCGCCGCTAGTCCCGTGTCAGAGGCACTCGCACGCTGTAGCGGCTTGGACCACTGATGTTTAGCAGATGATCAGCCTGTCACGGTGGCTGGGATCCTATTTTCTATTATAAATAGTGTTCATCTGGACAGAAAGGAGGGGAAGGAAAAAAAGCAGCAAAAGGCAAAACTGGCAACAGTTCAGAGAAGAGAAGCTGCTGCTGAAGTGTTTCTGCTTATACTGCCACTGATGCAAGCAGCTGTTTCCATCTGCACTGCAGTATTGCAGCCTCTACACAGCCAGAGCTCCCGGGGCTCCTTGCTGGTGGAATTACGGAGGAAGCTGGCCTTGCTCGCCTCTAGCTCCAACCCAAGGGCACGCTGAGGATGGGAGGCTCGCAGTCTCTGCAGCAGGCACAGACAGGTAGCCTGCACCGGGAACCGTCAGAGGCCATGTAAGTGTGCATTCCCTTTGCTCTTCTCTTTTCTTCCGCTGTACCGCTGGGCCTGCAGCCCTTTCTGCACTTAACCTGTGTGTTAAGGAGCTGACTTTTGTGTATGAGGCCTTTGTTTAATGCTGACTGCATTCAGCTGGAGACATAGTGAAGGGTTTGTTGCGTATTACAGGTTGTATTTAATGATGCTTTCCCACTATGAAGGCACCTCACTTGGGCTGACCACCTCTGTTCATCGCTGTTGGGCTATAGCTATGTACCATATGTTTTGTCTTTTCATGTTTTGGGTGCATAATCAATCAAACACAATGACCATTTCCAGCAAACAAAACCCCAACCCCTTCCCCCCTCCCAAACCCACCACCTCGGTGTTTTCTATTCACAATGCACAGCATGGAGCTGCATTTCACTGGGGTTTTCAGATCTTCTTTCTGCTTTTCTGTATATAGATACTGTTTTTTCAGGTCACATCATTCTTGTCAGCATCCGTCCCTGTCATGGTATTATATCCTCTGAGGAATCATAAGCAAGGTGTCTTAGACCTCTTCTCACTAAAGGCCAACTCCAAAAGATTCATTAGGGGGAAAGGGAGGAAAAGCAATCAGTGCTTGTTCAGAACAGGTTACCACTTTTTCAGATGGCTAAATCATGTATGGAAGGGCACGAACATGTATGTGCATGCAGAAATAGCAGAGTCATTTCCCACTTGTAAATAGGACTTTGTCATTTATTGGTTGAGGACTGGTCAGTTTACTTAGCAACAGTCTTTTATTCCTAACCCTCCACCCCAGACTCCTAAGCTGACATGCTAGAGCATGGACCTTGCCTGTGAATGGATTTGAGAAGAATTGCCTTGTCTCCTATTGTTATTTCAGTTACACAAATCACATTTGTCTAACATGTCTGAACACTGGGTTCATTTCTGATCATGGATTTTGGTCAGTTTTAGGTATTTATTCACTAGGAATTGTCTATAAACCAGCTTCATAAATATTTTTTAATGGAATGCCTGCTTGTTAAGGTAGATGTGATTATAGTTGAGCCATCCTTTGTATGTTTGAGATAAGTGCTTTAGAGGAATTTAGGGAATGATAGAGCAGTAACTGCTAGGTTTGCCTCTCTAATAGGCCTTACAAGGAGGTATATACTCCCCTTTGTCGTATTCCGGTATATCAGCAGATAGCTTTGCTTGATACAGTTGTCTTAGATTAGTAAGAGACAGGCCTAACAGCATTTCTGCATCCTTTGTTCCTTTGATGTATAGCTTCCCCAATTAAGACTTTTTCTATATAGTCCCACCTTACACAGTACTGACATCCCTCTGCACTGATATACCTCTGTTTTAAGGGTATGATGGAAGCAAAAGATGCCTCGTTATCTTTCAAGTACTGTAAATTACATTTTCATCTGCACAAATTGGTGTTGGTTTTTAACAGTGAGCCAAGGACTGGGCAAGAAGAGCTGTAGCTATAGCAGGGTTCAGTGGCTTTTAGTCACAATTTTCACAGCCTTTTAGGAATGCATTCTGTTGAAAAGCATATTGATCAAGTTTATTGTATATATATATATATATATATATATATATACATATATATATATATACATGTGTATCTATTTGGGGGCACATGAGTAAATGATATAGTCAGCTCTTTCAGTGACTCCTTTTATACATAAGTATACTCATCTTTTGCAGTTAGTCATTCCTGTGGGGTTTCAGTATCATCTTTTAAGGCCCAACATAATCAACAGATTTAGCACAAGCCTCGTTCAGTAACTGTTGATGTCCTTGGGAAGAGTTTGTGAAAGATATCATTAATCTTGTATTAAATAAAGCACTAAAGAATGTGCTGGTTTCTTCACTCTAACTTAATACTCTAAAATGAGATAAGAATGGAGATGTTTCTTTATTCTTGAGCAAGTATGGGCCTGTTTTCCAAAAACAAGAAAATCCTCATGGATGTTGTAGTAATCGGTTCTGGTCTGAGGCTTTGAATTTATACCCTCATCACTGCAACTTCTGCCAGCACTTCTTTAATGAGGTTACATTTAAATCACTTTGCACGGACAAGCAAATTCCTTAATGGCAGTTGAGAGGCAAAAACATCTGGTTGTGACCCAGGCAAGTTGGGTGACTGCCTGTGCAGTTACAGCATCCCTGAAGTGATTGTTTTGGTTGTCAGCAGAGACTGACAGCCCAATGTCCAGAGGAGGCCATGGAGATGCTGCGAGGGCTGGAGCAGCTCTGCTCTGAGCCAGGCTGAGAGAGCTGGGCTGGGGCAGCCTGGACAAGAGAAGGCTCCTGAAGGGGAGACCTGAGAGCAGCTCCAGTGCCTAAAGGGGCTGCAGGAAACCTGGAGAGGGGCTTGGGACAAGGGCCTGTAGGGACAGGCCAAGGGGAATGGCTTGAACCTGCCAGAACAGGGGAGACTGAGCTGAGCTCTTAGGCAGAAGCTGTTCCCTGTGAGGGTGCTGAGGCGCTGGCACAGGGTGCCCAGAGAAGCTGTGGCTGCCCCATCCCTGGCAGTGTTCAAGGCCAGGTTGGACGCAGGGGCTTGGAGCAGCTGCTCCAGTGGAAGGTGTCCCTGCCTGTGGCAGGGGTTGGAGCTGGATGAGCTTTAAGGTCCCTTCCAACACAAACCCTTCTGTGATGGTGTGATGCTATGATCATGGAGGAAGCTTCTTAACAGATTTGGATTTGTTTGCCTTGAGTCCATCCGTTTAGAGGAATGTAAATCAGAAATCATTACCAGAATAGATTTATGTTAGCATCAAAAAAAAGGTGGAGACACAAACAGGTTCCCTAAGTAGCTGCTGGTTTAGGACACCACAGTGTCCTATGATGAACTTCTTTACTAAACACTAGGGAAGGACATAGGAAGAAATTGATGCTGACAAAAGGGTCTAGGTTAAGATTTTAAAGTTTATTGGTGATGAAGTATGTTATTTTGCAAGTGTATGCCAAATTCCCAATTTTAATGTAATTTGTTTCAGCCAGGATAGAAGTATGTGTAATAAACCCAGTATTGATACTGACAGCCTGGGGTGTTCTGTTCATTGTGGAATGTCAGTGGCTCAGTCACCGGCAGCAGACAATTGTCCTTTTATTAAAAGGGTGAAAAAAAGGAGTCAATTTTGAATGATGAAAAAGGGGAAAGCCCAAGGGAAGCCCGTGACAATGAAAGTTAACTGCAGATAAAAGTGGTGTTGGTTCAGATCTCACCATTGACATTCTGAGCACTGTCATGTGCTTTGCAATTTGCAGCGGGCACCCTGTGGTCATAGATTGAGCTAAATCAAGGGCACATTTCAATCAGATCATAGGAATGGTTGAAATAAAAGCAGATGTCAGTGTGATGAAGTTTAGCTTGTGTGAACTGCTTCTGTGAATCTATACTTGCATTGAGTGCCCCTGTGACCGTACCCTCATGTGCACTCTTTGTGCTATACCAACATACCAGTTCTGAGGATGTGGACACAATTCAGCTTGGCAAGTGCTGTCACCTATACACCAACGGTTTTCTTTTTAGCAATAATGTATTTCTATCTCTTGGGAATGCTTTTTAAGTATTATAAACCAGGAAATGTTACTAAATTTGGAGCTCTTGCCCAGTTGTCATCTCCATGTCATTTTCTTTCCCTGATGGAAAGGGTTCCTTTCTATGAGCATGAACCACACCTTCCTTTTGTGGACCATTATGGTTGCTGTCCTTGCGGCAGCTGGGCAGGGTTTACATTCAGTGCCCATTACTTGATCAGCCAAAGGGCTGATGATGTGTCATTTCCTCCCATCAGGAGCTCTCCATGCTGTATCTCTAACATTTTCATCCCCTGCCAATCCAAGAGGAAAATGACTGAAGCCTGAGCCAGCTCCCACTGAAGCTGATGGTGAAATGCCCGCTGGTTTCAGTGGGGGCTGGACCAGGCTCCAAGAAAGAAATTGAATGTTACTGATCTTTGGTAGCAGGCCAAGATGTTGGTGCCCTTCTGGGTTGCTTTCCAGTGTTTCTTCTGCTCTGTGGCTTTTCCGTGTGCGTGTTGGTTCCTGGAAAGACTCAGGAAAATGTAAACTGAATTGACTCAGCCTTGTGCATCAGGGATGTGAGCAGCTGTATGAAGGTGTGTATATATGCATGTATATATTAAGTTATATGTGCATACGTACAGAAACACAGCCCTTGCTTGCTACCACATTGTTCATTTTTCTATCTCCTAAACTTAAAAGAATCTACCACATGGTTCTTAAAAGTCTGGTAAAATATTTGCACAGTTCTGAATGCTCACACATGGGAAAATCATCTTAATGAATATCATAGAATCATCGAATGGTTCCAGTAGGAAGGAAACTTAAAGCTCATCCAGTTCCAACCCCCTGCCATGGGCAGGGACACCTTCCACTGGACCAGGTTGCTCCAAGCCCCATCCAGTGATGGGATATATACACGTTGAAAGCACTGAAAAGAATTTGGGTCTCGTGAGGAGGGGAGGCTTCTGTTTACTGAATTGGTATTTAGTCGGCGTTAATCCCTTGACAGATGTTTCTGTCTGTTGTCAGCATTCTACATAAATTTGTTTTCTTCTTCCTGTTATTGACAGCCATCAGTAAGCATCCCCAAAATAAGGAGAGCATCCTCTATCTACTAGATTTGTCTACCAAAGTGGTTGAATTGCTGGAAGATGTAGGCTCTCCCCTCTTTCAGCTTGAAGCCATTCCCCCTTGTCCTGTCCCTACAGGCCCTTGTCCCAAGCCCCTCTCCAGCTTTCCTGCAGCCCCTTTAGGCACTGGAGCTGCTCTCAGGTCTCCCCTTCAGGAGCCTTCTCTTGTCCAGGCTGCCCCAGCCCAGCTCTCTCAGCCTGGCTCCAGAGCAGAGCTGCTCCAGCCCTCGCAGCATCTCTGTGGCACTTGTCTTTTGCTTAAGAGAAAACAGACCAGAAGTAACAAGCAGATTCTTCTGTCAAGCTCCCCTGCCTTTTATTCCAGCCTCCCTTATTTGATTCCAAAGGATTCATCTCTGAAGTCAATGGCAGCACTTCCTTTGATATGAGAGGTTATTACATCAGCTGCACTATCTGCCACTATAAGTAGGCAGGTCACGTTTAGACTTGAAAATGAAATAAGACCCCAGAATCACTTGCCTTTCTATCAGCAAGGCAAGCCACACATCTGGCAAATCCATGTTGCTATAAAGCTCTTTCTACTCAACAGTGTGCCTTACATAACAGAGCTGCTGCCATCTATTACATGTTATGGCATATGGGCAAATTGAAAAATACAAACTGATGTGGGGTAGTAAAACCATGAATGAAGAGGCATTCCTGCACATGTATTGTGGCTGTCACTTCCAGTCAGAGCTGTTTCACTGCCTGCTTCTGCTTTTGTCATGCTTGACCCAGCAGTCCAAGTAAGTGCTTGTTAAATTGAAATCAAAGGTGCTCTTCAGTTCCGTGTGTTCCAAGAGGTAATAGTCTGGGTGCTTTTAATGTTTCTCTAACATGATTATAGGATGTAGGAAGTGGTTCTGTCTGTTACAAACTCATTTCCTTTATGTTAAGACCTTACACCTGTAGAGTTTTTGTGTTTGCTGGTGTCTTAGATACTATTTCCTTACCCATCTCTGCTGCTCTGTGAATATTTAGCAATGTAACAAACTTCATATTAAGCCCAGGTAAACCAGCTTTTCAGTTGCAAAAGGCAGAGCTGTAATTATAGCTACAATTTCGATGCAGTTTGCATTTTCTTTGAGAAGATGGGTGTGCTTGCTGCAAGAAACAAAGAAATGTAATTTTTACTATGGAAAAACTAAGGAAAAAAGGTGTAATTTCCCTTCAGTTCGTTAAATGTGCTGAAATGGCCACCTGGATTTAGTAGCAGACACTGGGTCTCATGTTTTGTACTTCCATTAGCACCAGAGAGACAGCTTTAATGGGCAAAAATTGAATTAGTTTCCTTTTCCCACCAGAGTCCCAGTTTCTTTTAGGGCATGTTTTGGCCAGAGAGCCTTCATTGATGGGGATACCAGACAAGATAGTAAGATCCCTCCATAGCTGTAGAAATCAAAGTGGAGTTTGCAGCGTAGACTGTCTAAACACATAGCATGCGAACTGAATGTTGGCTTAAACAACCATAGATACCTCTGAGACAGAGCTCAGGGTGATTGTAGACATCTCTTGGTTTTGTTTCTTGCTGCCCTGCAGTGCTGTTTGCTACTGCTCCTCTTCCTCTGCTATGAGGACTGATCAAAGAGATGAATGGGTGCTTGGGAGGAGCTGGGGCTGTTGGCTCTGTTGGGATGAAGAGTAAACTTTGGGCAAATCCGGGGCTTTGCATTTCAAGCTTGATTTTGATTAAGCAGAATTGTTAGAATTATGTTCAAATTTACAAGATAGGGTGTTCCTAAACAAAAGAAGCTTGTTTCTAGGGCTAAAAATGGACCAGATTGCATCTGAAGCCTAGCAGAAGTTAGAATCACAGAAGCTCCTGCTTTTGAGTTTTGATTCCCCTCAGTATAGAAACCTGCACTTATTGGCCTTGTTAATGACAGTTCACTGCTCTCATTAGAAACGAGTCCTGGGTTGTGCTGGGAAAAGGGTTCGGTTGCTAAAGGAGGGGGAGGATGAGCAAGGAATTTGAATCCCTTTGTTTGACTTCCCAAGTGTGCGCCTGTCCCCTTCCAACGCAGGGAAGGGAAGGTTAACTCGTGGTTGCTCACCTATCTGAGCTGTGGCAGTACATCTGGGTGCCAGCTGGTGAGGTGCCACTGCACAGCAGGGATTGCTTTGTCCAACACGCTCTTGTGCTGTGTCAGCACTTCCTGGGTCTGGGCGTTCACAAAGCACCTACCCAAGGGGTTGCTTTGATTGTGTTAGGAGCTGGAGCAGCACCAAGTGTGCCCTTGGGAGAGGGGAAGCTGCAGCTCTGCTCAAGTCAAGGAGAAAGCTCCCAGAGCTACAGCAGAAGGCTCATCCCCACCCCTCAGCAGATGAAATTATCATAGCCCCGTAGGAGGTTTATGTTGTTATTGTTGTTAAGAGACTGAGATTTGTTTTGTCCCTTGCTCCTATTGCTTCCTGGCTGGGTTTCTATCCATGCAGCTGCTTCACATGTTGAAGGAGAGGACTAAAGCTTAGTGAGGGTCTCTGAGAGGTTTTGCACAGCTTCATGTGCAGGGTGGAACATGCAGAATATGGAGCAGGTTGGGGGCAGAGGGACTCTTTTCTCCATTCTTTCCCTTTTAGCAAAGGGACTCCCTGCCTCCCTTCTCCACCCTCCATATAATCCTTATCCCTTTCCTGAAAGGAAGGACCACAAGCATTGCAAGAACACATTCTGATTGCCACATCTCACTATATTCACAAATCTCCGTGCCCCTCAAGGTAAGCCTGTCTCTCCAGCATTACAGGTGTCATATACTCATCTTTGCACTTCATAGCTGCTGTTTTGTTCCCTGGTCCTGCTTTTGAGCAGTGTGACAGGGCAGAGATGTGGATCTGGAAAGCCTTGTTGCATTTAAAGGTTGTTCTAATAAACAAAGCAATTTCAAACCTATGGCTCTGGCTTCCAATGAATTATTGATTGCTTCCCCTTGAAGCCATTGCAGGATGCTATAGAGCAGTGAGCACAGGCCCCTGGATGCTTTCTGAGGAGACAGTTAACAGGATTTTGTTTCCTGGATTAAAACTTCAGAGCTTGGTACTAATGGCAGAGGAAAGATATTTGCCATGGGTATTAAATACTGCACATCGACTACTGATTCAAATCCAGTCCCTAATCTGCTTGGGTGAACAGTGTGGTACTGGCCGGATTATGTGTTAGTTGGTTATAACTCTATTTATCATAGAACCCCAGCCTGGTTTGGGTTGGAAGACATCTTAAAGCTCATCCAGTTCCAACCCAGCCACAGGCAGGGACACCTTCCACTGGAGCAGCTGCTCCAAGCCCTTGTGTCCAACCTGCCAGGGATGGGGCAGCCACAGCTTCTCTGGGCAACCTGCTCCAATTTGTGGTCTTTTCTACCTTAGATGTTGGGGTATCCTACATCTTTGCTGTTCCTTCTAATTTCCTCAGAGATTTTGCATTCAACTATTCAGCAGCCTCTGGTGGTTTAGGGACACGTTAATATATTTGCTATTGTGGTATCTGAAGATGAGTGCCTTTAATTAAGTGGTGTTTTCCTGTTTGTCCTCTGAGAACAAAGCATCTGCCTCGAAAGAGCATAAGGGATTAAAAAGACCTTCAGTGCTGAGCCCTGTTTCTGTAACATCGATGTTGTCATTATGGAGGCTGAAGCCAGTAAAGGGCAAGAGCAGGCAGGCCAGAAAGGATGGGGGTTCATTTCATTATTCATTTTTATCAGTAGTGTTGAAAAACATACCCAGGAAAAGCACTAAAGAAGAAAAACTGACCATGATTTAAAGCAATGTGTGGGACTTCTTGCTAATCAGTTAAAAAAATGATTTAAGTAGTTTGAAGTGCTGCTGTAAGTATGGCATGTTATATCCCGCAGTCTCTTTTCCCTTCAGATGTGGTTTCCCACAGCTCAAGACATTTCTTTCTGGTTTCTGTGTGAAAGCAGGAAATGGCTTTTGTTGGGGGAGTGTGAATTTGGCTTCTGCACAAAATGCTTTCAAAATCGCTGAATAAACAAGCAGAAAGAGCAGGAAAAAATAATTCCTCCTTCCCATATCAGTTATAGTACGAAGATTACTTGGAATACAATGGGCTGCAACCCAAAAATCAACGTTAGGTTTAAGATGATCAGGCTGCTTTAATTCTGCTCCACTTGCAGTTCTAATCCTGTTCTCTAAATATAACCATCCTGTGAGGAAAAACTGGCCTTTTTAGAGGAAGTGATTAATGTTTCAGGGATTCACAAGTTGCTTTTTGCCATCCATTCTGGAAGACACATTTCTAAACAGATCCGTGTGGTTTGGATAACACGTGAGGTGGTATTTTCCATTGCTCAGGTCCCACATTATGATGTGAGAAGGGGAGCCAGAGTGTTTTATTTCTGTTATCTCACCTATGTAAAGAAGGATTCTTGTATCTCGGCTCAGACACTAACTTGTCCATGGGCTTGACGTTGGAGGTTGGTTGCTTTTGAAGAGCAGCGAACAGCAGCACTGTGTAACTGAGCCATATTCCCCCAGTCACACCACATTTACACTGGTGTAAATCATCAACCCTTCAGCTGGACCGTATGAGATGTGCTGGGGCAGTGTTGCACCCTTGGGCTCATAGCATGGAGGAGAAGCAGAAAGCTGCACAAAGCAGAATGGCTCTGTTGCCTCTGCACATGATGCAGAATGATCTTCCTCCCTTGTGTCCCTATATTAAACATTGCTCCTGTCATGACACATCACTTGTGGACCAGGAAATGTCACCTTCAGTGTGGTAGTGATTACTTTCCCAGGGAGCCATGTTTTCCATGAGTCTTGTAGGACTATTTATGCTGAAATAATATTAACATCCTTCTCTGGAGAGGAGTGCCTGCCCTGCTTTCTGCACACATCAATGTCAATGCGAGTTCTTCTGTAATTGCATTGCACTAAAGTAGCTCTTTGTTGTTTCGGTGGAATGGGATTTATTTGATAAAAGCTTTATTCTTGAGAACTGCAAAAGATGCTTCTCTGCTGCCTTGTAGCTCAGGCCATCAAATGAACGTGTGACATTTATCCTGCTCTTGTCTTGGGAATGCCTCTGCTGAGGAGCAAACTGTGGGTGAATTTGTGGAATATTGCTTTTGCTGCAGAAACCCATGAATAGAAAACACAATTCCTATTTAAACCTCCCAGCTTGATTTGGATGTGTTCTTAAATTGCTATCTGTTTTACTCTCCTACAATACCGTATTTATTAGGGGTTTAATGCATCAGAAAGATGGCAGGGTAAAGAATGAAGGTACCTGGGAAATTAACTTCATCCCAGTTCGGGGATTTTTAGTCCATAAAATGGTTTTAAATCTCTGGGATTAAAGAAGCTGGAGTTGTATCTACTTTTTCATTGAGCCATCTCCAGTTTTCAAGTAAAAAATGCAGAAATCTATAGGCCAACAATGGTGAATGTTCTAAAGTAAGGCTAAAATTATTCTCCATCATTTCAGTTTAAACCCGAAACAATCCTGTGATAAGATTGTGGGTTCGTTTTGATTATCAGACTTTCCAAGTCAGAAACCTAAGATATATGGCACTGGTGTTGCAATGCAGGTGAGTAGCACAAGGTGTAATTGCCTTTTCTGGTACATATCTGTACATATGCTGTACCGATCACATAACAGGCAAAAGTATTCCCCCATAAGGTGATGGACTTGCTTAGTACAGACTCAGCACTACAACGCTGCGAATTCCTATTGACTTTTGATATAGTCTGGAGCATTTTGCATTTAACTGGACCAGACCTCAGAGACGGGTGCACTCTGGTTACACCCTGGTAGTCACTCTGTGGCCACCTTGGAGCTACCAAACATGATTTTATTCTATTTCCAAGGCTTGATTCTCATCTTGTGTGTGCAAATCAGTAGTAATGTTCCAGTGGGACAACTGGATTAGGATGTGAGCTGAAGACAGCGTTGGTGATCTGGCTGTTTCCATCTCTGCATCCTCTTCCTGTGACCTCTTCAGTGGTTTGTCTCCTTACAGTGCAGCAGTTTTGTGAGTTTAGGTAATTACAGGGTAGATGATCTTGTCACTCCACACACATACAACAGTGAGAGAGAAGTCCATTAATAGTTAATGGTCAGAAATACGTCCCTAAAGGAACTGTCTTGTTAATGGAGTCTGGTGACATGTAAGTGACATGTTTGTACCTCCCCTGGCTCCTGACTCAATGTAAGCATCAGATCCAGCACTGGCAATACTCCCCATGGGAGAACAGGCACAAGGCAGATGGCTTTCAGTGGTCCTTGAAAAGTCATAGCCTGGGCTGAGGTTACTGCCTTTGCTCTTTGCTGGGCAAAATGTTTTCTGTACTGTTGGATTCTATGGAGAAGTTCTGTCATTTCAGTGGTGTATTTTATTAGAGAGGGGCAATACTGATTGTGGGGTTAAATGCTTCTCACTGTATTTTTGTTGGTTTTTAATACCATACGTTTAGCAGATGCTTGGATGCTGGGTGTGATAGGTAGGCTAATTCAGACACCAAATATTAATATTTAATACCCCAAATAACCCGATGAATCTACCATCGCATCCCTGCTTTCTGTATGTCACTGTACAGGTTTAATAGTAAGACTTTAAGTCTGTAAAATTGAATATAAGACATCTGTAGGGATGTTTTATATTCAAACCATGTAGGTGAACAATGACATAAGTAACAATCATGTTAAAAGAAGCTAATTACTGTGGGATGTCATGTTAGGTGGAAGTCACTGAGTAGGCAAATACTGTACAAAAACGACAGCACACAAAGCAGACACATCTTTGAAATGATCCTAACCTAGTGTTGGGTTGAAAATACAACCTTTGCTTGTAGCTGCAGACTATCTGTGTTACTTGTGAGTAGGCCCTTGGGTCAGCTAATGGCTGCTGGCCTGAATGGTAATGGGTTCTCCAGGAAAGGAATTACCATTCAGGCTGTCTTGATGATTCTGAGTTATGATCCAGAGCTGTATTTGTAAGAGTCAGAAGAAATAAGGGGGAAAAGAAAGAGGGGAAAGATTGGTTTTATCTCTGTATTACAGTATTGTGCATCTGCAATGCGAGTGATGCCAGAAGATGAATTATGAGGTTGTCAGTTATTAAATTTTGTATAGACGAAGGAGAAAACCCTCTAATATAATATGTACTGAGCAGTATTATTCCCCTACTCCGGAGTGTGCACACATCCATAGCAAGAAGCCATTCGTGCCATTAAGAGACCCCAGGCTGAGGGGGTAAGACAGACTTGAGGTGGATGCAGAACTGAACAGACCAAGAACATGTATGTGTAGCAGTTCAGTGGCAGAGTTGAGAGTAGGATTGGTGCCTCTCTGTTCTCTTTGTTGTTGTTTATTTGGTTTGGGGTATTTTAAGAGCTATGTGGAAAAATCAGTTTAAGCATTGAAAATAGCACTAGGATACCTGAAAAGCTTATATCAGACTGTGTACAGTGAAAGAGCTTAGACTGAAATGAATGTGCATTTCTGAGTGCCTTGCTTCTCTGTCTTTAGAAATGGTAATAGTACTGAGTGTCTATTAAAATCTATCAGCCAGTGTGGCTCTTCCTGGGGCAGTTTATGTGCCTGCTTAAGTAACACACAAACCATATTGACCTCAGAAGTAATGGAAGGATGTCCTGCATCCTTGGTTGTGATCTCATCAGTAAACCAGGCCTGAATTATTCATGCAGGTTTTATGAGGATCGGCTCTGAAAAGGATAGATGGAGGTGAGATTATGGAACTTTTTCTGCCTTTTTGTACCCAGGTCATCTCCCCATGGGATTTATAGAAATGAAAACCAAAATTCATCTTCAGTACTAAATTCAACATTTTAAGAGGCTGGGGTTTTTTCCTTCCTTATTTAGACTCATCTCATGTGTGCGATAACTTGTTCAGTACATACTCATGTGAAATTTATACCTTACCTTTATGATATACCAGCTACAGATGCTTTGGAGGGCCAGATGTGATGGAATCTGTGTGTTACCTTTAGGTGTTGCCATAGGTGGTGCTTATGTACCAGCACAGCAGTATTTGCTCATTTGGGTCCTTCCAAAGCATGGCTCTGGACTCCATGTGTGCCTTGGAGCCCTGCCTGTACCTCTGGTGCACTGAAATTCCTCATTATGGGAATTAAGCACTGTGTGATGTCCTCCTTGGAGCAGATGCCTCATGTGCCCTTATTTGTCATTTGATTCTTAAGGCCCAGGGAAACACATCTGCAGATAACTTGAGTGTGGTTGCATGTGGCCATGATGATGGTGAGAGGTGATGGATGTGCTTGGGCAGCCCTTTTCCTGTGAACTGAAGATGAAGTGGAAAGGAAGGCAAAATATCCATTCAGTTGATATTTTGTGGCCATAGGGCCATAGAGATGCTGCAAGGGCTGGAGCAGCCATGCTCTGGAGCCAGGCTGAGAGAGCTGGGCTGGGGCAGCCTGGACAAGAGAAGGCTCCTGAAGGGGAGACCTGAGAGCAGCTCCAGTGCCTAAAGGGGCTGCAGGAAACCTGGAGAGGGGCTTGGGACAAGGGCCTGTAGGGACAGGCCAAGGGGAATGGCTTGAACCTGCCCGAGGGGAGACTGAGCTGAGCTCTTAGGCAGAAGCTGTTCCCTGTGAGGGTGCTGAGGCGCTGGCACAGGGTGCCCAGAGAAGCTGTGGCTGCCCCATCCCTGGCAGTGCTCAAGGCCAGGTTGGACACAGGGGCTTGGAGCAGCTGCTCCAGTGGAAGGTGTCCCTGCCTGTGGCAGGGGTTGGAGCTGGATGAGCTTAGGCTGCCTTCCAACTCCAGCCGTTCTGGGGTTCTGTGACTCTAATTAGTGGATAGAGTTTCTTAGTACCAGTGAGAAGGATGAGTTTATGCAGTGCTACCTGGGAATCAGTGGCAGGTATGAGAAATCTCAATTACTCTGAGAGGAGACATATTCCACTAATAAGACAGATGTAACATACTTCTTTCAAAGTGCAAAGCTTGGAAGAATATATACAAATTTAAATACAGGTGAACAGCAATGTTCTCTTTAGCTCTGATGAAGCAAATTCCCCTGAAGCTGCTCTTTATGTCATTACTCATGATTCCACAACCCCAGCTGGTGGAGAGCTGCTCTTTTGGCTCCATTGCCCATTCCCCACTCCCAGCACAGGAAGCTCTTCTCCATAATGCAGTTCCAGCTCTTGGCTGCAAAAATTCATACTACCACATACCCATTCCTCTCCAGACTATCCATATTGCACACCAATAGGTCAGTGCTCCATGAGGTAGCTAGGCATGGGATGGCCTTGCCCATGGCAGGGGGGCAGGAACTTGGTGATCTTAAGGTCCTTTCCAACCCTAACTAGTCTATGATTCTATGTTCTGGGTGTTTTTCTGAAGCTATATCTAAATAAAAACTCTATGGATTTGACATTTACATTCATTTTATATATCAGACCTCCCTTTCATTCCTGTGAAGTAAAACCAGTGTGCACACTTGCACTGGTTGTACTGCTGTTGTGTGAATGCCAGAAGAACCTGAGACAGATGGCAGGGTTCCTGATGTTGCTGAAGGCCACAGCTCTGTTGCGAACTACTTAATGAATCAGGTTTCCAAGTGACAACTGGAATGGCCTCACTTCAGTGGCTAAAGAGGGCAAGCAGTGAGGATGTGGAATGCAGAAATCCCATTCTTGCTCCCTGTGTGCTTCCAGCTACCGTGACCAAAGGGCAATTTTTCACTCTGAAATCAGGGAGGACATAAAATTATAAGCATCTGGGGCTTACAGAAAAGGGTTGTGTAACTTATGAGGCTGTGTTTCTGCAAGGCCAGAGGTGAAGAGAAGTCAACCCCAGTGACTCCCTTCTGTATTCCCTCCAGAGATTTATTGAACAGGCTGGGCAAGACCTCAAAGTGTCCAGCTGAGAGTGGGAGTGCTCCTGCTCCACAAGCTGATGTAGTGGTGCCAGATATGTATTAGTCTGATATCAATCTTGGCTGCTCAGTTCTCCCCTGCTTCTCGACCCCATCTCTAGGTGTTACATTTGCTGTTTACTGGCTATCTTTTAAGAAGGGAGGTGAAAGAGATGGACTGAAAGAAGGTTTTGTATTCTGTTGCTACCAGCTAATCATTTGGTAGTCTACAATCTTCAACTTTTGTGCCTGTTTACGAAAAACCAAAGAATACTGATCATAGAATCCTAGAATCCCAGGTTGGAAGGGACCTCAGGGATCATCTGGTCTAACCTTTTTAGGCAAAGCATGACCTAGACTGGATGTCCCAGCACTCTGACCACCCGAATCTTCAAAATGTCCAGTGATGGGGAGGCCACCACTTCCCTGGGGAGATTATTCCAATGGCTGATTGTTCTCATGGTGAGAAGTTTTCCTTCTGTGTCCAGTAGGAATCTCACCAGGAGTAACCTGTGCCCATCACCCCTTATGGTTTTCATGTGAGTCCTTGGGAAAAGGAGTCTCCATCTTCTGTGTAGCCACCCTTTAAATACTGGAACACAGTGATAATGTCTCCTCTGAGCTGCCTTTTCTCTAGGCTGAACAAACCGAGCTCTCTCAGCCTTCCCACATATGGCTTCTCAGTCCTTTGATCCTCTCTGTGGCCCTTCTTTGACTCTTTCCAGCCTTTCTGCATCTTTTTTGTATAGCAGGGACTAAAACTGAGCACAGTATTCCAGCTGTGGCCTGAGAAGCAGTGAGTACATAGGATAATGACATCTTCATCTCTGCTGGTGATGCCCTTGTTGGTGTTCCCCAGCATCCTGCTGGCTTTCTTTGCTGCAGCTGCACACTTTTCACTCCTATGGAGCTTGTGTTGACCAGGACTTCCAGGTCCCTTCCCACAGAGCTGCTCTCCCCAAGTAAATCCCATCTTGTGCTGCACTCCTGGATTGTGTTAACCCAGGTGTAAGACTTTGCACTTGTTGAACTTCATAAGGTTCTTGTTAGCCTCTCCTCCATCCTATCCAGGTTATCCTGCAGGGTGGCTTTTCCTTCCAAAGTATCTACTTCCCCACTCAGCTTGGTATCATCCACAAACTTAATCAGGCTGCACTTGATAGAATCACAGGATGGTTTAGGTTAGAAAAGACCTTAAGATCACCTGCTTCCAATGCCCCTGCCATGGGCAGGGACACCTCACACTAGACCAGGTTGCTCAAAGCCCTTTCCAACATGGCCTTGAACACTGACAGCGATGAAGGGGTCTGGATGATTCCATCATCTGAATGATTACATCCAGATTGGTTATTAAGACATTGAACAGCTTTGGGCCCAATATCTATGCCAGGGGTGGGAAGAACAGAAAGATATGCCACCTTATGAAGGCAAGCTCCTGCTAATTTCCCAAGCTGGCTGAAGAGATGCATAAACGTATGTTCCTTCCTGTAGCTTTTACTCCATTGCTAGCCCACAGGCTGGTCTTACAGACTCAGACTCTGCACTTGCATCCCCATCTCCACAATGACATGAGCTGGGGCCATCAGATAAACTCTCCATCTCTAAAACCCACCTTTCCCATCTCGCTGCATCCTTGGCTGGAACTTCAGAATAATCTAGATGATGCAAGGGCTGTTCCTTTTGTGAGAGCCCTTGTTATCATCTGCCCACAGCTGGATCTGTATTATCTGCCCACTGCTGGATCAACAGCTGGATCCGTGATGGCTGCTTGAATTGGTGCTGATTCTCACGGCGTATCACAAGTTGGCAATCTGTTTTACCCCATGAACATTACAGCAACATTACTTCTTGTTCTGTGTATTCCCTGTGTTGCTCTGAGAAAAGACATTATGAATAGAACTGGCTCAAATATGTAATTTCCTTTTTACAGGAAATCCTGTTGTTCTGGGAAAAAATTTCTCTTGCAGTTTAAAGTAGTCTTAGAAGTAGTCTTTGAAAAATACCCTATGCAAGAGAGACCATTGGTCTTTTCACTAAGGAAATCTGAACACAGGATCTGATTTTTCCAGGATATATGTAATGTAAACCTTGGAGCGTAGTCTTGGTATGTGCTTCCAGGCTTTATGCCCTTTCCCAGATTCCAGGCTATGACAGTGTTGGTCTGTTATTGAGCTTCCCTTTGTATGTCTTTGTTAAATACCGTATTTTGCCAGCACAGTTGCTACACCTAACAAATTCAGCAGCATTTGGATCATGGTTAAGGCAAGTCTTACTTGATTACGGTGCTGCTTATAGAGGGGTGCTGCTGAGAATTAGGAGTGTTTAATCAGGGTCTTTTGGGAATTATTAAATAGTGGCAAAGCAAAGTGTTGTGCTGGAGCTCAGGCACCACAGCTGTCCGGGCATGGACTCAGGTTCTCCAGAGGGGAAGCTCATACAGTGAGCAGAAAAGAGCAGACATTTCTCTTTACTTCAAATGCTTATGCCCAACTCAACCAAAAAAGTGACCAAGTAAAGGTAGCTTGTTTAAATGGGAGATAAACGTGTGCAGAGTCTTTCCATCCTTTGAATAAAGGAGGACTGCTCTATCAAGGCAGTTTAACAAAGTAGTTACAAATAGGAATAGGACATGGAAATAGAGTTTTTTCCCATTTCCCTTATATTTCACATTTAGATATTTACTGTAAGTTACCTGTGCTATGCAGGCAGGTTGGAACAAAGGAGTCTAAACATTATTGTTTTAGTATTACAGAGCAACACTTTGAGTTCAAACTGAAGAGAGTAGAACATTAACTAAAGATAGCACAATGAAGCCTTATGTGAAAGCCTGAGCAATATGAATTACCTTTTGTTTAGTTGGTTTAGATGATAACTTTCTAGGTTTATTTTTATGATACAAGAAACGTTTCTCTACGGGGAAAATATCACTCAGCCCCGGATCTTTTTGATTCTCCAACTTAAAGGTTTCCTGAACCAGCTCTGGAAGGAGGAGAAAGCATTATATTGTTGAATACCTGTTGTGCAGCTTTATTTACAGAAGCTTTTTGTTTGCAGCTATTCTTAACTTAAAATACATCGAGCTTCAAACATGGTGCATCTTTGAAAGGATATAATTTAAAATGCTGCAGGCTGCTCCTTCCAGTTTGACTGTTCTGGGGCCTGCTGAATGTTACAGTTGAAGCACTGACGCAAAGATGGTATTTCGAGGAGCTGCAGCAACAGATGTAATTGAAAGCCAGACATGCTATTTTTGAACAGGTCCCACAGGTCCCCCAGTGACATAGAATCATAGAATCCCAGCCTGGTTTGTGTTGGAAGGGACCTTAAAGCTCATCCAGCTCCAACCCCTGCCACAGGCAGGGACACCTTCCACTGGAGCAGCTGCTCCAAGCCCCTGTGTCCAACCTGGCCTTGAGCACTGCCAGGGATGGGGCAGCCACAGCTTCTCTGGGCACCCTGTGCCAGCGCCTCAGCACCCTCACAGGGAAGAGCTTTTGCCTCATGTCCAACCTAAATCCCCCCTATTTCAGTTTGAACCTATCACCCCTTGTCCTATCACTACAATCCCTGATGATGAGTCTCTCTCCAGCATCCTTGTAGCTCCCTTCAGGCACTGAAGCTGCTCTGAGGTCTCCATGCAGCTTCTGTTCTCCAGGCTGAACAGCCCCAACTTTTTTAACTCCCCTTCATATGAGAGGTGCTTTGACATAAGTTTGCTGAGAAAAAAAAGCCCCCAAATCCCCAAGTAAAGCAAACACCCAAAGCTGTTAGCTGGTAGTCCCTTTGCTTTGCACAGGAGCAGAGGTGATGAGATAGGGCTCAGTGCTGGGCTGTGATGTGTGCCCTGATGGTTCATGAAGAGGTGGGAGCTCTCACTGGGGTTTTGCAGAGGCAGCAGCGAGAATCACGTCCACTGTGCTCATCAAGCTGTCAGGGGTGACACCAGGGTCTTTTCTTCCCCAGCTCGCCACGTGCTTCATGCTAAGGTCAATTTAGGCAAATGTAATTGAATGCAAATCCTGTACTTGTGCTTCTGCGGCTTAAAATAACCATGAGCTTCAGGAAACCAAACGGAGTCTGTCAGCTCAGGGTTATCTTTTGACTTGAACAGAAGGAGAGGAGTCCTTGATTCAGGATGCCTCAGAGAGTGCTGCTGGGGGATGAAATGGGTTTTCATTTCATGGCAGATTTTGTCCCCATTGTGCTGGGGCAGTGGAGACTTACAACCATGCACAGAATTGCTGGAAATAAGCAAATCAGTCCTGTCCTTTGGGAAGCTGCCATGTTCAATTCACTCCATTACACACCTGTAGTAAAAGTCTGCATCCAATTGACAAGCTGCTTGAATGTATACTCAATATATGTTAGTTCATATTGAATATGACACCATTGTTACTGCATTGCTTGCTCCCAAAAATAGGCTTCACGAAGAAATGTTTAAAAGATAAAATTTGGTCTCAGTTTCATTTAAGAACAAATAAGAGCAATAGTCTTCTTCCCTGTGAGGGTGCTGAGGCGCTGGCACAGGGTGCCCAGAGAAGCTGTGGCTGCCCCATCCCTGGCAGTGCTCAAGGCCAGGTTGGACACAGGGGCTTGGAGCAGCTGCTTCAGTGGAAGGTGTCCCTGCCCGTGGCAGGGGTTGGAATTGGATGAGCTTTAAAATCCCTTCCAACACAAACTGTTCTGTGATTCTATGATTTTCAGATGTAGAAGGGCATTTTCTAATGCTGCTCTTCAGTAAGAGTAAATGCTTTGTCCTTGTATGGTTTAAATGTTCACTTAATGTTTAGGTTACCCATCATTTTGTACAGTTGTTTCAACCTTGCATTTCATTTGAATGGCTTCCTTTTGTGTGCTGCTGTTTCCTTGCTGGGTTGGCACCAACC
Organism: Melopsittacus undulatus; assembly: GCF_012275295.1. Lineage (NCBI taxonomy): Eukaryota > Metazoa > Chordata > Aves > Psittaciformes > Psittaculidae > Melopsittacus > Melopsittacus undulatus. The sequence goes on from NC_047530.1 coordinate 107,645,915, forward strand.
CATTGTGGTCCCTATGGGTTTTGTGCCTCTGTGAGCACAGGGTGCTACAAAAGGATTGTTGATGATACCAGAACTCTGTGCGTGTTACAGGTTGTCTCACCTTGTGTAACAAAGCCATACACTTACTGTTTGAAAAGGGCTTTTGTAGACTTCTGCTAGAAATAGGATGCAGTATTTCCATGGGGAAGAATGCACAAGGATTTGCTGTACCTCAGGTGTCTCCATGTTTGTTTTCTCACCTGTAGGAGCACACACAGAAATTTGATGCTGTTTTGGATGGGGTTTTTGATGAACCCGTGAAATTATCTTCATTTTGTGCCAAGGGAAGTTGCAGACACTAGCACAGCACAGTCAGTGGTGTTGTCTGTGTGGCTGAGCCAGCTTCACACTGGAAATCAGGCTTGCAGAACAGATTTATTTCCAAGTGTGTGTTGCATTTTGTAACACCAAGTGATGTAAATACTGGTATATGATGAAGATGATAGCCATGATGCTCTACTCTGGAAGCCATACTGCAATGTGAAATCTCCTTTGGGAAGTGCAGAGCTAGCCTGACAGCTAGGTCTGTGCCATCCACTCAAAAGCCCTGCATTTCTAAGCGTGATGAACATTCATCTTCACCCTGCTCATGAGTCTCTCGTTTGGTTTTCCCCAGGAGCTCTGACTCTGAAGAAGCATTTGAGACCCCGGAATCCACAACACCAGTAAAGGCACCACCATCACCTCCACAACCACCCCCTGAAGCAGCAGCAGTTGTAGCTGACATAGCAGAACAAGAACTCAAGCCCCAGCTGCCCTTGGAAGACACAGGTAAAGATCATGTAGTGTATGGGACAGGTTGTTGATGTGGGTGAAGATGCAGAGAGGCATTTGTGTGAGCACAGACAAAGGACTGATGCTGATAAAATATTTTCTAGGGAATTAGTTAGTGTATGCTGAGCATTATCCATGCTGTGAGGAATGACCCTGTCACCTCCTGGGATAAAGAGTCTCTCTGACAAGTATTAAAGAAAAGGGGCACTTTGTAGAAAAATGTTTGTTCCTTTTGAATCACACTTCAGTCCATAGGGTCTTTGCAGAGTCAGAGGAATAGGAAAAGGAGATACAAGCTACAGATGGAGGTATCTGGGTGAGCACTGTTAACTAGGACAGTTAATAATGTTATTTTCCAATGCATTGTCACCTGAAGCAGAAGATGAACAAAAAGCCCATTAGAATGATAGAAATATTGATATTAGCTTTATAGGAGCAACATGGGAATATGTGTGAATATATGTATAAGTACATAAAATTAGTCCACACTGGGAAAATGACCTTTCAAATGTGAATAACATGTTTAAAAAAACCAAAGAAATCCTTTCCCCATAAAAGCATTCTTTGTTCTCCAAACTGAGTAATGGAATATGAGGGAGTAGAAATCACTCCATTAACCTAAAACAGTGTTGTTTGGGCTGTCAGGTGACAGCTCAGCAGTTTAACATTGAGTTCCCCATTATGCTGCCTTCTTTCCTATCCAAAAGTCAAGTCATCTTGATCACCTGGCTAAATCATAGAAGAGTAATTTTTCTCCCAGTAGGCTGAAGCTTGCTTGTATTTCATTTGGGAAGACATACAGCACTGCCAGGTCACGTTTTAATGCTTTCATTTCCACTCCAGAAGCAGCTGTGCTTAGCAGAAGGCAGAGCAATGTCCAGGGCTGGTGTGTGTGTATTATAAAGGCTGTCCAGCTTTGATTGAAACCTTCAGAACAAACAAGTGTCACGAGTGTTCCAAGCCACCTAAAGCATCTCTGGGAGTTAAGCATTAAGGAATTCTCTTTAGGAGCATGATTTATGAGACAAGCTTATAAGAAGCTGGAAAGATCTTCAACAAGCTGACTCTACAAAATAGGCATTAAATACTGAGCCATCCTGACACTTCCTTCTTGCTGCTACAGTTCCCTCTTCCTTGCATCAGCATTTCTCATTCTCCATCTTCTTCCCGTTTTGTAATCTTTTGCAATCTAATGATCACAAAGTAAGCTCTGAGAGAACAAAAGAGTGCATATGCTAAACAGGACTGGAGTGTGGTTTTAATTACTGCAATAGATTATCCTTAAACCCTTGATTACACATGTGCTTCCCTGGCACACGCACTTCTTGTCTCCCTACATCCCACATCTCCCCCTCCTTTCTTTGACATATTTCTGGACAAAGGTAGGGAACTGAATATATCTGTTCTTAGCTGATGCGAGCTATACTGAGAGCCACTGCATGGCGGAGATGGAAACATTTCCCTTGCGAATAAGATATGTCCATGGGAGGCCAATTGCCACAAACTGAGCTATGTTCAGCATTGCAAAATGCAGTTATACAACAGGGTGATTTGAAGGAAAGAAGTAATACAAAAGCAATACAGCTGTAGGAAGGCAATGCAAAGCATTCATTTATTTGGGAAATATTGAGAAGGAATGACTAATACTAAGACTATAGCTTAGGTGTTTGAATGCTTCTTCAAGAAAAGAGTTAAGCATTTTGTGCCTTACAAGTTGCTTGAGTGACAGTTATCTTGTAGTTTATTTACCTCATAGGTTATGCATGTGGCTGCACACAGAGAGAGAATAAGTCCCCTCCTTGGGGGCTATGGACAATGGAAGTAGAGTTCCTCATTGGTACTATACAGCTAAACAAACAGGGTTCAATAAAAGAGAAGTAAGGAATATGGGCAACTGGAGAGCCTGGCACACACAGGGAGAGGCAGGGATGTCCAGCTGGGTTTCTGGTTCACCAGCTACATGGCTCTGTCTTCTGCGTGCGGCTGGTGACAGAGCGTGTGTTTGGGTGGAAGGAGGGACCATAGGAAGTGTTTAAAGGGTTGTTTCATCTATATCTGATAATAATTACTCATGCAGACGGCTGCAGTTGTGCTGCGTGATATCATTCATGCAGCAGCTGGACCCCACTGCTGGAAAGCCAAGAGAAGAGTTTTTAATTAGGTTGTCTTCAACACAGGCTTAGTAAAATGATGAAAGGGAAATACAGCTAGGCTCATCCTGGGCTTGTGCCAGCTCCTGGTGGGGTAAAACCTGCTGCATGGCTCCAGTCCAGCAGCAGCAGAGCAGGAGAGGGGACTTGGTCTGTAGGCGAGTCCGGAGGGGAAGACGGGTAACAGAGAATGTATGGAAACTGCCTCTGAACCCCAAAGAGTGTCACTAGTGCCTTCCATTCCTTCATAACTTGCTTGTTTATTGTGGGAACATGGGTTATATTCTTGAGACAAATGACTTTGAGGGTTTTTTAAATTATTATTGATATTTTGGTGGTTTTTTAAACTATCATTGTCTTACCAGCTTCTCATAGCAGTCTCTTTTGTTCCTCATTCCAGCTATCTGAGCATCAGAAAGTGCCCCATGCCCTTTCTCCCAAATATTCCCTGTTTCTAGTCAGGAATTCCTCCCTAGGCAGGGGCATCTCTTCTGCCCCTTTCCCCCCAACACCTTATCCAATTGATTAATGAATCCAGGTTGTATACACAGGGGGGATGTGAGAGTTGGAGTCCCCTCTATGCATTACACGCTGCTAGTCAGGATGTGGGGGACTATATTCAGTCCTTTTTGTGCCAGGGAAAATGAGGTCAGGCTTTCCAATAGAGAGAGATGATGATCCAGACATAAACAAACTGATTTCTTGGTATGGAAAACTTTCTTCAGTGTTTATGCTCTTGAATCCTGACAGAGAAGAATTGAAAATAACCTTTACATGGCAGTTTTCTTTCAGAATAAATGACAAAAGTATTTTTAAAGGAGTTATTTTACAAAGCACTGCTAAATGATGTTGTACATTCAGAAGCTCTGGAGCCAGGCTGAGAGAGCTGGGCTGGGTCAGCCTGGAGAAGAAAAGGCTCCCTAAGGGGAGACCTCAGAGCAGCTCCCATTTTCAAGCCTCTTGGGTTTCCCCTTGTTTTAGAGATACCTGAACAATATCTCAGCACTCCACCATTATGGGATTTTATTATAATTTAAAGACAAAAATACTTTTAAATAGCTCGAAAACAGTGATGTAAAAGGACAAATGGCAGTGCTATTAATGTCAGGGAAGAATGGACTACATATCTCTTCAGTAATAAAGCTGTGTTGTTTTGCAGTTGTGAGTACCATTCATATCTTCCTCACCAGTCTTTCTGCTCGTACCGGTACTGAGCCAGTTCTGCTTTAATGCCAGAAGAGTAACTGCAGCATTTCCCTCCTACCAAAAGCCATGTTTTCTGAGCCAGTTTCACATATTGTTTTATAAAGAAACAATAAAAATATCACTGTGGGGAGTGAAGCGATGCTCTTCAGCAATGTGTGCTCTTAAGTAAAGGATTTGATTAGGAGGAAGTTGTGTAATAAGCAATTAAAGAAGATTAAAGCTCTGCACTATGTGGAGCACACCAAATTTGAGTCCTGTTTTGCCTTGAGTAACTAGAAAGCCTTGTACAGTCTCTTTGCTGCTGTGATGCATTCCCAACCTCAGCTCTGCCATGCCTGTTAGTTACAGTCCAAGTCCTGCAGGGCACTGCTTTGGTTTATTTGATTCTACTTTGTTTAAATGCGTGTTTGTACTGACTTTGAACGAGGGGCCTCAATCCTGTTGAGGCCTTTGGTGCACACTGGAATGAAAACAATGAGTAATTGCAGACAACTTCTTGTTCAGATCCCCTTTCATTTCATGCTGACCTACTTTGGTACTCCACCAATATATTAGAGCTACGCCAGTGTTTATGGTTATGTACTCCCATAAAACATCTTTCATTCCCATTTCATTGTACAATGTAAGATTATCCTAATGCTGGAGTTTTATGACACTCTTTGAGCAGTCCCCTTAGCAGAAGACCTATCAGTGTCAGAAAGTGATGTGTGTGGGAAGTGAGCACCAGCTCAGCTGGCAAATCAAGTCTAATTAATGGCCTCCCAGTCTGGCTAAACCCAAGCCTGACCCAGTGGTAATTAAGGAGCAAAAGAAACTCTCATGAAGTCCTGCCACATGTTTGGCATTCATTTAGCAGAAAAAAACACATTAAAAGATCATTTTAATTGATGTGATTTAGTAAACTTCCACAGTCTTAAAAGAGAAATTGTGTAGCTGTCATCCTTTGACAGCCTCTGGAAATACGTTCAGCTGCTTGAAGGTGTTGCTTTGGGAATTGTGTCTGATTTCCTTAAATCCTCCCTGTCCTCTATATCCATAAATAATCCTTGCAATCTCTATGGAGTCATCATTTCATCTGAAACAAAGGAAAAACGTGGTTTCTTTCCTGTTCTAAACCCATTCATAGCTTCTGACTAAAATCATTGATTGATTGTAAGGCTTTTATAAGCAATGTTGATGAAGATAGCTGGGCAAAATGGGAATTATTCTGCAAAACATGTCGGAACTGGAAAGAAAAAGATGCATAGAAATTTCCCTGAAATCATTTAAGGGTGAGCAAAACATTCAGTTTTGTTTGACTGATTTTCTTTATAATTGTATAATTTATAAAAATGACAACATGAAGAATGCTGTGTTGCTTCAATAGGAAACAGGGGGGCATTTTGCTCCAGGGTGTATGAGTAAGAGCTCAGAGGAGCTGGCTTGAACTCTCCGGCTTGATCTCTCCAGCTGGAATTGTGAACTAGAGAGAGATTTCCTACATCTCTTATACCCTGAGTGGATCACACACACACAGGCAGAAGGTGACTGTGACAATCAGGTAGTAGCAATGACAGCAGGAGGAAACCACATTCAGGGTTTATAAAACACTTGAGCAATCAACTTTAATGAGCTGGAAGGCAGCAAAGACCATCATCTCAATCCTTTCCTACCTGTATATTTTGTTCCTTTTTTTATATGCATTGTATCTTTTTCTACTTTTTCCAATATATTTGTTATATCCCAAGTCAGGAGTCTCCTGTAAATAATTTCATGATTCCATTCAACAAGCAAACCTTTAGTTACAATGAAAAGCTGCTTGGATTAACAGTTTCAACATGTAATTCCGTCTATAAAATTTCCTTTCATCAGTGAGTTAGAACTACACTCAGAGAAATCTGTTATAAATCATCTGGAGGGAGCTTCCTGTGGTCTTCTTAAAGAAAGATTTTAAGTTGAGACTATTTCTACAGTACTAATTGACTAAAAAAAAGTCTAATTGACTTTTTTACCTTTACCATCATTTATTTCATGTGACTCTCTCAATGAGTCATGTCTCATTATGAGTTTGGAATGATGAGGGCTAAGTAGAATGTATTGACTGCTTGGGAGCAGCATTGATGGGTTGTGGAGAGGAAGCCATGTTCCTCTGGGAAAACTGGTAAAAATAGCACATGGGAAACAAACCTGAAGATCAACGGGTAATTGCTAAAGCACCAGTCGATTTACAGGGCATGTACTGCATTAGAGCTCTGACACAGTTGGGAGAACTCTTTGTAATAGCAGAAAATGCAAGTAATAAAGTGCTTGATATTAATTTTTTCTGGTATTTGGCATATTTAGCATGTTATGGTAATCCCCATCTCTTTAACTAAGTGATAATTAGTTTAGCAGAGATGCTCTAGAGGCTGTTGCAAATGCATATTTTGTGTTTCCATGAAACTTGCCTTGAATCCTTTCCTGGGGAGAACAGAACTATTTTTCCCTTCATCTAGTTCATGTGTTGGAGATGTCACTTTAGTTTCTGTGTCCTTTAATCATTGCTTAGTCCATTTGTATGATTTTAACCCTTTTTTCCCCCTTTTACTTGTAGCAATATTAGATTTTAGTAAAACTTACTAAGTTCCAGTTTCAAAAACCGAGTTTTCTGTTTGTTCCCACAGGATCATGTTCAGAAGCTGTACCTGTAACTGATGTGTCACACAGCGAATCAGTTGAAGAAAGCCCCTTCCGTCCCCCTTCCCACTCTTTTTCCACCGTCTTCGATGAGGACAAGCCAATAGCCAGCAGTGGAACTTACAACTTGGACTTCGATAACATTGAGCTGGTTGATTCTCTCCATGCCTTAGGACCGAGCTCTCCAGAATCAAAGAATCGTGACCCCAAAGCAAATGTGCGAAGAAAATCTACTGATTCACTCCCAGTTTCCAAATCTACGTTGTCTCGATCTCTTAGCTTGCAAGCTAGTGATTTTGATGGAGCATCTTATCTTGGCAACAGTGAGACATTAGCACCGGCAGCGGATGTGTATGGTACTGGTTCAAGCAGTGCTTCTAGTACCCTTAAGAGAACAAAGAAATCCAGACCAGCTTCCTTAAAGAAGAAACAGCCAGCCAAAAAACCTCTGGATGCTCCGCTGGTGAAGGAAACACCTCAAGAACCACCTGACCTTGGCCAAGCTGATTGTGACCCAGGTGAGGATAAAACAGCATCTGAAGCTAAGGCTGATTCAGTAAGGCCTGAATGTACTGAACCTTCTAAAATCTCTGCTGAGAAACAGGAGGCCCCACCTGTGCCTGAAGGATCCCACCCTTTGGATCCAGACAGTTTGGAAGGGATTAGTGCATTTAGCACTGGAGGCAGCAAGGTACAAAACTCTCCACCTGCCAACAAGAAACCACTACCTCTTACAACTGCACCGGAGGCTGAGGAGGTGACTCCACCAGACACTGGAGGACAAGAAGACCCTCCAGTCAAAGGTGTTGCAGTGAGGCTGGAGTTTGATTACTCTGAAGAGAAAGGGGTGAGTGAAGACCAGCAGGAGAGCACTCCTCCTCCCAAAAAAGCAGGTAAAAAGCCTGGTGCTAAAATGCCACTAAGGAGGCCAAAGACTAAAAAGTCAGTGGAAAAGCTTGACAATGCTCCTACCACACCAACTAAGTCACCCGCTGATCCAAATGAAATCCCTATCACAAAAGGCTCTTACACTTTTGATATTGACAAGTGGGATGATCCCAATTTTAACCCTTTCTCATCTAGTACAAAAATGCAAGAATCACCCAAACTGCCTCAGCAAACATACAGTTTTGAGCCAGACATGTGTGAGGACTCAATTGACCCTTTCAAGTCTTCTTCTAAGATAGCCAGCTCGCCCTCTAAATCTCCAGCCTCCTTTGAGATACCAGCCAGTGCCAATGAAACAAATGGAACAGAAGGAGACAACCTGAATAAACCTGCAAAAAAGAAGAAGACACCATTAAAAACGTAAGTTAAAGGGCACTCTTATTTCTAGATTAGAAGAAACACATTCCTCCCCCTTAGCACAGGTACGCTCTGGTTGTATTTGAATAGAGAAAGGAAGATGATGTTGAGTGTTGATGGCCACACAAGTGGACTTATGCTGGAGGTCTGTATGTTCTCTTCCTCAATAGCTTGATGTTTCCAGACCGAAGGAGAGAACCAGGGCTACATCAGGCCAGATAAAGTCATTAGTCTGGAGGCTGTGGCTCAGTGTATCTTTCAGACAATCATAGAATGGTTTGGATTGGAGGGGACCTTAAGCTCTGAATCTGATCAAGTTCTAATTCTATCAATTTTGTGCCAAATTTTCTGTGACCTCATCTTGGGGATTTGATACTGTTTAAGATGATCAGAGTCTTCAGTAAAGACCATTTTATGAATCATAGTTTTTGAGAGTGGGATGTGAAGTAGTAAGGCAATGAAGTAGTAAGGCAATGACAAATCCATTATACGCAGCAGGAAGATGGCTTTATGCAGTCACATATGGCATTTAAAAGAAAACAACCTGAAACAGGAAAATGCAGGATTGAATTCTATTTTTTTACATACAAGACTAATCATGTGAAAATTTTCCTTTCTGTGAAGGAGCTCACAGGTTGCAGAAGGGTTTAAATCTTGAGTGCTACATGTTAGGGAAACATCCGGCTTTTAGACACAAACTGCAGGGTAAATTCCCTAGCTTGCTGTATTTAGATATCTGGTTAAAAACCTCAATGGCTGGTTGCATTGGTTCCATGGTTAACTTGTTGCTGTGCCTGTTAGTTTCTCTGTTCAGACATGGTTACTTCTAGCTGGTAGTCAGTAAGTTTATATCTCATTTACCTGAAACTGGAATCCTGTGTGTATGTGTAAGAAAGTATCTCAGTGCGTGCCCCCTCATAGTGTGTTTCAGCTACCCAACAAAAATGTGAGTTAAAAAAGTAAGAAGTCTGGCAATTTGAAGATAACATGGTCGAGGACAAGGGGTAACAGGTTAAAACTTAAACAGGGGAAGTTTAGATTGGATATAAGGACGAAGTTTAGTGTAAGGTGTCCCTGCCCATGGAAGGAGGGGTTGGAACTAGATGATCTTAATGTCTTTTCCAACCCTAACTATTCTATGATTTTATGATTCTAAGTTCTTTACTGTGAGGGTGCTGAGGCACTGGAATGGGTTGCCCAGGGAAGTTGTGAATGCTCCATCCCTGGCAGTGTTCAAGGCCAGGTTGGACAGAGCCTTGGGTGCCATGGCTTAGTGTGAGGTGTCCCTGCCCATGGCAGGAGGGTTGGAACTGGATGATCTTAAGGTCCTTTCCAACCCAAACTGTTCTATCATTCTATGTAAAACATGACCTCCCTTACAGAGTGAGGTGAAGATTATTCAGTTGTGTCTGAGCAGCTTGCTGCCCTCTAGGCTTCTAATTCACATCCCTTGCCAGATTTGAGGAAGTGCCAGATTTGAGGAAGCTTGTGCCAGTTTTAACTTTCTAGGGGCATTTCTGACTTAGGGGAAGTATAGACCGCAGTATGGTTGAGTTGGTTTTTGTGGAAGGAGCCTGGGTTTTGTGATTTTTGCTTTATTTTCAGGTATGCCTGTAATTTAGTGGAAGTTAAGGCAGGAATTAAGACGCATGCTAGGCTGACATGTTTTTCAAGCCTCCACTCCAAGCTGGCTTGCTCCAAACCAAGACTTCAAAGTCTGCCTGCAAGAAAGGAACAATTTGAATCTAACTGGGCAAGTGCAGAGAGAAAGAGGGGAATTTTAGTATCACCAGGTCCTTCAGTCTGATACTTGCAGGCAGCCAAAGTCTCCTTGTGCCTTCCAGTAGCTGCAATGGAGTTGACAGACCCTAAGTGTAAACTTCTTGTGTCCCCCTGTTATCTGTGAACATTAGAATGGATTCCAAAGTTGTTAATTTAGGGGAAACATGAGTTTTTACAAAAGGCTTGCTAAAACACATTTATCCTTGGGAGAACCCTGTTGTTCTACAGTCACAGAGTTCACTGCTGGGCTTTATTGTGGTGGAAGAAGTAAAACTACCCTAGAGCAGGGCTGGCAGGGTGTTAGGTCAGGGGGTTTGCAGGGATTCCCAGCCCTTACCTGGACTGCTTTCACTGCATCATGGTGTGTGTCTGCTCGTTGCAGCCCCTTAACCTACTTCTACAAGTGGTTTCTCAAAGGGACAGAATCTGCATATTAATACACAGGGCAGCCTGCAGCCATAATATACTCTAGAAGAAAACTACCCTAAAGCATGTTGGGGGATGCCAGGAAAGCAGTGGCTTTTATTTATCTTTGCCTCTCTCTGGTATCTCTTCTCCTTCAAAAGGGGCCTCAGTATTTCTTCTCTGGGGGGATCCAGTGCAGGAGAACACCATGCCAGGCAATGAGATGGGGTGTAAGACCCTTGGCAATGCTCCCATGGTGGGACAGAAGAGAGAAGCCACTGCAAAACACTTCAGATCCAGGGGCAGAAAGGAAGGTGTTTGAATTAGGAAATGGTCCTGTAATACACCAGGACTCCTAAACCCTGATTAAGGGAATTTAAAACCTGATTTTGCAAAGCCAGGAGTTTTTATTAGTACTGTTGAGAGGCGCAGAAATAAAACTCTATGGACCAGTTCGAAAAGCTGTTTCTCATATGGAAATACAGCAGTTTCTAGATTAGAGCTATAGGAGGCAAAGAAGCCAGGCATAAATAATGAGAATTGCAATGCTGAGTTTGTACTATTTGGAATCTGTGACATATGCTGGGTCTTACCTGTGTTAAATCAAGAAATATAACTGGGTTTTATTCTTGAATGCAACCTGCAGCCATCTAGCATGTGAAAAGATGAGGTTTTTAGAAGAGAACAGCTCGACACAAATTGCTCTCTAGCTGTATACCTGAGTGCTGAGCTGCTCTGAGATACATCATGTTGCTCAGATGATTCTGAACAAAGAGCAGCTGATGCCTCCTGAGTGCCTGTTTATAGTGAAGGGTAAAAATAGTGACTTGTATAGACATTGCTCTTGAAGCTGCTGGATGACTGGAGGCTGTGTTTAGAAACACAAGGTGCCAGCTTTCAAGAGCTTTGCATGTGAGAAGAGCCGGACAGAAGCTGCCAAGCTTATAAGTAGAAGAAAACTTTTCTTAGCCTTAATTGTTTGACAAGGTTTGCTTCTGGTTTCGAGGCAATCCATTTGTTCTGTCACGACACAAAGTTAGGATTCAGTGAGAGCTGAAATAGATGAGATTAAAAGAAAATTAAAGGAATTTTTATAAGAGCAAGCAGGGACAGGCCAAGGGGAATGGCTTCAACCTGCCAGAACAGGGGAGACTGAGCTGAGCTCTTAGGCAGAAGCTGTTCACTGTGAGGGTGCTGAGGCGCTGGCACAGGGTGCCCAGAGAAGCTGTGGCTGCCCCATCCCTGGCAGTGTTCAAGGCCAGGTTGGACACAGGGGCTTGGAGCAGCTGCTCCAGTGGAAGGGGTCCCTGCCTGTGGCAGGGGTTGGAGCTGGATGAGCTTTAAGTTCCCTTCCAGCACAAACCAGTCTGGGGTTCTATGATTCTATGAAATGTCTTTTTCTTTCTTGAATCAGGTACAAGATTTGAAGTGGTCAAGTAGCTTTCTCTGTACTGTCATAACAAATCAGCAAGCATGAAGAAACCCTTGCCTGTGTTCTTTCCTTAAGCTTAACTACCATTGAAGAGCAGTTCTACACCCCTTATGATAACAAATACTGTGGTTTGAAATGAAAGCAGGTGGCTTCCATCAGGGAAGGCAGGGATGGTTAGTATGCTGAAAGGAACTTGGAGGCTCCAGCTTTGAATAATGTGTTTTGTAAGATGAAAGCGGGTCAAAAGTGTAACATTGAATTTGGGAACAATGAAGGACTTGAATGTTTTTTTTTTCTCCCCATGTATTTCACAATAAAAGTAGAGGTTAAGTTTGTACAGGTAGAAAATATGCATGATCAGATTGCCTTAACACATTAACATTAACCAAGTATTTGTAGGTTTATCTTTTTTGTCAGTTCCTTCTGTCTGTCTCTCTTTTCTTTGTCTTATTTGTCTTAGGATGGTAGAAGATGTGATGTCTGTATGTTCTCTGTTGTAAGTAATTCTAAGCTAACAATTCAAGTTTCCTCTTTGATTTATGGGCTTTTTAATTTTACTTATTTAATTTGCAGCATGATCAGTTGCTATTGAGCATGAAGCTTTTATGTTAACTATTCCTTTTCACTGACACATGTGAAAGCTGTTTTCAGTAAAGTGCCTGGCTGTGAATGATTTTGAGGAAGCTATTGCCTCTTTATCTGTTTGCCTATCAAAGAAGATCCTCTTTTAAGAACTGTATAGATTTTGTATCCTTAGCTCAAATATGATAGTTGCATTTCTACCATTGTACAGCACAACTGTACAATTGGTCTTTTGTAAATACTGTATAAAGTGTTTCTCCTGCTTAAAGGAGTAATAAGAAATAATTCTAGCATCAAAACTGGATAATGAGTAGCATTGAACACACCAATATTCAGCTGTCCAATTTATTTTCCCTTTTAGATGTGGTATTGATTTACTCTCTGCTGATTGAAACCCATCATGATCATTTCTAGTGTTGATCTTGCTCTCATTGATCAGGCATGAGCTGGTGGGCAGAAATTCTTTGCCCCTGCATCTCAGTTCAAACGTAAAGTGTTTATCAGTGAGTTTGCTGGGATATTTTTCTCCCTTTTCCTAGTTAGTAACATAAATGTATCTAAATAACTCTGGCAAAATGCATCAAAAGAAGAAGTAGATAACTGGTTTATTTCCTGGTTAGAAAATACTTCAAGCCAATTGTGAATGAGCATAAAGGCAACATTCATAATTATACACCAGGACATAACGTATGTTCATTCCTTTTGCCTGATTGAAACCTGTGGGGTTTTGAAGGGCTCCAGTGTCTGTGCTCCCGGTCTGCACAATGAGCTGTCAAGGGAACTGGAAGCAAAATTGCCATATTTGTTGTTGTATTTGTTTTAAAAAGGGTCTATTGAGCACATTTATAATGATAGAGCTTTGTTCCAATCGGAACAGCATCTCCCTCAGCTGGTTTCATGTAGTTCATCCAGAACATACCAATTTTTCTCAATGGTTTATGGGCTCATTGGTGCTTATGGCTCAACTTCATCACAATTGTATTTCTTAGGTTAAGATGAGTTTTAGACCTAATTTTCAGATGGGAAACTGAAGCAGACAGAAACTAAATCATTTGCTTAAGGGCACTGAGGATGTCTGTGCTGGAGCAGGGATTTGAATTGCGATCGAGCAGCAACTCTGTTCTGTAAATGTGTCGGTGCTTAGCATGAAAAATATGGCAATCCTGCTTTTCTCAGCTTTTGGGGAATGAAGGCCTGTTCCAAATGCATGACAAGAGTATGTACCTATGGCATGTTTCTCTGTGCTGCTGCTAATGGATGGGATTTTAAAGCAGTTGGGCTTATAGAGGTTGCATTGTCTGTGGCTGTCGTGCTGAGTGTGAAATGACCTGATTCTCGCTGGTGTTACCATATTAACGGTTTTAACTTTATTTTCAGTGATACATTTAGGGTGAAAAAATCACCAAAAAGATCCCCACTATCTGATCCTCCTTCTCAGGTAAAGCACTGACTTATTCTGATGCGTGTGATGTGTGTTCTAGCAGGGGAAATAAAGGGAAACTGGATTTATTTAATTGTAGAATTTTACATTTAATAATAGAAGAGGCTTTTGTAAAGAATACAAGCATTTTAGTGTCCAAGTATAGCACATTGGGCTATAATCATGAGGTATTAACATTTTAGTCTCTAGAAGTGCATGTATAATGTATATTAGACCTAATATTTGCTCTGGGAATTCCAGTTAGAGTATTAGTTAACACACTTCAGAAGGTCCTATGTTACAATAGAGTGATGATATGAATAAATATCTTCAGTTGTCTGAAAAACAAACATAGCTATCTACCCTGGAATTCTTAGATCAGAAAGTAAGAAACTAAATGCATCAAATCAGTGGGCTGGATGGGAAATAGAAATAAACCAAGTGGGCTGATCCATCAGGAACATGTGCTTGGATGGTTTTATTCCTTGTTGTAAACTACCTGCAGGTGGTTTTCTTGGAAGAGAAGTTAACAAAAGCTGTTCTGCCTTACAAAGGCCTCACTGCTTTGATGTGCCACAGCTCCTTCCATGCTGCTGTTCATCTTGCTGCTATCCATCCTACCCTTTTCTTTGTGCTGTTTGACAGCACAGAAGTGAAGAAAGGGTTCGTGACCTCACAGACCTGTGAAGGTTTGCCCCTGTGAAGGAAGCCAAAAAGTCAGTTTTGGTAGTCAAAAGACTTCGGTCATGGGTGATGTGTGCCACTTATCGCAAGTGCCTAACAGCTTTAAACAGCTCTGTTTTCTCTTTCTTCCCTGTTCTCAGGGAACCTTTGCAATGCAAGTGTTTGTCATCAAAGAGTTTAGTTACACTTGGAAAACTTGCTGCTAGTAGAGTTCCAAATGAAGTACTCTAATATTTTCTGTTAAGTACTGGATACACAGAGCTGCAGCAAAGAGTATGGAATGGAAAAGATGATTATTGTCAGGCAAAGGGATTCAAAGAGTTCAACATGTTAATGAAAGATAATGGAATTAACTGGCACTTGTTTTCTGCAGGATCCCACTCCACTGCCAACTCCAGAAACACCTCCTGTCATATCCACAGTGGTTCATGCGACAGATGAGGAGAAGCTGGCATCTTCGGTGACCAGCCAGAAATGGACCTGCATGACCGTGGACCTGAACACAGATAAGCAGGATTATCCAGAACCCTCTGATCTGTCAACATTTGTGAATGAGACCAAGTTCAGCTCTCCTACGGAGGGTATGCTTTATACAGGACTGTCTGCATCCAGCTGATGCTGTTATTTACTGAGAAGGTTGGGGTTGTTCGAAGATGTTGGCATGTACTTTGAACAGAAATTGTATTATTTGGGAAACCTAAAAATGATGCTCTTTGGACCAATCCAGGGAATTTGTCAGTTATGGGGAGCTGAGTGCAAGACCCCAATAGTCTGATCTTGAATTTTCAAGGAAGAGCAGAGAGGAAGATCAAAGGAAAATGAATGGAGTCTTCAGACAAAGGCTTTAATTTCCTTTGTATGGTTACTTGTAGACATGCTCTGTTCTTATGTGCATGCTACTTGTTCCCTCTGTGCCTTCACAGGAGGTTGTGGGGGGTTGGAACTAGATGATCTTAAGGTCCTTTCCAACCCTAACTATTCTATGATTCTAAGATACTGCTCTCAGTTAGTGCTCTTGGATCCAGAGTCACTGAACTACTGGTTTTGCTTGAGCTTGTTCCCCTAACCTGAACAGGAGACAGTCCCATTAGACAGTCCCAGCTTAAAACTCTGCTCAAAGTTTATGTATTGCATTAAGGCCCTTCACATGCCATCTCTCCTCCAAGTTCCTGGGATCCAGGTATCTTTAGGCACAAAAAAGTCCAGGATATCTGCTGCATAAGGTAGTTATCATTCACATGCCAGATAAGATTTCCCTCTAAATCAGCTGATTCAGATTTCTCCTGTCGTACCCTCCTATGAGCAGTGATGAGCTGAAGCTGGAGGTTCTTGTTACGAGAACTGTCATTGTAAGTCTGTGAAATGTGGAAAGAGAGAACTTAGGAAACCTGTGTGTGGCCTTCCTTAGGGTTCCCAGAGGGAATACAGCTTTGCAACATCTGCTCTGCTCCAAGGGCAGCTTTTCAGCTTTGTGGGTGGGAAGAATGCATGACTTCAACTTGGCTGAAACGTTCTTCGTGATCACGATTTATTCCCTGCCCAACCTTTCAACCCATGTCCCAGTCTGCCATTGAAGCTACTTGATGCCATTTTAGACAGGGTCTGAGGAGGTTTTGCCTAATGAAGAAGTGCTAAACTCCTAGATCAAATGTGTTTGATGTTAAAAGGCAGGAATAATCACAGTGGTTTTAATGGGACTGCACATGTCCGCATGCACATGCTTGTGTGTTTGCGTAGCCAGGGCTTTTGGAAATGTGTTACTTCTCTGTGTACAGAGAAGTATTTCAGTCTGAATAAAACCATTTGGCTTTGCTGTCAAATCATGAATATTAGATAACAGATTCATTTAATTTGTATTAAAAACAAGCAACAAATGCTTTTCAGGAAAGTCTCCCAAATCTGGGAAAAAGGAAAAGTTATGGAAGGCAATGGAACAAAAGGCTGGTGAGAGATACTCTAAGGGAATCATTTTAGCTATCAAAGTGGGTAGAAGAAAGTGAGCAAAGCTCCTAATTAAATGCTAATTGTCTTGTCTCCTGTGTGCTGCATGGTGCAGGCAAGTTTCACATTACTGCCTCATTATAATCAACAATGCTTCCATTTTCACATCTCCTACAAATAATAATTCCCCCCCACCCTTGACAGTTCCTGAGGCATTGAGAAAACCTTGAGTAATTCCAGGGCTGTTCCTCCCTGTGGTTATTTTTACCCCTCCCAGACACCAGTATGAGTGTTATCCTGTAACCTAACACGGCTTTTACACGGATCCAGCCCAACTCCTGAGTCAGCCACTCCATCCAGCTCTCATCTGCTGCGTACGCTGCTTGTAACTACTGCCATTTTCGTGTGGCACAGACCAGAAATAAGCAGTCATTATTAGCAGAAAATGCTGATGTAATCTTGCAGCTATTTGTAGGAGGAGTTGGAGGACATCACTTAGTAAGTCTGTTGTGTGTATTCCTAAAAGGTAATTATCTTGTTCATGGGGTATCCTGGGCATTTGTAGTTATGAATGTATAGAGATAACCAGTGAGCCTAAGGTTTTGGAGGGGAGATGATGTCTTAGAGGAGAAACCTAGGAGAGGAGGTAGAGTCTAATTATGCTGGCAAGTTCTGAGAGCAGTGAGATGAAACAAACCGCGTTTAGCGAGCCGTGTTATTCCCTTTGTTTCTAGCTGAAGTATTTCCATCTGTGTCCTGCTGGGGACTTTTAAATCAGCAGAGTTCAATATGCGTTGTCCCAGAAAGCAGCAATAAGTTGCAATTGCAAAGCTGCTACCAGCCCTGCAGGCAGCTGGAATATCTGTACCAGCAGAGGACAGTGCTGGTACATCTGCCTATGAGCATACCTGTAACCTCACTCGCCACTTGATCTCTGGGGTTGTAAAGCTGCCCCATATACATTCATGATGCACCTCATTGGGTTTATGTGTAGGTAAATGAAACAGAGAAAGGCAGTTACTAAAGCCTGGATGCTCTTACATGGTATTTCATGCTTTCTCCAACAATTCTGCAGTAAGTAGGTGGTTTAAATCTCATGGTTTCAGGTTTGGTTTGGCTTTTGCTAGGAAGGAGCTTGTATATGATACCAGAAGGTTGTCTGTCTTTCTTGACTCCCTGTTACCATCAAAACCATGTGGTGCTAGGAATTTAAACAGGAGGAGCCTGCTATTATTGCATTCTCTTCACTTGGATGTTTTACCTCCCACATGTCAGGTACTAAGAGTTTGTGGCTGTTCCTCTTCAGTGGTTGGTTGACAAAATACATAGACTTGTGGAATATACTGTAAAAAATATTGAGCATTGTAACCTCACATTGCATCCTTTCAAACTTTCTCCTTTTCTTAACAGGTGAGAGATTGTCCTTAGGGTTGGTTTGTCTTTAGAAAGCAAACCTTTTAATGATGCCTTTCTGATACAAGCCCCACGTTTGAAAAGCTGCCCAAATCTAGCAGAATTTGAGCACTTACTTTTGTCATAAAGTCAATGTCAGTGTGCCATTCATTGGAGCTTCTCTACAATGGAAATGAACGCATACAGTGGTTTATTAACTTAACTCATGGACAAATAGAGCATTAGGACAAATCAATTATGTCTTTAATTTTTAAACTGTGTCTGACCAATGTCTTTGCATTTATTTGGGTGCAGGAAGGTCTGCTCTCTTTCCCATTTCTCTGTGTTTTATCCATCTGCCTCTGTTATCAGCTACTGGATGACCATGGATTGGAAAGAAACACTGGTTATTCCCTTCAATGTAATTAGGAGATTAGAAGTAGAGAAGCAGTAAAGATTTGCATTTTTATTACAGTTTAGATTTGGGGTTCTTTGTAAATCTTGCTGCCTTCGGCTTTTCCTTGTTATCTAATGTGTGGAAACAGCCCAGAAAGCTGTGCTGTTGTCTCACCCCTTCAATGAATATCAGGTATTTTACATATCTTTGTATCTTAAGTGATACCACAGTAGTTCTTAATTAAGAAATGGGTGATAAGCATTAAGAAATAGAAATGATTTAATTTCTCAACAGCTTTTAGAATCTTTCTGTGTACATCAAAGGAAACCGGTATCAACATCACCCATTACTGAAAACTGGTTTCTGTGGTGAGATAGCATCATAGAAGAAAGTTATCTGTGCTAAGTTATCCGTGCTCTGAAAGCAGTCTGCAGCTTTCTGAATGTTCTGGCCCCTGGGGCAGAATCTTCAGCAAATTGATAAAGCTGAAGTTTTCCAGGCAAATGAATTTGCCTAAAACATGTCCTAAGCTCACTGCTGAAAACCAGCCCTTCTGCTGCTTTCTCTCTGTATATTCTATTTTTAATACCTCATGGCAGAGTATGGAGCCGGATGGTCCTTGTGAATGAGAGGAGATCTCATTTACTTCTGCAAAACTCATTTCGTGTATTTAATAGCTCTTTTTTGTTTCTGTTGCAGACTTGGAATATGGCAACTCATATGAAATAGAATATATGGAGAAAATAGGCTCCTCTGTGCCTGTAAGTTCTCACTTCCATTTCCATTCATTTGCATTCCCATGTCATAACGCACTATCCTGATACTGCCATCAGCCTCACTACCTCTTAAATTAATTATAATGTGCCTGCAGCAGATTTGCCAAACCAGTTCCTTTGAATTGGCATAACTGGGGTAAATTGCATGTGCTTTGTTGCCCTGGGTTCTGTAGAGCTTGTTCCATTTTGTTATTTAATTTGAAGTCAGCATCAGTGTAGTTCTTCCTGGAGATGAAAAGCAGGTCAGTATTTCCAGCAGTGTAGAGTGCAGAGCTGTCTACAGCAGCTATGGAGCTGTTTCAAGAAAATGAGAGTAAAACTTGAAGAAGGAGAAAATACAGAATGAATGTGGACTATGGAATGCAGTACTATATGTTATCAGCTGTTTTGCCTTACTTCGATTTAAATCATAGGCTTGATATATTGACTAGGTCCAACAGGGCGGTATCCACAGGGGAAGTTAGAAAGTCAAGCGTGCATGCAAGGTGCTTAAACTGATGAGAAGTTTCAATGAATATTTTAGTAACACTTCAGTCAGGGGACGTCTCCTGCCTGACAGGACCAGAAGTCTGATTAACCCCAAAGTGGGAGAAGAAACGCTATTACAAAGAGTGAAGTGTTTAGGTTTAGTTCTTTAATGGTTTCTTCCTTAAAGGGATCATCTCAGTGTCAGTTAGCATAGACTATATTACACCCCTATGTTATTAGTTGTCTGTCAAGTCTTTTGGTCACCTAGGGCTTCACTGACCTGAATTAGCTTGAACAGAGATTAGTTGAGTTGCTTAATGACTCTTTCTTTTCTTATTGCCAGCAGGATGACAGCACCCCGAAGAAACAGTCTTTATACCTAATGTTTGATGCACAGCAGGAGAGCCCAGTCAAATCACCTCCCATCAGACTGTCTGATTCCACAACACCATGCTCAGGGTATGTCTCTGCAAGCAAAGTGAGCACTGGAAAAGGATAGAAGGGAACTGGGCTAACATCATAGCACATACACAGGCAATCCTTCCTCTCTCTGCCTCTGTGTTGCTGACTTGTTTGTTTAAAAATAGATTTCCATCTGTGTTCATATGTAACAGAGAATAGAGGGCAAAGATACAGAAGTTTTATAATGGGGAGGAATAAGGACATGTATTTCTACTTAATATTCGTATGAAATAGACTCACAGGGGCGACTGTTTCATTAGACAATGGCTTCCTACTCACAGCTTTATTCCAGATCCTGAGGTCATTTCCATATCAATCAAGAAATCTCCTAATTGCAACTTTTCCCTTGGCCTTTCCTAGATACGTTTTCTGGACAAGGAGCCTGGTTCATAAGAACAGGATGTGGGGTTGTATTTACTCCCAAAGATGTTGCTTGTTAAGGACATCTGTTCTTGTTCGTACAAGTTGTTTGTTGGGAGAGGGGTAGGTCACAGTGAGGAAAGGGTGAAAAGGCAAGTGAGAAGTATTTCAGGAATGTGTGTAACCTTTCTGATGGAACTGGCTTTATTTAGATGACTCTGGTGCAATGCTTTGAAAGGGTGTTGTGAGTGTTAAGAGATATGATATGAAGTTGGGTTGAAGCAGTGTGAGTATATATATAGATATACACATGTAACTCATGAAGAGGACTCACTTGCTTGTTACCAGAGGTGGAATTGTAAGAGCCTTGTGCTTCACCCTGACAACACATACACAATCTTCATCCAGGTCAAGTTTTGAAGACCCTGAAGCCCAGCAGTCCTCTGGAATGAAAATACAACATCCAGCTTCCCGAGTCCTAGCTGCCAGCCAAGAGGCACACTTACAATCACCTGACAAGTCAAAGCAGAAAGACCTAGAGCCCATGACCCTAGGGACGACTCCAGAGGCTATTGAAATAGTAAGTAACTTGTGATAAGGGTTTGGGAATCATTTTCCCACAGACATTTCTCATATAAAGGTGGATCTTAAAAGCAGAGTGAAACTCACCATGATACTTAAAGGTTTTGGTAGCAGAATGTGGTAGGACTCAAATGAGTCCAGCTGATGGAACTGGAGGAATTCAAATTGAACTTTCTGAATTCTTACTGTAAATCAACATGTTCTTGTGATAACTGATTCCAAGTTGGTACTTTGAAGTGTTGGGGGTTTTTCCTCAACACAGGCATTTCTACACTGAACTTTAACCCAATACTTGAAGAAATATTTTATATATAAAATAAGGGGGTTGGTTGATATGAACATAGAGACATGATTGTGGCAAGTATTGTGAAATTACAAGATTTTGTTGGTAAAGGACAGGTACCCTTTCACATTTTCCTATAAACTGTTAACTGTATTATTGTCATCAGATAATGTAAAAATCACTTTTTTGACCATTAGAACTCATTCCAGTTTCCAGTTCAGTCACCTTTTTGCAGTGGTTGGATTCATGTTTTTCTCTGGGTTGCACTTGAATTAGTGGTGAGCTCTTCCTTGCTTCCAAGCTGTGCTGTGTACAGACTTCAGAGCATTGGTTCTCAAATCCAGCAAGGTTCCCTCTAGGCTTCCACTTTTCCAGGCAGACTTGTTTTACAAATGCCTACAGCACTAGGCATGTCAAGCTACATGACAATGTATTTACTGGGGAGTCAAGAAGAAGCTGACTTAAATACTGTGCTTAATTTGTATTAATGATGTGGTTGATACCATCTCACAAAACAATTTTTATGAGCTTTGAATACGTTCCTCACTGGAGGGAGTTTTGGGTACTCAAATCCCAGTGCTCTTGTTTGTGTCATTCTAATTCCAGTGTCTTATTGTGTATTTATCCTGATCATGTTATGATTGTGAACATAACTTTATCCCCAGTAAGCAGCAGAAGACTTTGTGAAGACTGCAAAACCAGTCTTGTAGAGGATTCGCTCAGTTTTGGTGGTCTTCAAAGCTTTTGGACTGCTTTAGAGATGCCTGAACTGAACATAAGTTGTTTGATGAACAAAACGTATGGTAACTTTGAAAACCTGAAGCATCAAGAGTGGGCTGTGGTCCATGGTTTGAGAGCCATTGCTTTAGAGGTCCTAATATTACTTATTTCATGTTAGTCTTGGAAATTTTACTCAGTTTTTTAATTAGGAAGAATTGTTCTTGATGTTCATCTGTTACTTATGAATCATGTGTTCAAAAGCAATCTTCATTGGGGCATGAAATTACTAGGAATCAAAGATTTGCAAACACCTATGCTGCTTGTGGCCTGAACTACTTGGGCAAAGTCTCTGTTGCTTATTCTATATCCTCCTTACCCTTCAGGCATCTCCTGAAGACTCCTTTGTCTCTGCTGATGCTCTTCTCAATAGGATATCTAAGAAAACCTCAATATGTGAGCAGCCTGAGTATCTAGATCCTGACTTAGCAGAAAAGAACCCCCCAGTATTTGCTCAGAAACTTCAGGTTTGTAGCAGAAATATAAGTGTCACTTGTCTTTAAGTTTCTCTATACACTGGTATAGAAAGGGGTGGGGGGAGGCATGGAGGGAGGTGGGTTACAAGTAGAATAGTGGTTTGATTCTTTCCAAAGTAACTTTGGCCTTTCAGGAATGTAAGGAGCAGAGATATTTAATTTAATTCATATAATACATAATCCTAAATTTCATCCACATTTTCAGCTATACCACTGATGTATCTGTTTTGCAGAAGTCTTTATAAAGCACATCGTTTAAGCTTGAACACAGGACTTGCTGTGTGGAGAGTTATCTCGCAACCTGGCCTTAGTAGGTCTGTATGCAGAGATTCATTTGCAGAGATTTAGGCCCTAATTCTGCTGAAGTGAAAAATAGGCTTTATTTTCCTAGTAATCTAATGCAGAATTTGGTATGGCAGACTTGTATGTCAGGGTATATTTTCTAGAGTATATATAGTGAAATTTTAAGACAGCAAAGGTTGAGTTGAGAGCGGCAGCTGGTAGAAATCCACATAAAATGAAACTGAAAGGTGAGGAATGTGTGAAAAACAGCTCTACCTTTGGAAAACATCTCTTTTACCTGAAGTTTTGTTCAGTTTGTCTATTCAGCTACTGCAAATTAACCAGCAACAGGAGTTGTGTGTCAATGTTCCAGTCATGAAAGAAATATGGGATATGTTTGTCACCCAGAATTGTCAGAATTTTACATTAAAATATAACATTCCATTTTCAGATGTGTTAAAACATTTTTGCTATGTTCTTAATACTTTCTCTTCTATGGATTGCTCACAACCAAACATTTGACAGGAGGAGTTAGAGTTTGCTGCAATGAGGATAGAAGCATTGAAACTAGCCAGGCAGATTGCCCTGTCTTCTTTCCGCCCCAAGGTATCTGGTTTGTGCCTGCCTTGTGTGTGTGAGTGTGCACAGACTAAGAAACCGAGTGCTGCTTTGTCTTTAACAAGGTAACTCAGGCTCTCAGAGTGCAGTGCCTAGCTGTGCGCACCCAAGTGGGACACCAAAGAGCATGCTGAAGGCAGTGCTGCACACAGAAATGCTGTCACCTGCTCCACTCACGCAGTACTGATACCTCCAGATTAACAAAGAGCAAATCTGAAGGCAAGAAGCAGGCTCATACCTTCTGCAGGAGACAGATTCTGCAATCCCGGTGGCTGTTTGTCATTTGTCTACAGCAAGATCTGTCCTAAGATGTTTGGTGGCAAAGCAATACTAAACCTGCTTCTCACAGAGCTGATTCAGATTTTGCCCATAGGGGTATTTTGCCTGTATTTTCAGCTTGAAATCAGACCCTTTGACCCCTCAGAGTCTAGAAGTGAGAAACTCAATCATCTCTGCCTTCAGGAGAAAGGGACTGCAGTAGGTTTTAAAGGGATATAGAGATCCCAAGGGGGAAAAAAAAAGGCCTCCCAGCACAATGTGTCTGTGTTCATGAATCACAGAATCAAAGAATGGTTTGTGTTGGAAGAGACCTTAAATCTCATCCAGTTCCAAGTTCCAACCCCTGCCATAGGGGGGACACCTTCCACTGGAGCAGCTGCTCCAAGCCCCATCCAACCTAGCCTTGAACACTGCCAGGGATGGGGCATCCAATTCCTTGCAGATTGATGGGTGTCTTAAAATATGTGGCTAGAATCTTTTATTTAATCAAGAAAAAAGTGCCATTGTCTCCATTAGAAACCAAACTTCATTAATCAGGAACAGAAAAAACAAAGGTGTAAAAACTAAATACCATTTTCCTTTGTGAGGACTGGCCACTGTGTGACTGCATCCCCTTGCTCCATCATCCTGAGTAGCAGCTGTCAGAAGAGGGTGAGGGAGGATCCTCTCTACCTCCCTATTCTTTCTATACCTCTTTGTCCTCCCCAGACTGTGCTGTATCATGCAGCACCTCCAGCACCAGGAAGCACTCAAGATGAAACACACAATAATACCTAGATGCTCTTTAAAGGTTATACACTATACTTTTTTTAGACATCCACATTTTTGCTACTCACAGATTGTCCAGTTTTAGACTGAAAAGAGTAGGTCTGGGTGTTTGTTAATTCTTATGCATTACCCAGGGAAGAGTCTGAGCTGCAAAACTGTTATAATGTGCATTTGATTTTTGCAGTTATATTTTAAAGATGCTTTTTAACACCATTAAAGCATTTTCTTTTATCTAGAACAAATTTATGAGCTGCATATAACTTAGAAACAGGGAATGGATTATATGTTTTAGAAAGTGCCATTAAAGTGTATAGCAAAGATAGCAAAAATGATAAGCAGAGATGAGATGAACAAGCAAAACTTCACCCTCTGTTGGGGAATCAGCAGCATCTGAATGTTCATGAAGCCCCATATTCATTCAGTCATAGGAATGCTTTTAGCTGGATGCTGTGGGTGTCATGCTGGGTTGGGAAGGACTCCTGTCCTTGTGTAACTTTACTATTTCAGTGGGAGGTTGCTAATGTTAAATTAGCCTATGATGACAACCCTTGTGACCTACAGCAGCCAATGGCCTGGATTAAGGTTAGCAGAACCCACCAGATGATTGCGGTGACTTAAATTCTGATGCTACCTGGCAGAGTTCTCTTTGGTTGGCTGCCCTCAGTTCTTTTCTTAATGTTGTATAATTACATTTAACATTTGCTAAACCATTACAGGATGGGTAACAAGAATAGGATGCTAAAAAAAGACACAAGCACTTGCTTATGGCAAGTTAGGTCAATGCAAAATGCAAGCATTTTCTGCTAGGACTAGGGCTGAGAATAAGGGTGTGCAGTTTGTTGTTCTGAGCCAGAGGGAAGTTATTTGGCCACTCAACAGATTTCTCTCTTCCAGTGCTGAGACTAATTGACACTTCTATATTAAACACTCTCCATTAAGACATCCCATGGTCATTTTTTTATCAGTGCAACTTGAATCATAGAATCACAGAATCCCAGACTGGTTTGGGTTTGAAGGGACCTTAAAGCTCCTCCAGTTCCAGCCCCTGCCATGGGGAGGGACACCTTCCACTAGAGCAGTTTGCTCCAAGCCCCTGTGTCCAAACTGGCCTTGAACACTGCCAGGGATGGGAAAGAAAAGAAAACAGAAACAGAACAGAAAGCTGATAGTGTTTGTGTCCACCACCGGACAAGTGCTGAGGTGATGTAGAGTTGGGTGGTGAAATACGATCCAAGGAAAGGAGAGAAACTGAAGGGAAAGGGATTGATGCAAATGTAATTAGTGAATAACAGCTCTGGGGGCTCTCGTGGGAGTGAAGAGGGAATATTTCCTTCAAAGAGGGATATCATTCTTCATAGGAAAACTTTGTAGGCAGAGAATTTTATGCTTGTACTTTGTTTGCTCCTCAACATATTTGCAAGCACAAATAGGTCTTGTGTTGCCTCCCTTGACCTGTCTGCACACACATCAATTAGTTAAAAGAGTAGATCACTTGATATGCACCCAGCTCTATTTGAGTTCTAGTAAACAGTAAGCCAATTTTCATCAGGGCTGAATACATATTCCTCTGAACAGCAGGATAAAAATGAGTTTTCATTTTCATTCCAGTGCCTTTCCCTATTCTCTTTGCATTTGACCTTCTGGAATTGAGGTAACCACAGCTGGTTCATCAATGTGTATTTATTCCCTTTCTGGCCAGATATCTGGTTTCTGTGATAGATGCTGCGAAGAGAGCAGCACCGTGTTGGGCTCTCATATATTTACACTAAGATTGCAGTGACCTACATTTAGTAGCAATCCCCCTGCAGAATTTAATCTTTCTGTATGAGGTTCAGCGACTTATAAATCCCTGTTCTCATTATAATGCCAGTTAACTGCTTACCTTCTCAGCAATTAAGTGTTCAGCTTGAAGCACTGACAGTTATTTTGGGTAACAACATCATCCTGTCGATCAGGTTACTTTATTTTCTCAGGATAAGGATGTTTAGAGGCAACAAACAGCCCCTGAATCATGCATTGGTTTGGCGCTGTGTAAAATTGGGTTTAGAAGTGAAACCACTAGGTCTTTTACTGGTTCCTCCTTGTGTGAAGCGTTTCTAGCATTCGGACAATACTGGTTGGGTCACTGCCACAAGCATTTCTGCTCAGTGGTTAAATTCCAAGAGTTTTTGAAGTCATCTGTGTAGATTTTAAGTAGTTTTGCATGTCATTATTGCTATTATTTTGTGCAATTCGCTCAAATGCAAGAGAGAATTAAAGAAATATTAGAGGTGCTTTGAGCACCATATAAATATGTATTCAGTGCTTTAAATATTCTGTTTTCTTTAAAATATTCATCATCCTGGCAATACTTTGACACATTTTAACATAAACTTGAGGAAATTTGTGTTTCTTTTACCACAATTAATATTTCCCAGCAGTCTCTTTATGAGATCCAGCAAATGGAGCTGCAGGAGGCTTTTGAAATAGGATACATCCAATCCAACAGATTGATTTTCAGGATGACCTTTTGTTTAAGGACAGCTTTGATGATCTAATGGCTCTTTTTTTATCTCTCAGTTATTCTCGCCTTATGTTTGAGAAGGAAATAAAGTACATTTCTTGAAAGTAGGGGTACTGAGTTGAACCATCAGTAGTCTTATTTATTGACCCTTTTACCTTTACTCAGATCTGTGGACAGCACCACGTGTCTTTGTATTTATGCATTTACACAGATGTTTGAGCTTGTGTCCCAGCTGTGTTTTTCCTGTACAGTTGTATATTTGGAGACACTTTCAAGAATACAGGCTATTATTATACAGTTATCTATCATAATTTTGATAGATCTTGTGTAGGAAAATCCACTGGATTTGAGTTTGTACCTCCTAATTACACTGGAATCAATCACTGTATTGTGTGTTCATGGATAAATGTAGCAAAAAAGGGATGGCCTGCTCCATAAATGGAAGAAGTAATAGTCAATTCCCTCCCAGGTTTAAAAATGAACAAAAAATACAAAGCAAATTAGTGAAAGCCTCTTATGTAGACACAGTGTGATGGGGTTTAAGTACTGTTTAGCTTATTCTTGCTCTAATTAACTTTGCTTGCCTAGTCTTTTAATGTTGCTGGTGTGGTTTCTCCATGTTGTCCACAGATGTAATATCTTGAATACCTAATCCTATGTTTTTCTCAAGCAAGAATTGTATGTAGTTTTTAATAGAGCTTCCTGGGGGCAATACCCAGCCAAGCAGCTGGGTTAGCTGGTTGATGGTGAGATGCAAAGCATAGGCAGGGGAGACAGGGACATACAGCTGTAGTGGGGCACCTTCTGCAGAGGCATTTGCTATGGATGGTGTCTAAAGTGTGGCGGATTATTTTGTTTAGTATCTTCCTAAGTGCCTTTTATAGTCTCCTTGAATTGAATGTGCTGTAACTTGGACTGGTTGCATCTAGAGTTGTTGCCAAGACATCTCGTGCATCTCAGCGACACATACCTCTTTTCTGCTTTCTTCTTCATTTCACATGCTGCTCTCTTACTGCATTCATCTGGACATGAGCAAAATTGGCAGCTACAGATAAAACCTCCTTTAACTTACTAATCGCATGGTAACTACCAGTGGTGCAGCAATGTCACTTGTATATTCACACTTGTAATGTCATACTGTTTATGATAGATACAGTATATTGGCAGGTCAGATTTAAGAGAGCTCTCCTCTTGCTTCTGCTTTCTTACTCTACTTTTATGGATGCAGAATTCCTCTTAACAAACTCTCTGCCTCCAATTCTACCTCCCTCATCTGCTGTCATGCATTTCTTGTGGAAGCTTCAATGAAATTTCTACATCAGAAAGTAGTTTTTTAATATAGAACTTTAAAATATTGGTGGCAAGGTGCTGCCTTTATTTCCTCTCTATAAGGGTAATATGGCTCTCTTGGTGCTTACTATGCCTCTTACATGTGTATTTTATGACTGCTAAATTCAAAGTTCCTTGTCAGTTTTACCGCTGATAAAACCTAGTAGTGCGCAGGTTTCTAGTCCTAGCCCAGGACCCTGGTACCTGGCACAACAGCCAGAGAACATATGAGCTAAACACGTATTTAATGGTTCATTTCTTTGTATTTAAAAATACAAACACACAGAGAGAACCTGCTATCCCAGCAGATGTTTCCATCTCTAAGAGCGCTCTGTACTCCCGGATCGGCACCGCGGATGCAGAAAGCACCACGGGTCTCCTTTACCCTCAGCAAGACTTGGACTCTGCACTACGACTCGCCAGAGCAGAGGTAATTTTCTTCCCAATTTGGAAAGAGGAAATATGTGCCCCTTGTGGTTTTCTTCTTTCCTGTTTTCTCCCAGTTCATTTGTATTATGGACACTTGTTCTATTCTTGAAGCCATTCTCCGCAGTGCTAAAGCCACTCTAGAGGCAATAGGCACTGTGCTGTATGTTTTACTTTATGGGACGTTAGTGAAAAGCAGACATTATATGAACATAAATCTGTATTGGGTTTAACCTCAAGTGTACTCTGTGCATCTTGACATTGCTGTGTAATTCTATAAAAAGAGTCAGGTGCTAGAAATAGGCATAAAATAGTGTATTTTACAAAGCTACATATGAGATTAGCCTGGCTGATAGTAACAACTTAAAAATGGGTGCAATCTAATGTGAGAGTATGCCAGCTTTTATGATAGATTGTGTGAAAGGAGCATAAAGAAACACAGACCTTTGGTATAAAATGTCATGGACTGTCAGCCTTAAATGCACACACAGAAGCAGCAGAGCCCTCTTGGAGGACAAAGAAGGGGAGATGTTCCAAACCCCTGTACAGAAATTATTAAGGTTTAGCATCAGATCAAATCAGACACCGTGTAATGTGGTACAGTATTTCTTGACAGGTGTCCTTGTTATTATCAGTAATGAAACATGAAACAAGAACACTGAGTTGGCTTTTCACAACTTGAGTGTGATTTCACATCCAGACTTATTTAATTGCACCTCTAAAAGAGCAAAAAATCATTGGGATGCTTGTATTTGAACCCATTGCGCACTTGGAAACTGTACCTGTGTTATGAGGTGTTGATACTAAATCGAATATTGTACAGCTATTTAATTTCCCCTTTAACAGCTCACTTGATTTTATTGTGGGTCTTTTTCCCTTTGCTTTCTTTGTTTCAGATTGTGTCCAAGGAAAGGGAAGTTTCCGAGTGGAAAGAGAAATACGAGGAAAGCAGAAGGGAAGTGATGGAAATGAGGTGGGTTATTAACTTGTCACTGATCCCACACTGACACTGAGACTCCTTTCAGCCTGCAGACAGCACACAGAGTACCATGATTGTACAACTGTTAGCTGAATTTGTTCAGTTATTTTTAATTGCAGGCTTTGGGATGATCCAAACCTGATACTTTATCTTTGCTGTGCATGGTGGGCACCCATTATGTGGCATGGTGGGCACCGATGTTTAGGGTTGTCATTGCAAAGTTCTGTGTTGCTAATCTCATTTACATCATCAAAATGCCGAGATAGGAGAGGTCTTAAGCTAACGATAGCAAAGAATTGCCTCCAGTTTGTGCTGTGAATTCTCTCATGGATTGCATGGGGATGTTTTGTTGCCTGTGGGGATGAATCCACCTACAGAACTGGCAGAGGTATGCACATGCTAATTTAAAATCCACTCTCCACAAATAGTTTTGCCAACAGAGAGACTGTGAAGGTTTGCAGACAGGTATGAGTAGTGCAGTATATTATTGGAAGTGGTTTCTTTAACAATAAAAAACAAGAACCCAGTTGCCTGTAGAAAACCATTTCTTGCAAAGGAACTGCTCTGGCATCTGAGTCTTGACTTTCAAGCAGATTCTGCACCCTTTCCTTTGAACTGAGTTCATTTTTCAGTCCCTGCACGCACAAAGCTTGGTTTTAGTTAAGCAATAGCTACCTTGGATTTTGCTCATTTTACCCATGAGCTTGACCTGCTCATCAGTCTGAATCGGAGAAAATCATCACTTGCAAAAGAGAATGCATAAAAGTATTTCACGGAGTCTTTAAAGCCTATTATTTTCCACTTTTAGGCAAACTGAAACACCATCCCCTCCTTAATTCATAAATAAAAGGAAACTGTCTGTTTTAGCATCCTTCTTTTCAGTAATAATGCCTGCAGTTGCTTCTGAGACAGAATTTTCTTCGACATCACTTCTAGCACCTAAAATTTAATGTCTTGGAGGTTTAAAGCTAAAGCAAATGAGCTGTGCCAAGTTATGACCTGCATATGTAACTCCTGCTTATATCCAGGAAAACTGCCCTTAGGGAGTAGGGGTAAAAAGGATCTGTGGTGCCCAGCTTGGTGAACGGCAGCATGGATGCCAGGAGTGGCACATGGCAGAATTGAATAGAGCAGCACAGGGCTTGGAGCCAGAGCTTAAGAAAAGCATCTGCAGAAGGCAAGGGCTTTAGTTCTTTCAGAAAGCATCTCAGTACCCTGCTGAGCTCTCTCCCCTCTTGTGCTCTGTTTGGGCAAGGAAACAAAACCCTGGCATTGCCCTCAAATGCATAATGGGGCAAAGCGGAAAGGAGCTGCTGCAAGCACTCAAACTGAGGAAGCAAAACAAGGAATGAACGAACAACATTAGGAGCTGTGTAAGGAATCTCTCAGCACACTCGAGTGCAGTATTTGGTCTGTTCTTTGGGTGCATGTGACTGCTTGCTGTCAGTGGGCACTGACAGAGGTTGTTTATTCCTTAGTGAAAGGAGAGCAGGGGCTGGCACAATGTAGATGTGTACCTTCCTCTTCCTCACAGCAATTTGCTTTTATGTCTGCACCCTCCGTAACATTTGAATTGAAAAAACACATTATCTAAGCCAAATTTCCCACAGGTGCATCCCTGGAACACATAGGTGAAAAAACCCTGGCTAATGTTGTCACAAAATGTCACATAACAATAAGCAAGGAGTGAAGGGAACTATCTGGACTTGTGCAAAGCATTCGACAGTCTCACATGACATCCTAGTCTCTGAATTGGAGGAATATGAAGTTGATAGATGGTCCACCCGGTGGATAAAGAATTGCCTGGATGGTGGCACTCTAAGAGTTGTGGTCAATGGCTCAATGTCCAAGTAACGAGTTGGTGTTGAATTAGGTCCACCCTCGGCAGGTTTGCCAACAATAACAAGATGTGTGGTTGCTGTCAACACGCAGGAGGGAAGCAACACCATCCAGAGGGACCTGGACAGGCTGGAGAGGTGGGCCTGTGTGAATGTCATGAAGATCAACAAGACCAAGTGCAAGGTTCTGCGCTGAGTTGGGGCAATTCCAAGCACAAATACAGGCTGAGGGAGACTAGATGCGGCAGTCCTGAGGAGAAGGACTTGGATGGCAAGAAGCCATAACAGATAGTGTTATTTCACTTTGACACTGACTGCCATAGTGCAGTCTAGGCTGAGAAGTGCTGTAGTGATGAAAGTGTTTAATGTCATGTTCATTGCCCTGAGCCCTTGCCTTCATTTTCTAAGATGATAAAACATCCTAAAAGTGTCTGGTGTTACAAGGATATGACATGGCTTTAAAATCCTTGTTGCTTACAGCAGGCTTTTGAGGTAATCCTCTTTGGACATGAAACCAATCCCTACATTTTAGGGGAAAACCCTTGCAGCTATCTTTGCTCTCAAAAGCGTCATTTATGGTAAAAAATAGAAAAAAGAAAGTTAAAACAATGGGACCGACAGCAGGGAAAACAGCATCCAAGAAGATCCCAGTGGTGTCAATGGCTGAAGCTGTGCGGAGATGGGTTCTTGCCCCAGTACCACAAATGGTTTCTACCTGAAGCCTGAGCAAAGTCAGGGGATATGCAGATGTAAAGCCCTTGCTCTGTTGAGTGCTCTGCAGAACCAGGGCAAGTGAGACCCTACTGACCTTTGGGTCAAGTGGCCTTCTCAGAGAGTTTCTGGGCTCTGACTGTAGTTCATATCCCTGCAGTGCTGGAGTTACTGCATCAGTTATCTGGGACCTCCACAAGTTTCTCCTTTCCTTACTGACTTTTGTCTCAGCATTTTCCCACATCCTTTCTGTAACCTCACCAAGTTCTCTAAAATGGAGCAAGTGAAAGCAGGCGAAGACTTCGAAAGAGATGTATTCAAATACCAATGAGCTATTTTGAATATCCACTTCAGATGAAGTGTGGGGTAATTTTTTCATAGACAGTCCTGTGTGGCTCATGAATCAAAGCACAGATCAAGCTAGTCCCATTTCATTAGCTTTATTTGGCTCTGGGAAGGGATGGATCATCTTTCTAAATCTCATTTAATCTGCTTATTTTGGCTAACCTCTTTTCAAGAAGGAAATTCAAAGCCTACTGTGAGTATATGAAATAAAATAGTCTTAAAAGTTACATTTTGCCACTTCTGTTTCAAAAACAGATTTGGGAAATAGGACACGATGGATTTTGTGCTACATAATTGGGTATTTTGGTGGTGTTGTTTGAAGTGCTAATGGATCGTGTAGTTACTTTTGGAGAGTGAAAGATTAGATATATTTTGGATGAGGTCCAGTTATATTTCTGTTGGGTTTACACTTGTTACAAATTATAACTTTACTTAACATTTAAGCAAACACAAACCTGGAGAAGTGGGGAGAGAATGATGGAAAACTCAGACTCTGCAACTCTTGGATTAGATCAGTGTGCTTATGTTTATATCAAAGTTATGATTGGTAATGGGCATGCTTCAAGTAAGGCGATTTGTTTCAAAGCAATTGCTTTTTTCCTCCCCCGAACTGTATTGGTTTACATGGAGAATTAAAAATCAGGTGCAATGTTTAAACTGTCAGTTTTATTTGTTATTTGGGCATTAAAGTCCAACTTTCATATGCTCCTCTAAAAATACCATAGTTCAGTTACTGAGTAGCGTTATTTTCTAAGTAAGCATTAGCAATTATGGTGTTCTATGATGTCCATGAATTCTATGATGTTTCCCAAAAGCTTTTTGTTTTTCCCCTCTTACAGGAAAATAGTTTCAGAATACGAGAAGACGATTGCTCAGATGATAGGTAGGTGTTTCTGCTCTCAAAGATGCTGTCCTCCACTCTGATTTTCTGAAGAGAGCCTAGAGATGTGATTGAAGTCTGTGGGCTTCATTCTGATGCTGGCTACATCTGCCGATGCTGCTGGGAATTGGGAATGCATCTGAGGACACCGGAGTGTGCTGCCAGGGTGTAATGGAAAGCCAGGGCTTTGTTTTACAGCAAGTAGGCCCAGAGGCAGTCCAGGTAATACAGAAAGGTCAGGGCTTTCTCTTCTGCATCAAAGCAAACAGTCCCATAGGAAACATTACAAATGCTTTACCCAGAATTCATGGGCATCTCAGGGAGAGACTGTCAATGACCTAAAAACCCTTTAGTCATCCTTGCTGTTTAATGGGAGATACTGAACTTAGCTCTTTACAACAACCAGGATTATCTGTGCTAAGTGCATTGGTCAAACCAAAACCTAGATTAACTCAAATCCCAGTTGAGAGATTATGAAAGGCCAATCCACCTCCCCTCTTATTTACTGACATAGGGGTCTCCTTTAAGGTCTATTTTATGACATGTTTGGCCTCACAATAATTAGAAAACACTTTGGTTAACAACATACCCCACCAATGAAAATCACTACATGCAGCCGTATTTCAAAACCAAAGGTTGCAAGACTCATGTGCTTCCTTGGCACAGGAGGTCTGGCCATTGGAATGTGATTTTAAAGCCTTCTCATAATATTGCCAAAGCTCTTTTCCTTAGCCTGGCTATGGAAAGCACCAGTGGCTTGTGCTGCCCTGTGCTGCTTCAGCTCAAGCTGTCTCCCAGCTGAGTAGGGGTCATGGGTTCTCTATGGCCAAAATTGATGGGAAAAGCAGGAAAAGAAGCAGTGGTTGAGGAGAAAGCAGGACTGAGCTCATCTGAGTAAGCTCGAGTAAGGCAGCAAAATGCTGTGAAATGTTAAAAGCCATTGGGAAGGGCCTCAGAGTTAAATCTGAGCTGTAGGATGCAGGAGAAAAGCAAATTACATCCACAGGCAGGGAGCGCGGTGAATGCAGCCTGTTTGCACTGAGTTTATTGGGAAATAGAAAGAAATTATTCCTCCTATTTCCCCTGAGAGAGCTGTCACCAAGGGTACAGTATGCCAGGAGTACAACAGGCACACCTGCATCTATCTAAAAGCTTTTGGAAGGATTCTTATTACAGCTGTCAGTGTACCCTATTGGTTTGCCCTTTTTAGATTTGGCGGTCCCCTTGTCTGCAGTCAGTACAATGTGACCCCCAAATTTGTTGTTTCTTTTAAATTGTGGGTTTTTTTCC
Source organism: Melopsittacus undulatus (assembly GCF_012275295.1). Taxonomy (NCBI): domain Eukaryota; kingdom Metazoa; phylum Chordata; class Aves; order Psittaciformes; family Psittaculidae; genus Melopsittacus; species Melopsittacus undulatus. The sequence goes on from NC_047530.1 coordinate 107,680,511, forward strand.
TTTAATACTTGAGTTGTATTTATGTTTGTAGCACAACTGCTTTTTTTATATAAAGAAAGGGGGGAAATAGTTTAATATCTGGTGCTTTTGTTGCCTTCCTGCATCTCTCGGATGGTGGTAGACATCCCAGTCTCCTTTTAAGTGAAAGGAAAAATGGGTCTATAAATAAATAAATAAAGCAATTTAATAATCATAATAGCACCAAAACCAATAATCATAATATAGTAATGTATGGTATATAATAATAATATGCCTGGCTTCATTCTTTATGGTGTTATGCCTCTGCTGCTTTCTGTATGTACAACTGAGCCAACTTGCCTGCCTTCTGGCGTAGTGTCTGTCATTCTCATCATGCAAGTGTTAAAAGTAGGGGTGTCCAGAGTATGCAAAGAACTTAAACTCATTTTGGTTTACACTCAATGTACGCTACTATGGCTTCATCCCTGAGGCTGGCCATTCATATGGGCAAACACAGGAGCTGTTCTTTTATCCCAAGCGTATGCATGTAGCAGCAGAAGGGGTTTTGATAATAATTTGAAATCTGGTTTTGAGAAACAGATTAAAAAGGAAATAATCAGCTTGTGAGGATACAGTGTCACAAGAAGGTGTAGATATGGGGTCCTAAGGCCAAGGCATACATAGTGAATTCGACCATTACTGTTTCCTCTCATTGCAAAGAAATCAAAGATAATTAAAGCACTGGGGCATTGATCAATAAGGAAATAGAAAAATCTTTAAACTTCAAATTCAGACTATCAGTCAGAGCCTTTCGAATGATCTAGGGGCAAGGGTTTTTCAGAGCTATGGCTATAAATAATGTGATTTGCTGCCCATTTGCAAAGGAACTGAAGCAACACCAGTGACACAGAAAGCATGTGTTAATTAGAGCCATATGCAAGTTCTACATTAAATGTGAGGCTTCTTCTCCCTGCATTTAATGTAAATTTTTGATCTAATTGTCCCACTTTCTCCTCTCATTTGTTGTAAATTACTGTCCCTTCTGTGAAAGGAATTTGTTCATCCAAATGCCTCCAAATTGTGGAGGACAGTGATTGTCTGTGTGCTATTTGCATATATTCATTGAACTATTATCACAATAATGCCTTGCTGCTAAAGCAAATAAGCATTTTAACAAAAGAAATGCTTGTGCTGTTTATGTATCATTTAACCCTCCTGAGCTGTTTCTACAGCCCTGTTAGGGGAGGGCATTACAGAGTGAACCCATTTCACAAATCCCTTTAATGAATATTCAGGGTGGTTGATAGGTTCCCATGGGTATGTGTAATGGCTATTAAAAGTATCCCATATTAACAATATATAGAATAAAGAATGGTTTGGGTTGGAAGGAGCCTTAAAGCTCCTCCAGCTCCAGCCCCTGCCATGGGCAGGGACACCTTCCACTGGAGCAGCTGCTCCAAGCCCCTGTGTCCAACCTGGCCTTGAGCACTGCCAGGGATGGGGCAGCCACAGCTTCTCTGGGCACCCTGTGCCAGCGCCTCAGCACCCTCACAGGGAAGAGCTTCTGCCTAAGAGCTCATCTCAGTCTCCCCTGTTCTGGCAGGTTCAAGCCATTCCCCTTGGCCTGTCCCTACATCCCTTGTCCCAAGCCCCTCTCCAGCTTTCCTGCAGCCCCTTTAGGTATTAGAAGCCTGCTAAAAGGTAATTATTGTGATATGATTGTGTATGTTTGCCTAAAAAGGCACTGAAAGTATGTGTTGCAAACCATTTCCTTTTGATTTCAAGGGCTGTGCAAGGTCTAGTATTTGCTGTCAAATACATATAAAACCCCATACTACCTGACTTAGCTTATACAATTAGTTTGGTGCCATGCTCTCCACAGCCAGCACTTGCAAGCTGTCGGTGTATACACCCCTATTAGTGGCTCTTTGTATAGTTTTGTACTGGTGCTTTCAGTATTTCTTACACTGCCTCAACCCCCAACATGTTCTTGTTTCTACTTACAATTGGGGGTTAGAAAGAGCAGGCTTTCCAGGCTGTTGCTGCTTGTGCTACTGCTTTGCTGGTTGTTGCCCAAGTTTTGCCCTCACTGCTGCGTGGCACTGACAGCCCCATGGACCAGAGCCTGTGGAACCCCAATGTTCACTGCACCCCATGCTACAAGCACCTTGGTCACAGCCAGTCACAGTTCCCTTCCAAAATCGCTTTCCTTGATGGATTTGTAATGTTGGGGTGTTTTTTTCCCTGTTAAATATGTGTCCTTATCCTTGTGCATTGAAATATATAATTAAATTCTCATTATGAAAACCAAACGGATGTTATGCTTTGTGCATATTACAAATTGTTGCATTACTTTCTGCTTTCCTAACGATTCCTGATTTTCTGTTTTGCTTCTGTTTTTGTTGATTCTTGCTCTTTGCTTGCAAAAACAAAACAGGCAAGCCTGGTAAGTAAAGCTTTTCACCAACTTTCACACCTGCATTTGGCATTTTTCATTTCTTTTGCTTTTGTTCCCTGTTTGCTTCATTCCCATTAAGTAATGTCAGTAATTCCGAGCTGAGCCTGAAAGCGGATCTGCTGCGGTGCTGCTCTGATTCTGTCAGTTTGGATAGTGTTAGTCCTGAGCATCCTGTTGTTATTGTTGGTGAGCCGTGGACAGTGTGTGTTGCAGATGTCGAAGCTATTGAATTCAAGTATTTTAATCACATAACCTCATAAATATCTTTATAAATAAGTATCTGTAACTGCTTAACTAAGATTTGACTGGCAGAAACTAATCAGTGCTGCTCCACTAAGCAGCGTTCTCATTAAAGCTAAATTATAGCTTAGAAAATATCACATAGATTTTCCTGTCCCACTCCAGCTAGATGCCAGCTCCTGTTTTCTGTGGTATTTAACCACTTTAGGTTTAAATGTTTCTTATCTGGCATTATCAGATGCCCCTTCCCTAAGGCTCACTGGAAACTTCCAATTTATATGAAAGTTTCCCTCTTTTCAGTTTATATTTCCCAATATAAATTCCAGTTTTCTCCTTAGGGTTAATAAGGGCCTCAGCTCTCTCCATGGACAGCTTTAGGATGCAGTGAAAGGGAGAGGAGAAGGGGAGCATTGAATGCCACCTGCCCCTAATTCCCATGTGCAAGTGGAAGTGGGGCTGGAATGAGTATTTGAGGAGACAGCAGAAAAAGTGAAGCTGTGATGTTAAAGGCATTTAAGTACATTACGTGATCATGCAAATGGATCCCTTCTGCACAGAGCTGTGACAGCAGAGGTTTTGCCAGAGAGCAGGATCCTGCCAGGAAGTGTTTGGGAATTAAGCTAGAGAGTGTGTAATCTCCAGCGTGATTAACCAGATCTTGTGCTGGAACACACAAGGTGACAACTTCTCAGGTTTAGAAGAATGAAGGGATGACAAAAGGTTTTCTCGTTTTCCTTGAGAATACCTTAATTTTGACATTATAGTCGATCACAGGGTGCCCTGGAGAAAGCAACATAGAAAATAATGTTTATTTACTATGAAATGTTGAATGTTATCAAACTGATGCAGCATTACAGGGCTCTGGGTTTGTCTGTTCAAGGTGTTTGTTCAGCAGTAAAATAAAGGTGTACCAATCTCCAGTGCTGCAGACTCAGTGCAGGTCCTGAGAGCTGCTGTGGTCCTTTTGATCTCCTATGTCACAGAAAGCAAAATAACCTCAGGTCAAGCTCTATCCAAGCAAGATGGTGTGGAGAGTGTGCAGAGGAGCACAGAACATGGCCAACATGAGCATTGCCACTGCTCTGGGATGGGTTAGGCTAGGAAAAAGGTGTATAAAAGGGGTAAATATGCATAAGGGAGAGATTAATCTCAGTTTGGGAATTGACAGTATCAACTCTGAGATTTCAGAGCTGAGCAGCACTGTGAAATACTTAACTCAGATTAAGATTTCTGTTCAAATAAGATTATGAACTCTTGTTTAGTTCTTTATATTTCAAAATATAAAGGCCTGAATGAACAGTTGTAGCTTCTGAAATGCCCTGTGATTTTTACATGGGAGAACTTAGTTTAGTTTCCATCACAGACAAAGGAAAATGGTAATGTAAAGCTGCTGTGTTTTGCGGGTGGGATTTCGCTTCAGTATCATTCAAAGTAGCCCTTAAAAGATGGACACAAGTGTCACTTTTAAGGATATGAAACAAACATGCTTTTTAAGGAAGACAAGGCCAGACCTTTTCTTCCAGTGTCATATGGGTATTCCAATTTACTACTAGGTTGATTCCTTTGGAAAGTTCTCTTCTGTATGGATTTGGATTCCTGTTCCCTCTGTCTCTGCCTCACATTTAACCATACACAGGAGAGGCTTGGAAGATGCTTTCTGCAGACCGGAACTTAGGAGATCTGTCTAGTGTTAGATGTCCTTCCTGCCACTTGCTGCAGAATGAGAGTTTGTAAAGCACTGTGTTTTCCAAGGGAAGAATTAGAGTTGAATTCCATTAAACAAAGTGCCTTGCTTGTACAGATCAGGAGAGATGCCAGGAGATGACAAGCACTTGTCAGCAATGGCTCATAATTTATTGCCAGTGCGAGTAATATGCATAAATGTCCTTTCCATCAGTCAGCGCATCTTCAGGCCAGGCAGGGAAACCCAGCATCAGCCTTTCTCATGGGAACAGGGCAGTTCAGAGTGCAGTAAATCAAC